>NC_037684.1:34399075-34699075 GCF_003255815.1 Theropithecus gelada | reverse complement strand
GGAGGTGTGATTTCAGAGGAACATGGATCAGAGACCAGGGTGTGTGGAGGGAGGGGATGTTGAGGATGAGAGCTGGTCCCAGCTGCTGGGTTGGGAAGCAGGAGACCAGACTTGCATTTCGTTTCTACTGTCCCATTGCTGTGTGACCTTGGGCAGGTCCTGGCCCTCTCTGGGCTTTCCTTTCCTCATCTGTTGAGGACAGCATCTCATAGGTCCTTGCTGGTCCCCACCATCCCAGAAATCCAGAAGCTCCAGTAGCACCCTCTCACGAACAAAAGAGAACCAAGCCCATGCCTCGTGAAGCTGGTCCTGGGATTAACCAAGGCCACGGACAGAAATGTCAGTTGGCCTGCGTAAAACAGCTCAGCCCTGAGGCTGGGCCACCTGGGGCCCTGGGGGCAGCCTCAAGGAGGCTATTCCTGCCCTGGTCCCATCTGACGGTTCACCTATCACAGGTGAGGCTGTCCAGGAAGCAGATGCTGTGGTGGTTAGCAGTGGAGTCAGGAGGAAGCAGCTTGCAGCATGGGGAGCTGGCAGCCTGGGACACAGGCCTGTGCTGCCTCTGCCAGCCCATGGGATCAGAGCAAAGACCACTCTGGGTGGAGATGGCCAGGGCCTGGGCCTCTGTCTTGCTCGGCCTCTAGTCGGCCCTTTGTGCCCCCTCCCCTGAAGAGTGTGAGTGAGCCGGGCTAGAAAGCTGAGGTGCCCTCAGGAGGTTGTCCTCGAACCATACTCCTCAGAGCAGCTGGGCAGTGAGTTCTGTCTCGAAGGGGGACCTGTCCCATCAGGAAAGGGGTAGGCCTGTGTGGGGCCTTGACCACCCTGTCCTTCAGGGTGGGAAATCCAGGAATCAGCACCCCCACTCCCGTAGGCCCAGGAAAGGCCTGGTGGGGAAAGGCTGGATCTGTAGGGAACCACACGCAGCAGGTCAGAGCCCAGGGGTGCGTGTGTGTGTGTGTGCACGTGCTGGGTGTGCACAGGTGTGCACAAGGGCATGTGCACGTGTTCCGTACAGGTGCATGTGTGTGGATGTGCACATGGGTGTATGTGTGTGCAGGTATGGGGTGTGTAGGTGTGTGAAGTGTGCAGCATGGGTGTGTGCCCATGTGTATGTGAATGGATGCATATGTGTGTGCATGCATGTGTGCATACGCACACGTGCAGTATCCTGTGTCCCTCTGGCCTTCAGGCAGGGGCTTCCAGCTTTGGGCACCTCTGGCAGGTGGCAGCGTGGTCAAGCTGCCTGGAGTTGGCCCTGTCCTCTGGGAAGGGAACTGGCAGAGTAAGAGGAGTCTTCTGGGCAGGAGCAGGGACATTGGGCCGTCAGAAGGCACAGCAGCAGCAGCAGGGCAAGATCTAGGAGACTTGACTCTGTGCCGGGCACTGGGCTTAGCTCCTCACCCATATGGCTTATTACTTACCGCAACCCCTGGGGCAGGCAGTGTTATTACGCCCACTTTATGGTAAGGAGACTTTTGCATCCTCAAAGTCACACAGTTAGTAAGGGGGACAT
Source organism: Theropithecus gelada (assembly GCF_003255815.1). Lineage (NCBI taxonomy): Eukaryota > Metazoa > Chordata > Mammalia > Primates > Cercopithecidae > Theropithecus > Theropithecus gelada. Next base: position 34,697,562 of record NC_037684.1, on the reverse strand, counting down.
TCATCCAGCCAGTGCATTCATACAACAGATGTTTTATTGAGTACCTACTATGTGCCGGGTCCAATGCGTGATGAACAAAACAGGACGAAGTCTGCCTCAGAGGACATGCTAGAGATGGGGATCAGGGGTTGAGAAGTGTGGCGGTAAGTGAAGTTTGTTGGTTGGTAAAGTTGCTTCAGTTTTTCCTGCCCCAGACCAGGATTGGCCAGGGGAGCAAGGTAGAGGTTGAGTCTCCGGGTGTGGTCAGGTGGGCCCAGGGCTCAGGGAGCGGAGCCGGCAGGGCCCCCAGCTGAATGTGTGTGTCAAGATTGGAGGCAGGACCTACCTTGGGCCCCCGGCACCTTGAAGCTTTGGTCTCCCTCTTCCCCACCTCCTCCTGGCCCTGCCAAGACAAGAGGCTGAAGCCAGACTCTAAAGGTGTTCAGCCTGGGGTGGGGGTGGGGTCCCTCAAAACGGCAGATGCCTGTTCCCACCTCAAACCTGTCAACTCAGAATCTGTGGGGCCGGGAATCCAGATGTTTGGCAGGTACTGCAGTGATTCTGACCTGCAGCCGTGCTTGGGTAGCTCTTTCTAAACCCTCAAGCTGCCTCTAGACCCAGAGTCCTTGCCCAGCTCCATCTGTGAAACGGGCAGAGTCGCTGCCGAGTGTTCTTGGGAGGAAGAAGAAAGGTCCTGCCCATCACCTGCCTCCAGCCCCATCCCCACACTCCTTTCCTGGGCAGGGCGGAAGAGCTTGGAGGAGGTAGGGGTGTGTGGGGGACTCACATAGTTTTTCCAGTTCACACGTAGAAGGCAGCTGTCCCTGTGTCTTAGCTTGGGCTCCCTGGGAATGAGCCTCAGGAGCATGCTGGGTGGGAGATGCTGGGTGGGAGGTGCTGGGCAGTGGTCTCAGGGGAGATGCCTGACAGGGAGTAAGGGCTGCAGGAGGGTAAGGATGAAGCCGGGCCTCAGGGCCAGTCGGCTGTGGCCCCAGTGAGCCCTCGGGAACTCTGGAGCTGGGGTGTCCTTCATAGACGTCCCCGACACTGGTCAGTCCTGGCTGTGGCCACACTGGGGAACCAGCATGGGTAGGGGGTGGTGAAACTTGGGTGACCAGGATGACTTCCCAGTGAGAAGCAGAGCTGAGAGCTACCTGGGCACCATGATGCCACTGCACCCTGGGCTGCTGTCCACCCCAGGCCTGGCCTTGGACCCTGGGAGCACCTCAGTTCGGCTGCCCAAGCACCGTGCAGCAAGCTGGGGGTTGGGGAAGAGGGGTGGAGGCAGCAGATCCAGGCCCTGTAGGCCCTCACCTCCCCATCAGGTCTGGATGCTGGGAAGGGGGAGGCCTCCTAACCCAGACTCTCCCTGAATCCCCTCTCCTTGGAGGCAGGCATTGGCCTCCCTGCAGGCCTGCGGAGCTCCAGGCCTGCGTCCTCAGAGCCCTCAGACTGCGGATTTCTGGGAAAGAGAAGTTTCTTCATCCTGACCTCCTGCCTTGGGGGATGTGGGGACTGGGGGGCCAGGAGGCCTCGGCTCTGTCCAGCCCTTCCCCTCAGGCCTGGCAGAGGGTGCAGCTGCCCTCGGCAGGCCCTGTGACGCAGGCCAGCAGCAGGGAGGCTGCCCAGGCTGGGGCTGAGCCAGGGCCTGTGGAGGGCCCTCTGTCCAGGCCAGATGGCCTCTGCTCCAGTGGGAGGGGCTGCCAACACCTCCGCAGTGGCCTGGCCAGGTTCTCCAAGCTTCCCTTGTCCAGCGGGGCCTTCAGCTGCTGTGTACCGAGGGGCTGCGCTTCCTCCCCAGCATGTGGGGCTTTGAGATGCCCACCACCTGCACTGCCTCTCTGGGCCTCTCTCCCTACTCCAGAGCCCACCCAGGCCCAACAAGTCTCACATCAACACGGACCAAGGCCCTGCAGGAAGCCTGTGAGGTGGCCTGGGCAGCGGGGCCTTCCCTCATAGCATCCCCTCCTCTGCAGTTCAGGCTGGCCAACTCCTCATTCATTCATTCATCCATCCATTCATTCCTCCAGCAAATAAAGCAAGCACCTGTAACACTTCCGGACCTGTTCTGAGCCCTGAAACTACACAGACGAACAAGATGGGCAAGGCCCCTGGCTTCCAAAGCTGACCCTCTACTGGGGAAGACTGGAATATTAAGAAACAGGGTGCCTGGTCGTGTGATTGAGACAGGGTTGCTTTAGGCTGCAAAGAGGAAGAGCCAGCCAGGCCAAGTTCATGGGGCGTGGTAAGGAAGGGGCAGAAAGATAGTTCCAAGTAGAGGAAAAAGCATGGGGGGTGTGGTGGGTCTGGCGTGTGCCTGTGGCAGTAGGGGTTTGGAGGGGTGGAAGAGGGCTGTTGGACTGGAACCCCAAGGCCTTGTAGGAACTGGGTTTGATTCTGCAAGGCTTTCACTAGGAGAGCAACACAAACATAGCTCACGTGCAGGGGGTTCTTTGGACAGGCAGGGCATTGTGCCAATCTCCTGACATAGGCCAACTCATTCAAACTTCCCAAAAACCAGATGGTAGGTCCTGTTATCCCATTTCACAGACAAGAAAACTGAGGCACTGAACAGGTAAGTCATTTGCTCAGTGAGATACTCCATGTCAGTGGTAGGGCTGGGATTTGTGATAGGCAGCCTGGCTGTAGAGCCCTAACCACTGAACCACACTGCCTCTGGGGATACACTTTCCTTCCCTCCAAAAATGCCTCCTCCAGGAAGCCTTCTCATCCCAGAGTTTGTCTGCTCTGATTAAGCAACACGTCAGCACCCTACCTGGCCAAAAAGCCTGTAGAGTCCTTAGGAGGTCATCTTGTCCATGCCCCTGCCTCCAGATGGACATGGTATTATAAGTCTCATTTTGCAGATAAGACTACAGAGACCAAAAGAGGCTTAAACATTACCTAGAGTCAGTGAGGGAGGCCATGGTCTCCTGAATTCTTCCACCCTGGCCCCAAATTCTCCGACCCCTCCTGCCCTCTTTGAGACAATTCTAAGGTTGTTTCTTGTCTGCCCACCCCTCCCCCAGCTAGACAGAGGCCTTCCCCGTGCCCACCACATGGCGGTGCACACCGTAGGGGCATACTCGATGTCTGAAGATGGAATGGGTGGTGCACACAGGAACGTGCCGGACTTGGTGCTGCTGCCTGGGAGTCTTGAGCAGAGACGTTTTGCAGAACAGATGCGAGCTGAGGAGGAAAGGATGCTTGGGAGTTTTCCAGTGAGTCGGGGAGCCAGGCTGGAGTGTTTCTGTCTGGAGAGGGAAGTGCATCCCAGCTGGAGGGAACAGCATATGCAGAGAGAGCAGGTGGGGAGGACAAAGAGTTCCGTCTGACCTGAGCATGGAGAGAAGATGGGCAATGAGCCTAGGGTGGGTGTCAGGGATGGCATGGGGGGCTGTGTGCCAGGCTAAGAAGCTGCCACTCTGGATTGGGAAGGGATTGGGCAGGCAGGTAGAGGGGAGTAGCTGCCCAGTGAGCCCTGGATGCAAATCCCAACCTTGCTGCTTGAACTTGTGCAAGTCATAGGCCCTCTTGGAGCCTCAGTTTTCCCCCTTCATTGTTTGGGGGTGGTGCCCATTTCTAAGGACCCTCCGAGCCCTGTACACACTTATTCTGTGGTTGCTGCTCTCTTGCACTCCCAACAAACAGAGAGGCTCCTTGGGTAGATATGAAATCTCTTTAATGCCCTGATTTATTGTTGCCATGCATGGCTTTGCTCTGCAATGTTCCACCAGCCCTTTGAGAGGCGCGTGTCTCACGGCCTCCAGTTCACAAGGGAGCCTGGGTCGACATGCTCTTTCTTACTTTCAAACCCTTCCTCTTGTGGAGTCCTGCCCAGGACAGGCCAGTGTCGTGGGCCTGGGCCTGGGCATGGACGTGGCCTAGCTCTGAGGGCGGGGGCATCAGGGGCATGAGTGGGATCAGCATGGCCATTGGCATCAGTGGCATCAGCTCCTCCGAGGCCCCAGGGGGGATGAAGGGCAGCTCATTAGGATCCAGGTGGGCATCACTCCAGCCCTCGGAGCTATCACTGTGGTCCTCTGGATTGGTGGCTTCATTCTCAGACGTGGTGACAATCTCAGTGGTGTCTTCTCCAGGGTTGCTGTCTAAGTCCCCTGCTCCTCGGTTGGTGCCTCTCTCAAGTGTGCTGGCTGTGTGGGCATCTGCTGCACCCTCCTGCTTCTGCCTAGAGCCAGCTGAAGGGGCACAGCAGAGCCCAAGCATCTTAGCTCTGCCCTGGCCGGTCCAGAAGAGGCTGAGCTCTTGGCGGCAGGCGGCCACAGCCAGGCTGGTGAGCAGGGTGCTGGACACTAGGTAGAGCAAGGCAGGTTGGCCCATCTGCATGAGGACCATGGCCATGAACGTGACCAGCAGGCCCACGGCATAGGCCACGGTGCAGGCCACGAAGTAGACCAGATGGGAGTGGACCTGCACATCAAAGCGGCAACAGTAAGCAACCAGGAAGCCAGGGACCACGATGTCACCGAAGCCAAGGATGGAGAAGGGCTGGCTGCACAGGGTCAAGGCGGAGACTCTTAGCCGGGGCACTTTGAGCACCATGGGCAGCTTCTCGTGGCTTGAAGACTCTGCAGGGCCTGAAGCGACCTGCGCCATGATGCTCTCACCAGTTTTGGTGAAGAAGGGGGTGACAAAGACAAAGAAGACGTCAAAGGCCAGCAGGGCCAGCAGGAAGGAGGAGCAGTTCTTGAGAGTGGGCAGCCGCACGCGGTGCAGGACGAACAGGCAGTAGGAAATGCCCAGTGCGTCCTGCAGGAGCCATGCCCAGCGGTCCTCGTTGCGGTAGACCACCCAGAAGATGATCACGGTTGCGCACAAGCTTGCCAGCAGCAGCAGGGGCAGCGGCAGAGAGGCCCAGAGGCCGTGTGGAGGGTTCTGGTATTGCCACAGGGGCAGGCGGCGCACCAGGGGTGACAGGCAGCTGTAGAGGCCAATGCCAGCACCCAGGCCAAAGATCCCGATGGTGACATAGACAAAGTGGTCGTAGAAGAAATAGAGCAGCAACATGAGCGAGCAGGACACGGTGACCACCACGCCCGTTATGGCCGGTGTGAAGTCCACTGGGATGTCCTCGTTATCTTCCTTCTGGGCTCCCTCAGCTGCTGCTGCTTCCCGTGGCTGACGGTGACCACCAGGCCCCCCTCCTCTTCGGGCACGGCGTCGCTGTAGCCGGTTGGCTTCGGTCAGGCCGGCCCAGTAGCCACCTGCGGCCACCGTGCCCACAGCCAGGATGAAGATGACCAACATGTTGTAGTCGATGATGGGCTCAGGGGGCGCATACATGGCCACACGGACGATGGCCTCCCCATGAGTGTGGCTGAGGATGTCCAGCATGTCAGTGTAGTGGAGCATAGCCACAGGGATGGTGAGGTCTCCCAGGGGCTGGTGGGGATCCTGGGGCACCAGGGTGGTATCTGAGCACTGTTGGTCACTGACCCGGCCCACGATGAGCAGCCCATGGGCACCTTGGCCCTGAGCCAGCCAGCCTTTCGTGTGGAAACTGCAGTTACCCATCATGACCATGGCGGTGGTCTGGTGGAGGGGCCGCTGGCTGGGGGAGCTGAGCTGGGCCTGGTGGGGGGAATCCTCGCCTGGGCACCAGGGTGCCTTGGTGCCATCATACAGGGGAAGGAGTGGGGCGTGGTGCAGGTCCCGGGGGAGGGTGACGTAGTCGGAGCTGAACAGGATACAGTAGTCCTTGCTCCAATTCTCTGACACCACGTGGGCCACACCGTACTCTCCGTGGGCCATGGTGCTGATGATCAGGAGGAAGCCCACGGGGAGGAGGAAGCCCAGGCACGCCATCCTCAGCTCCTACTGCAGCATCCCCAGGGGGCAGCCCAATCCCCCTCCTAGGGGCGGGCGTGGCCCTTTGTCACAGAGCAGTCTGGACACCTGTCCTGGAAACCAGGGCCACACCTACTTAGTCATAAAGCTGTGTGGTCCCCAGCCGAGGGCGCTGCTGTGGGGCACAGGGTCCCTCTAGAATGATGTCCCACAACCCTGGGAGACCAGGGGAGAGGTCATCTGGACCCTGCTCTCTGCCCAGACCCTAGTGGGATTAGACCAGGTACTTTGAAATAAAAGGTGTGAGGACGGGGTCTGCAGGCCAGATAGGATTCTGAACCAACTTTTTTCCTTACCCATGGGGAACCCAGCCCAATGTCACTCCGCTCTAGGCCGTTTCTTTAGCTGTAAAGAAATAAGGAGGTTGAGCCAGAGAGTTTCTAAGGTCCCTTGGAGCTCTGAGCTCAGTAACATTGAGCACTTTTACTGAGGGCTTACTAGGTGCCAGGTACCCTAGCTGTATCTATTGCACAGCTGCAAGGAGGTGTCATTATAACTGCTCAGCCTGAGGCTGTTCCTCAAAATCGGTCCCCATTTCTACCAGGTGCATGACCAGATTTCATCTCCAACTCCACTTGCAGCTGGGAACAGACAGGTGACTAAGGAAACTGAGCAAAAATGATGTGAACTCTTTACATCAGAGGCTTAGGCTGACAGACTGTGGGGCTCCTGGTTTACCCTCTCTTTCCCTTTTTCAGGAGTCAGAACAAGGACAGGCCTGTGATGTGTCTGTGACAAGGAGGACAATGTCCTAAGGAATGGAGAGGAAGAAAGTGAAGGGAGCCAGGTCCCTGGATGTCCATGTGAAACAGTAGCCCAGGATGTGCTCTGTGGACTGCTACAAGAAAGAGAGAGACTTGATCTTCCTTAAGGCATTGATTTATCATGGGTCTCTTTGTTGTAGCCACTTAACGTTACCTTAATACACCCACTTCATGGATAAGTAAAACTGAGGCTTGGAAAGAAGCTCACATTGACACAGCAAAGAAGGCTGGGACTCTTGTGCTGGTTAAATGGACCTTGATGTCTCCCAAATGTTTTCATGCTGGATGCTGAGCCACTCTGCTGGCTGCAACTCTGAGGCCGGGCAGACTTCCCGCTGGAAAGAGAACTTGAACACTGGTGAGAGGTGAATTTGAAGTCAGGAGCCCCAGGTTTTGGCTCTGCAGGTTTGCACCCAGCTCCGTGGTGTGTGCTTTCACAGGTCACCCAGGACCTCCTGTCCAGGCTTCTTCAGGCCACCCATGATGGAGTGGAGTTGAGGAATGAGGTTTTCAAAGCAGTTAGCGTGTGGGAGAGTAACCCTGGGGCCTCCAGAACCAGAAGGGAGGGATTTAGGGGCTGGAGCTTGGCAGTCCAGGTTCCATTGTCCTCATGTTCTCCCCACTGGCCTGGCCTGTTACTCCAGCCTCTGCATAGGTTGTCACATGGCATTCTCCCTGTGTGTCTCTGTGTCTCTTCTCTTCTTTATAAGGACATAGTCATAATGGATTAGGGCCCACCCTAATGACACCATCTTAACTTGATTATGTCTGCAAACACCCTACTTCCAAATAAGGTCACATCGACAGGTACTGGGGTTTAGGACTTCAACATGCCTTTTTTGGGGCACAGTTATGGACAGCCCCACAACACACACGTAATTTTAACCTCTAAGGAGTCAGCATGCTTTATTTATTTATTTATTTATTTATTTATTTATTGAGACAGGGTCTTGCTGTGTTGCTTAGGCTGGAGTGCAGTGCCATGATCTCAGCTCACTTCAACCTCCACCTCCTGGTTTCAAGCATTTCTCTCCCCTCAGCCTCCCGAGTAGCTGGGATTACAGGCCTGCGCCACCATGCCTGGCTAATTTTTGTATTTTTAGTACAGATGGTGTCTCACCATTTTGCCCAGGCTGGTCTTGAATTCCTGGCCTTAAGTGAATCGCCCACCTCGGCCTCCCAAGGTGCTGGGATTATAGGCATGAGCCACTGTGCCTGGCCAATCACTGGTCTTTCTCAAGGACTCTTCTTCTTCTTCTTCTTCTTCTTCTTCCTTCTTCCTCCTTCTTCCTCCTTCTTCCTCCTTCTTCCTCCTTCTTCTTCTCCTCCTCCTCCTCCTCCTCCTTCTTCTTCCTCTTCTTCTTCTTCCTCTTCCTCCTCTTCCTCTTCTTCCTCCTCTTCCTCCTCTTCCTCCTCTTCCTCTTCCTCCTCTTCCTCTTCCTCCTCTTCCTCTTCCTCCTCTTCCTCTTCTTCCTCTTCTTCCTCTTCCTCTTCTTCCTCTTCTTCCTCCTCTTCTTCCTCCTCTTCTTCCTCTTCTTCTTCTTCTTCTTCTTCTTCTTCTTCGACGGAGTCTCACTGTCCCCTAGGCAGCCTGGAGTACAGTGGCACAATCTTGGCTCGCTGCAACCTCCACCTCCCAAGTTCAAGCGATTCTCCTGCCTCAGCCTCCAAAGTAGCTGAGATTATAGGTGCCCGCCACCCCACCCGGCTAATTTTGTATTTTTAGTAGATATGGGGTTTCACCATGTTGGCCAGGCTGGTCTCAAATTCCTGACCCCAGGTGATCCGGCCACCTTGGTCTCCCAAGGTGCTGGGATTACAGGCGTGAGCCACCGTGCCTGTGAAGGCCTCTCCTTCTATTACAGGTCCGTCTCTTACAGTCCCACACTGCTTTCCTTGGGAAACCCACAGGGATGAAACATCATCTCCAACATCAGCTGTTGATTCTTTGAAGTGGAGGGCGAGTTTAAAGGGCCCTGTGAAGTGGTCAGCAAGTGGAACCCACCTGTGATTCTGACAATTCTCTCCCACCCAGTTATTTACACTCGTCTCACCCACACCTAATTTGCCAATATTTTTGGTGACTCAACTGTAAAGTATCTTTCGAAGCATTAGCCTGAATTTTCGTAAGAAACATCTCTCCTTGTTAGTGCACTTCTGATTCATCAGTAATATAACATTTAGTTAGATTACAACAGTAATTACAATGACAAGTGAACTGTCAGAAACATGTTCGGGAACAAATGCAAGTGACTGGCAGACACTCCACCAGCCGGTGTGAGGAGAAGCAGGCAGAGCCCAGGGGAGGAGGCTGCCAGCTGTCCCTTCCGAGTGCTCCCATTTCAAAGGGGAGGTTGGCCAGGAGGGTGGTTAGGAGAGGGAGGCTCCCCCGTAGGGTTCTTATCACAGAGTACAGCAGTGTCTAAACTGGGCGCACCTCTCTGAATCCGAGCACATAGATGCTGGGCACAGCAGGGCAGGAGGGCAGGCAGCCCCTGACAGAGGGCTGCGATAGTAAAAGCCTTTCTGGCCCCCCAGCAATGAATGAGCAACCTAGGCTTTCACTGGGGGCCCTGTTCTCCACCCAGGGAGTCGTGGATCTTTTAAAAAACAAGAACCAGCACATCCACTTTGTCACAAAACCCAGACAATCACAAGCTTTGTGGAGGATATAGGGAAGCTGGGACCCTCATACACTGCTGGTGTATGGAAAATTGTGCCGCTGCTGCAGGAAACGGCTTGGCGGCTCCCAGATAAGTTAAACAAAGAGTTACCATATGACCTCACACTTCTACTCCTGGATATATATCCCAAAGAATTGAAATCAGGCCTTCAAACAAAAGCGTGCACATGCATGCTCACAGCAGGACCATTCATAATAACTTGGAATAGGTGGAGAGAACCCAAACGTCCATCCGCTGACGAATGGAGAAACTGCCGTCTCTCCACACAAGGGAATCGCGTTCAGCCATAGGAAGGAATGACGTTTTGATACCTGCTACCATGTGCATGGACCTTGAAAACATTATGCTAAGTGGAAACACATTATGCTAAATGAAGACGCCAGACACAAAGGGACACATATTGTACAATTAATTCTGCTTACATGAAACAGCCCAAACAGGCAGAGAGCAGATGCGTGGCGGGCAGGGGCTGGGGGAGGGGAGAATGAGGAGTGCCTGAGGGGTGTGGGGTTCCCATTTGGGGTGATGAAGAAGTTCCAGAACTTTTTCTCTCTCAGCGGTGACAGTTGCATGCCATTGTGTATTTAAAGTCACTGAATTGTGCACTAACATGGTTGAAATGGGACTTTTTTTGGGGATGGAATTTTGCTCTTGTCCCTCAGGCTGGAGTGCAGTGGCACAATCTCAGCTCACTGCAACCTCCACCTCCCAGGTTCAAGGGATTCTCCTGCCTCAGCCTCCTGAGTAGCTGGGATTACAGGCACGTGCCACCACGCCCGGCTGATTTTTGTATTTTTAGGAAAGACAGGGTTTCACCATGTTGGCCAGGCTGGTCTCAAACTCCTGACCTCAAGTGATCCACCCACCTTGGCCTCCCAAAGTGCTGGGATTACAGGTGTGAATCACTGTGCCCAGATGAAATGGAGCAACTCCAGTCCCCTCCAGCTGCTCTCTCCTCAGGACGGGTCTCATTTTAGTTCTTCCGGACTCCATCAGACCAGCACATGCCCCAATTTGGGGGTCTGCACAGACACCTCAAGCAGAGCTTGCTCCTGCCCCTTCTCCCAGATCTACCCGTGGATCTACCCAGGGCTCAGATAATTCTCGGAAGGCTCATTCCCTCCGAGACTCTGCCTGGGACTCCGCTCACAGAAGGCTTTCGCGGTATGTTTGATCACTGCTTCCCCAGGTCCCCCATCCCTGTGCCCACCCCCATCCATCAGCCCTGGAATCGCTCCTCTGGTGGCCACTTGGAGCCTTGGTCAGTGCCTTCACATGAGTGGCTGATGCTCCTTGAGGCTATGGCCCACTGCCAGGCTGAAATCCTGCTCCAAGACTTCAGCCCTGCCACCCTCCCCACCCCCACCGACCTCCAGATTCAACTCCTTTCCTGGAGGGCACCCCCTGCATCTGCGACTTTGTTCCCCACAACTCCCCCTCCCTCCCCGCACCCTACTGCCCCCTCAGCTGTGGACTGGGCTCTCAGGGTGGCTGCCCAGAGCAGGCTGGGATAATGTCTCTGCTTTCTACTTGAGGACCTACGTACACCTGGAACATTTAACTTCACTACACAGGGCAGCAAGGGCAACAAACCCTGGGCAGCGGGTCTCGGGAAGGGTGGAAAAGGGCCTAGTTCACCTGGCCCCTCACCTGCCCCTGCTGCCCTGCCCAGCAGCTTCCCCACTGCATGTTCTAGAGTGGATTGCCGTCCACTCCCTCCCCCTTCCCCTGTATTGAGCATGAGCCAGGCAGGCCCACTGGCTGCTGCCCCCATGCCCCTCACCCTAGCTGATGCCTGCTATGCCCCCAACCTGGGCTCCTTAGGCACCTAAGAGGCCCCCACCCCTTCTTCTGCCCCACTTGCCTTGGCCCAATGGGCAATGAGGCTGGGCAGCAGGGATCAGTCCAGGACCCCTTGGAGGGACGGAAGCTGGTAGGGCTGCTATCTGGTGGCCAAGGGTGGTCTCTGGCCTTATCTCCAAATAATGGTCTCGGTGTTCCCAACCCACTGAGAGTTTTGATAAATATATACAGCCCAGGTCTCTCTTGAGCCTGGTCTGCCAGCAGGACCTGCAGGGGCTGGTGAGCTGAGGGCAAGGGTGGGAGGTGATGCTCCGAGGTAGAGCTGGGATGGGGCTGGGGACAGGGGACTGGCAGCTGCAACTGGCTTGGAGGCCCGATTTGGGGAGTGGGCTGCCCGAGGCCCACGCTCTGCAGGCTCCAGTTCCTTCAGCTAGCTCATCTCTGAATGCTGTTTGACCACAGACAGGGGATGGAAGGATTTCCCTGGGGAGGGGATTGGAAGGGGCAGTGGGGCTGGGAGGACAGCCTTACTAAGAACTCCCACTGCATAGGGGTTAAGCTTCATGGATGCCTAGTGTAGCCTCCCTGGCTTTTCATCCATCCGTGGGTGCCATCAGGCAAGTATCTTAACCTCTCTGGGCTTTATTTACCTTATCTGTTAAACAGAGGTAACAGTCCCTGGCTCATAGGGCAGTGTAAAGAGTCAATGGGATAAACATGTGAGGGGCTAAGCAGCACCCGATGCCCGGTAAACAATCAATAATGATCAGTGTGGCTGTTAGCAAATTGTAGAAAGCATTCCCCTCGGTTTGAAGCAAGTGTGGGCAGCTGAGTTTGAAGTCAGTTGGCAGTTTGGATGAGGTGGCTCTGAGATACCCCTGGGCTGGAGGCCAGTGGCACACTGCCTGACTGGTGTGTAGGGAGGCCCACTGTGGTTGATGGTCGCCCCGGCCGCACTGTTTGAAATGAAGCATCATTTTAAGGAGTGGGGGTGTGGAGGATGTCGGGAAGCTGGGGAAGGAGATGCTGGATCCACAGAACTCTTTTTGCTTCCACCCAGCTGGGCTCGGTGGCTGGACACTGGTGGGGCCATCTTTGGGAACGTCCCATCTTCACGTGGGGCACGTCCCAGATCAGTCCGAGACCCTGAGGCCTCCTTGCTGCCCTCTTGCCACAGAGCTCTTCATTGGCTCTGGCCTCCCAGAACCCAAGCCCCAAAGACTTCAGTTCACTGAGGGGTGAAAAAAGCCTTAGACTTGGAACCAGACCTTCAACCTCAGGGGAGCTACCAGGCCTCAGTTTCCCTGGCTGCAAAACAGGCGGGTTACTACCTCTGTGGGCTAGTGGAGGATTAGAAGACAAATGTTATAAGGACATTTGTGGATGGCAAAGTAATCTACAATACCCACAATGAAAGTATTAGTCTATGGATTCAAAACCCACCTCACCCGCTAACACACGGTTTTCCCAGTCTGACTCCCCTCCCAGTCCTGGTCCCAGGAGAGCTGAGCCATCAGTAGCAGGGGGCTAGAGAAGGAGGCCTGGAGGTGAAGCTGAGGACCTCTGGGCAGGGGCTGTGCTGTCACACTAAGGGACGGGGAGGGGGTGGCCTGAACTGGAAAAACAGTGGGGTTTTGCCTCCACTGCTGTTCTGTGCCCATGAGGGAGGATGTCAAGGAGAAATGGGCTTAGGTGGGGGTAGCATTAGGGGACCGCAGCCTTTGGGCATGGTGTGGAGAGAAATTCTTCTAGGCATGAGGTCTTTCGGGTCTTGGAGGGCCTCCAGTGACCCTCCCCCACCACTGCAGCTTGGAGGGCCCCCAGTAGCTCCCCCAACTCTGTGTAGTCGCATGTGTGTTTTTTGGCTCATCACACCCTACTCACTCCCACAGGGGCCTCGCCACCCCAAGCTGCACCAGAGCGGAATGGCCCAGATGCCCCGTCTCAGGGATGCGTTCTCTGCGCTGAAGCCCAGAGCGCACGTCTGCCACGGGAGACAGAACTCTGGGCCTCTGGGCTGCAGGTTCTGAGGCTCAGATGTTTCTGGCTGTGCCCTGAAGCAGCCCCTCCACCCTCAGAATGGGAGGGGAGCCCCAGGCTCCATCTGCCTGCCCAGGGATTCCGCCTCCAGCTTCTCAGATGACCCCCAGACTTGTCTTAGAGCTGTCCTCTTGGTGGCCTTCCAGAGCCAGAGACTCTGAGCTTTGTATTTTTTGGGGTACCGGGGGTCCCCCCTGGGGTGGCTGCTCATCTCCCTCTCACCCAAGGCCTAGCACAGTGCTAAGCACACAGTAGGTGCCCAGAAGGTGCCTGGCAGTGAGAGCTGCCAGGAAGCCCACGCAGGAAAGCGAGGTGCGGCCAGGCTGTGCTTACGCACACTTCCTGGTCTGTACCATCCCTTCCCTGTCTCCCCCCTACCCCCACCCTCTCAGCTCCTCCACCCCTGGGGTGCGCCCCCCATCCCATCCCCACCGGCATTGTCTCGGGAAAGCCTTGCCTTCTCATGTCTCTGCCTTCACTGGGTGAGAGGCAGATTTGGGAAAGCCGTCTCTGTTGTGGCCATTAGAGACTCAGGTCACTTCTGGTCTCTCCAGGCAGCCAGGACCCTTTACTTGGCTTCTCTCCACTTCCCACAATACCCCCAAGTTGCTCTGGAAGCCTCCAGCCTGCCTCTGTCATGGTGCTCCCTGGGTCCTCCACCCCATCTCTACTTCAGGGCACAGAGCTTGGAGAATTGGCAGAGCAGAGTACCCCACAGGGCCTTCAAGGATATCCTTAGCTACCCCCGAGCCCAGGCCTTTCCCAGTGAAACCTGCCCTCCCTCAGCAGGTGCCGCGGGGCTCCTGGCACTGCGTTGACTTTGTCTGTTCCTGGTGTCCTGACGCTGCAAGCTCTTGTGTGCGCCTGGGTGCACAAGTGCACATGTGCATACATACGCCCCACCCATGGGCTCTCCTCCCTGGTTAGAGAGACCCAGAGACAAGGCCCGGGCTTCAGTGGGGCCCTGTGTCGAGTTCTGGTGTTCCACCCACACCCTCTGCCCCTCCAATGCAGCACACACTGGCTTCCACCCACCTGCGCGTTTCTGTGCCTAAGAACTCGCTCTGGCCCTCTGTAGCCTGATGTGGGAATGCAGAAGAGTTCATGTCCCCCTGGGAGCAGCCCTCAACCCACAGCTGATGGGAGATGGTGGATAAATACCCCAGCTCCCTCACCTGTTGGGTGGGATGAGGGAGGGCTTCCCCAGCGGAAGGGAGCTCCAGGCACCCGCAACAATGTTGGAATGTTGGTCCTGCCCCAGAGGCCACCCAGGGCTACAAGCTCCAGCTCAGAGTTGGGGGCACTGAAGCCAGCAGGCAGGGGAGCCCAAGAGCGTGCTGCCCACATCAGAGCGGCACTGGCCAGGGCTGGGACATACCTGTCTCTTGCTCACAGGCTACTGTGTCCCTCTCTAGCCTCCCCCCTTTCCCCTGCCTTCCTTGCCTGGCTTCACTCCCTGTTGCCCTCTCTGTACTCCCCTTCCCTCGAGTTTGCACAAGAAACCTCAGGGTCTCAGGGATGGTCTCTTGTGGTGCCCAAGCGGAGATAGCTGCATTTCTGGCCTGTCCGGTGGCCCAGCACCCTAATTCTGCTTCCCATTCCTCAGCTCAGCTCCTGCCCAGGGCTGGGACACACTCCTGTCTCCTTTGTTCCTTCCCCTGACCCATGGTGTCCCTCCTCTGCATCCTTAACCCTGGTCCTCCTCTCCCTCTACTTGACCTCCTCACAACAAGCTGTCCCTAACTAAGGGGGCCCTGGCCAGATCCACCTGTTCCTCGAAGCCCTCCCTTCTGCCCTCACCCCTCTCCTGGCCCTCAGGGGCTCTCCTGGCACCATCCTTGCCGGGGTGAGAGTGGGGTCAGGTTTCCCAGCAACACAACAGCCCCTGAAAGCTGGGAAATGGCTCCCACTTCTGTGAGACACCCTCTCCATCCAGCCCCCTGTGGAGTCCAGGCCTTCACAAATGCTGGTTGAAAAGATAAATATTATTATTTATACCAGCCACCCGCCTCACAGCCGATACCCTCATCTTCTAGTGCCCCCCAAAGCCCTGCTCTGGCTGTCCAGTCCCTCTGGACATGGGCAGGTCAGTGGGGGCTGTAGCCAGTCCACACCTAGAGTGTAAGCAGCATGTTGTCCCAAGAGCCACTTGGGCAGGAGCCTTCTCCTGGCTTGTTTAGCTAGTGGTCCTGCCCCAGAGGCCATCCGGGGCTACCAGCTCTGCCCCAGAGGCCAGGGCTGGGACACCCCTGGCTCTTGCTCACAGGCCACTCTGCCCCCTCCAGCACCCTCTTCTCACAAAAGAGGAAAAGGGGCAGGAGGTGACTGGTGTGGGGTGAGGGTACTGCCTGTGGTTAAGTGAGGGGAAGCTGGCCTGGCCTGCAGGGTAGTAAATGTTCAGGATGAAGGCAGCGAGGCAGGGCATTGCTGGTGGCAGTGCCACAGTGTCAATGAGGTTCTGGAGGCCTGGGGGGTGACTCTAGTGCTGTGGCCACACGTCTGACGATGACACCTGACTTCTGTCTCCAGGGTTCCTGAGCGAGGGCCCTTGGTTCCCAGTGGTGTCGGAAGGCATCACCGAGGTCCAGAGGCGTCATCGTGGTGAGTCAGAGGCTGTCACGAGTTGCCCATGATGCCCCGGGGCAGCAAACGGCCTCCCCACAGTTGCCGAGGGCAGCCCCAGGTCCCAGTGGGCTGGACTTCTTGTGCTCTGGGAGAAGACAGCCTTGGAGGGACGCGCGTGCTGCTGTGGGTGTCTAGCAGCCCATTTCCATTCATTTCCACGTCCCTTCTCCACGGAGGACTGGGCAGGGAAGCCAGAGGCCCCGGGACTGGCCCAGTCCTGTAGATGACTTTCCACTCATGAGCTACAGTCCTGCACAGCTGCAGGGGGAGAGTGGCCCCCCAGGCTGTCAGTGCCAGCTGCTCCTGGGGGAGTGGGCATGAGACCTAACAGGTCGCCTCCACAGGCAGGGTGGTCAGGGAGCCTGGCCATCATCCCCCCAGCCACAGCTCTTTGGGGGCTGCTCCATGACCTGCCAGCTCAGACTGCTGTGGACTGCTTGATGCTGTGAAAGCTGACACGGGTGGGGGAGGTGGGGATGGACATGGCGCGGGCCACTCGGGCACGGATCGAGTGCTTGTCCTGCCACCGGTGCCATCTCTTCCGGATGGCAGAGCGGACCTGTGGGCACAGGAAGGAGCACGACATCTGAGCCTGGGGCTCAGGACCCCCTCCCTCCCCTGGGTCGGCACGAGCAGCTGCGCAGGTAAGAGGCTGTGCAGGTCAGCTGAGTACACAGAAGTCCTCAGGAGGCGACGGCACTCACAGCCTTAACATGGCTGCTTTGCATATTTGCCAGAACAGATTTCTCAAGTGTCCTGGGGAAGGGGCACCCTTTTCTAACCCACACGAAGGCACCATATGGCCTTTGCCATCAAGGCTTCCTGCTCTCAACCCACACATATCCCCTGCCCAGGGCTCAGCCCTTCCTGGTTGTCACAGGCTCATCAAAGATACTGGAGCTCTGGCTTCCAGCCTGGTGCCAGCGGCCTCTGAGAGCAAAGGAGAGAGCTGTCACTGTGGGAGTGGACAGGTGGGAGGGGCCGGCCTGGGGCTCCCAGCAGCGTCCCCCTAGGGACCTAGGAGGAACAGGGAGGGAGAGAGCCAGCCCTGGGAGGGGAGGAGAAGGCTCTAGACCATCGCCAGCCCCAACAGGCCTTGCAGCCCTCAGCCCCGCCGCGGGGCCCCCAGGTCCTCACCTCACTGTTGAGGAAACAGTAGAACACAGACACAAAGAAGCCCTGGGGAGGAGAGAGGAGGCGTCAAAGGTCGGTCACAGGTGTTGCCCACCCAGCCTCTGGGCTGCCCCTTGCTTCTCCCTGGCCTCCTACCCTCCAGGCATCTGCTTGGGAGAATCCCCACCCAAGGAGGTGCCAGTGTGCCCCTCCAGGGCTGTACCTGGAAGGATTCCAGGAAGGAGTTGAAGTAGATGAAGACGACCCGGGAGACCTCATCCTCCCCGGGATTGACGAAGAACAGCATGTAGGTGATGCCCAGGAGGGGCAGCAGCACCAGAGTGGCTTTCACAGCCTTCCTGGGGTGGGGCAGGGGGGGAGGCTTGGAGTCACAGCCCACCCCAGGACTGGCTGCCCGCTGGCTCAGCAGAGGGCCAGGTCGGGGGAGGGAGTGGCAGGTCTCTGGCACGTGAGAGGCATGGGGAGCAGGGTTTCATCAGGAGGAGGCCTGGGGGAGGTGGTACCCAGTTACCTGTACTGAATGGTCTCAGACGTGGTGGATGCCCGGAGCTTGGTCATGAGGATGCGGACGATATTGAAAAGGAAGATGAAATTGATCTGCAATTTGAGTACACCAGCGGGCTGGAGTGTGCAAGAGGCTGGGGACCCAGGCTTCTCAGTTCTGGCCTCTCTGGCCTCAGTGCTCCTGCTGTTCTCCCTCCTCCTCAGGAGCAGCTGCACATCCCTGGCCCATGCCCCCTCCTTGGGTGACCCCCACCTCTAGGCAGAGGGGTCCTTTCTGTCCACGGTTGGCATTGATTGCCCCTCCCCACTGGGCCCTGTCTCCTGCCCCTACCCAGGTTCTTACCAGCAGGACCAGGATCATGGGGCCCTGGTAGATATAGTCGGTGTACACCCCAGGCCTTTTGCCAAACCAGCACCTAGAAGGCCACAGAGGAAAGGGGAGGAGTCATCATCTGCATCTGCCTCGGTGGCATGGGGAGGGACAGTGCTTGGCCAGGACAGGACTGGGGCTGGAAGCCAGGAGGTAGATGTCCCAATTCCAGCCCTGGCAGAAGGTCAAGTCACTTGATCCCACTGCCAAGCCTCAGTTGTCCCATCTGCAGAATGGACAGCATCCTCTGTGATGAGATGCAAAGTTGGAAGCAAGCATGGGGCAGGAGGCAGACAGTGGGAAAGACTGAGTGGCCGGGAACGGGCGTGGGCTCAATATGCAAGCTGCATCCTTGGCTCCTCCTCACGGTCCCCTGGCTGTGGCTGAGGCCCAGCATGTCCTCTGGGGGGCTGCTGGTGGGAGTGGCACCACACCTGTCACCCAGTGGGCACCCAGCAGTTCTCAATCTCAGCCCGAACCTGTCCAGTCGCAGCCCGAACGACCTTGAGAGGAACATCTGCACAGGTTCTACCTGCTGCAGGGGGTAATTGCTTTGCATTTTCCTGAGTGTCCCTCCAGCAAGCTCCAGGGAGGCCTGGGGAGTGGGTGGGGACCAGACAAACTGGAAGCCCTTATGTCCTCGTGGGTAAGAAGACCCCCAGTGGCTAGATCTCATAAGCCAGAAATTGAGATTTGTATACGAAACCTTTGGATTTTTTAAAGGTTGGCTACAAAATCGAGTTTCCAGAAAACACCCTGCCGGCCACACACAGCTTCTGTGGGCTGGGTCCAGTCCTTGAGCCTCTGGTCTGCAAGTTCGTTTCTGCTTTCTCACACCCAGATCCCCTCTGTTGCAGTGTTGAATTTTCACCACCAGGTGGGGCTTCAGAGCCGCTCAGACTCACTTTCTCCTTTAGCCCAAACAGTTTTTGTTTTGCTTTGTTTTTTGAGGCTTGTGGAGTCTCGCTCTGTTGCCCAGGCTGGAGAGCAGTGGCACGATCTTGGCTCACTGCAACTTCTGCCTCCTGGGTTCAAGAGAGTCTCTTGCCTCAGCCTTCCCAAGTAGCTGGCACTACAGGTGCGCACCACCACACCCAGCTAATTTTTGTAATTTTTTTTAGTAGATATGGGGTTTCACCATGTTGGCCAGACTGGTCTCAAACTCCTGACCTCAAGTGATCCGCCCGCCTCGGCCTCCCAAGGCCTCAGCTAGCCTGAGTCAGGAGGGAGTCAACCTCATAAACATGCAAGATAATCTTCCAGGCTCCTCCATCAGCCCAATGAAGCCATGCAGGCCCCCTCCCCTCCGTGGGGTGAGGAGAGGGCTTGTCACTGTGGTGGAGGCCACTTGGATGCCAGGCCAGTCAGATAGGTTCCTGGGAACACCTGTTTGGCAAACAAGGTCCTGGGGCTCCCCTGCCATCCACGTCCACCTTTTCTGCCCCCCTCTCTCTCAGTGGTTCTCAATCTTAGCTGCACATTAGAATCACCTGGGCAGTTTTCAAGAATTCTGGGTGCCAGGCCACACCCCAGACTAATTACACCTGACTCTCTGGCGGTGAAGCCTGGGCACTGGTACTTTTCGAAGCATCCCAGGTGATTCTAATGTGAGCCAAGGCTGAGCACCACTGCAGCAGAAATCAAGTTTCCAGGCACGACTGGAAACACCTGAGTCCGTTTCATAAGGAACCAAAGAACTTCAGAGCTGGAAGAAGCCTCTGGGATCATCTAGGTCCACTTCTGTTAAATTCACGGACTCTTCTATTAAGATGTCTTAATATTACGAGAACACATTTATACAGCATTTGCTCTATGTGCCAGGTCCGATTCTAAATGCTTAATATAGATGGACTGATATCACCCCACAGCAGCCCTTTGAGGCAGTATGTCCATTTTACAGATGAGGAAAGTGAGGCACGCTGCAGTAATCCGTCCAAGGTCACACAGCTATTTAATGATGGAGCCACGATTCTGAACCTGGGCAGTCTGGCTCCAGGCTGTTTCCTGTGTAAGCTCAAGGCAGATAAAGGAGGCTGGATCCTGCTTGTCCAGTCCCACCCAGGCAGAGCACAGGCAGGGACCCTCTGAATGAGTCCAACCCCCCAGATCCCTCCCTTTATAGATGCAGAAGCCATGGTCCTGAGGGGAAAGCCAGCATGGCCCAAGGCCCTTGGGAGTGTCACCAAGCTAGGCTGGGAGCCTAAACCTTGGGAGCAGGAAGGGAAAGGAGGTGACTTACTTCTCATTGTCGTAGTACAGCTTCCCAATGGCCCAGGCCACAATGATGGGGAAGGGCACACCTGGGGGAGAGATGGGCTGTCACAGAGCCCTCAGTGGGGGCTGGGGGATGTGGGCCTGGAGGACCCCAGTGCAGCCCAGGCTCCAGGCGGTCTAGGGTTACCCAGGGTGGATCTCAAACTCACACACCTCCTTCAAGGTGCTCCTGCTGCCCCCCACCCCCAAGAGGAGCAGAGGGCTATGGCGCACACCCCACTGCCCCAACCCGACCTCCATCCCTCAGGCCCCCCAGCCCTCTGGCCTGAGTCTGGGTGAGGAGACGGCAGCACGGTGGCTGCCACTGCCCAGGCTGGGGAGGTGGCTGCCCAGCTCACCCCAGCCGATGCAGATGAACATCCACTTGCGCAGCCGGTCGGTGGAGTAGGTGAGCACGATGGCTGTGTGCAGGTAGCAGCCCTCACCGAACATCCAGAAGAAGTTGGTCACATGGAAGTAGTTGTAGGCGGCGGTCACCAACCTGCACCAGCCCTGCCACCCCACCCCCAACCAAAGATGATGATGAGGGGCAGGGGCGGCACCAAACCCTGGCCCTGGGCCTCCCCCAGGCAGGACGGGGCACACCCTGGGATCCCACTCCTGTTCTGTGGGCTCCTCCTCTGCAGGGCAGGCCCACCTGGGCCCCTTCTCTGACGTGGGTTTGGCCTGACCTGCTCCCCGCTCCCCCGCCAGGACGCACCACGTTGCTCTGGTGGACCTCAGGGCTCATGGTTAGCTGCACCACGAACCAGGTGGCGTTGCGCAGGATGAAGGCGGAGATGAGGTTCCAGTGGATGATGTTTCGCAGGCACCGGATGCTCCTGGTGCAGCAGGGCAGGTGGATGATGGGAGCGACAGGAGAGAGAGGATAAGGGGCAGGCCACCCACATCACCCCAACCCTGATGTGTAGATGAGGAAACTGAGGCACAGGGTAGGGCTGACTGGCCAAGTCACACAGGGAAGTGACAGCAAGGCTCTCCTAATGCCCCATGGAGCCCTTCCTGCCTGCAACCCACCAAAACAAAAGCCCCAGGCTCTGCCTGGCACTCCATGGACCAGGGCAGCTGGCTTCCTGGGGATGCCTGCTTCCCCTGGGGGTGCCTTCCACTCCCTGCCATTCCAGGATGGACAGTCACAGGGGTCAGCCTTGCTCCCAGCCTCCAGCCCTGATGCTCGGCTCCTGATCCCAACCATCCCCATCCCTGGCTCTGCCACCTGCATCCTTGGCAGTAGTGCGGGGGCCCAGGTACTTTCGAACCTGAAATGGGGCACCACTCCATGGAGCCCCCACCTCCAGGGCTCCATCTGCCTGGTCACCCCAATGGGTGCAGCCCGTCCTGGGTGTGGGTGACATAAAACAAGCTTTGTCCCTCCCCACCATTCCAGCAGCTACTGGGGAGGGGGCAGAGCGGCTCTGCCAGAGGTTCCCGGAGACCTGAGACTCTCGGATAAGCCAGCCCCTGCCACCCTCTCCCAGCAACCCCCACCCCGACCTCGAGCTGCTCCTCTCACTTCTCCACCCTGCTCCTGCTCTAGGGCCCGGGGACAAGAGGACGAAGTGCTGGGGTCTTCTCACCTGAGCCGCAGGAAGAGGACAAAGGCCACCAGGAGGGCCACCAGGGAGATACAGTGGCCCAGGTAGTTGATGATGACTGCGACATGGTAGTGCACCTTGCTTTTTTTCTGGAGCAGGAGAGAGGGGCAGAGGTGAGCCTTCTGCACAGCCATGCCCTTGCGCCTGCTGGATGGGAGCCGCTCTATGAGGACATTGCCTGGGGGTGGCTGGGACGGAGCAGGTCATGATCTCAAGGGCCACTCCCCCTTCCTGAGTACCTGCTGTGGGTCAGGCCTCGCTGCAGAGCAATGCTGTCCAGTTTGAGGCTCTGTCTGTCCCTGAATCCCATGCTCTGTTCACTGCTCTGTGTTGTGTCTGAGTCTCCACATCACGTGGGATTCCCCACTCCACACGGACGCCCCCTCTGCACGCATAAGCGTGTGTGGCCGGCTCACAGGTGCGCCCTCACAGTCGCATCTGCCCATGCTGCCACCCGGTTGGAACACCAGGTGGACCTCTCAGCTGCAGAGACACCAACCTCCCGGGATTTATCTTCTCCACCCATTTCTGAACTGAGTCACCACCGTCTCGGCCGCCCTTGAATCCCTCCTGCTGCAACGCCGCCTGCTCCTGTGAGCGAGGAGGGGCCGGGCAGCTGCTGGGCTCTGGCATCCACAGAATCAGCCGAAACCATAGAAAAGTCTCCTTAGGCTCCATAACTCACTTTCCAGGGCCTTCCCCATCCCTGGCCCAAGGGGATCTGTGCAAAGTGAGCAGGATCCTCTCCCAGGACTGGAACACATTCCCCGGGTTTATTTCCTAATGAATTTAATATACTGATGGAGGTCACTGCCCTCCTCTTTACAGCAATCTTAAGTTCCAAGAGTGATGAAGCCTTCCCATTTACAGAGGATTTTCATATCTGTTATCGTCTTAAACCATCAGGGCAACCCCATAGGGGGAGCCGGAAGGGCTTCTGGGCTTTAGTTTGTAGGAAAACAGCACAGAGGTTATGTGGACGCACTGGAGGTCGCGCAACTTCAAAACCACCTCCTGCCTGCGCGTGCAGATGGGCAAAAGGTACAAAGGCTGCAAACAGGCCCCAGCCTATACCAGGGGACTGGCCAGTCCCCATGCCCAGCTCTCTGCAGACTCCTGCCCCAGAGCAAAGCCCCCATCCACACTTTTATAGGTCCCAAGAAGCAGGGCCTAGAAACCAAGAGCTTGACACGCAGTCGAACTCCGAAGCAGTGTGTGAGTGAAGGAAAGAAAGACAGGTGTTGAAAAGCAGGTGGCTTTGGGAAAGGAGGGGTCTCTGGCAGCACCTCCCTCCCTCCCCGTTTCCAGGCTCTGGGGTGGGGCTGAATGATCCTGAGGCACAGAAGCGGGTGACATGCAAGCGCCGAGAAGTGGGGAGCTCACAACGGCCCTCATCATCCTCTCAGAGCCACCAAGGAGCTACTCCACAGGCCTTCCTGTTGGAATTACAGAACCTACACAAAACCAGAGGTCAAGTCCAGCCCTATCCACCAGGCATCCCAGGAGGAGCCAAGACCCTATGCCCAGTTCCGCCCGGCCACTAAGGCCCTTCTGAAGGGGCATCCTCATCGGGAACCTCTTAGGTCCAGAGGCTCCTACAGAAGCTCTGTTCTCAGAGCTGGTTTCCAGGCAGAGGCTTTCTGGAACATGGCAGGAAATTACATTAACAACTCCAGCCTCCAAAGGACTGGGATCCAGGGAGGTGTAAACAAAGGCAGGAGAGAGACAGAGGGGAGTGAGGAGAGGGGACCCATCACCCATGCAAGTTGGGGGGGGGGTCGCTAAGCGCCTGGCGGCAGATGCCCCAATCGGGAGGCTCCGGAAGAGATGCACGGATCACAGGCTGTCTGGAACTGGTATTTAATATCCTTTTATTAAATTTTCCACAAATCCATGCTGAGAAGCCCCTGGGTAATGACAGCATGTGTGGAGCCGAGCATGGCATGACACCCCGGCCTTGTTCACAGGCCCAGGCTGGGCGGGAGGGCACAGTGTGCAGGCAGACCATTCACTGCCACCTGCCAGGCCCCACCTCGCTCCTGAGTCAGGCCGCACCAGGCCCTTGGGGTTGGAGTGGGGAGGAGTCATCTATTAAGCACCTGCTGTATGCTGAGCATTGTGCCAAGAGCTCTGCAGATGCCACTGCTTTTCTTTCCCACAGCTGCCCTTGGAGACTGCTCCTCTCATCCCAGTTCTTCCCGTCGAAGAGACTGAATAATTGGCCACGCCATGCAGCCGGCACTGGAACCTGAGTCTGCCTGGCTTTGAAATCCCTCTTTTCCTGGTTTCCCAGGGACATTTCTTTTTTTGGGTGGGGGAGGGATGGAGTCTCACTCTGTCACCCAGTCTGGAGTTGTGCAGTGGCAGGATCTTGGCTCACTGCAGCCTCTGCTTCCTGGGTTCAAGTGATTCTCCTGCCTCAGCCTCCTGAGTAGCTGGGATCACAGGCATGCGCCACCACGCCCAGCTAATATTTTGTATTTTTTGGTAGAGATGGGGTTTCGCCATGTTGTCCAGGCTGGTCTCGAACTCCTGAGCTCAGGCAATCCACCTGCCTTGGCCTCCCAAAGTGCTGGGATTACAGGCGAGAGCCACCGTCCCCAGCCCCCTGGGAGATTTCTGGGAGGACAAGCAGGAATTGAAAGCAGAGGCACTCTCTGGGGTGGTCTCGCTCCATTTTGGGCCCAGGAGCCTCGGGGGACCTCCTGCCAGGAGGATAGCACCCATGAGGGCTTTTCCCCAAGAGCCTGAGAGGGAGAATCAGGCGAAACCATTCCCGGAAGACAGAGTCTCAGTGTGGCTCCCTGAGCAGTTGGGCCTGGGCCAGGTTCAAGCTCTCTCTCTTATTGGTCACATCAGCATGATGCAACCTGAGAAACAGCTTGAGAAGACAGCTGGAGAGACAGCCTGAGGGATGGCTGCCGATACCCTGAGACAAATACACCCTGCATCACCCAAACAGAAGCCAGTGACACTGTGACATTTCCAATAACAACCAGAGTTCTGGACAGCATTATTTAGAGAGACAGCAAGGCCTTAAAAGGCACCTAGAAACACCCTGAGAGGTGGCCAGTGACACCTGGAGAGGAGAGTCAGCAGCACCCCCAGGGACAGCCAGTCACACACCGACCGACAGCCACGATAACAGCAAAGCAGCTGGGATGTCCAAAGGACAAATGGGCACAGCTACCCCTGGGGCCCTGACCAGCACTCCCTCTCCGTCCAGTCTGGAGACCTGAGACCAGCAGGCACCCCGCCCTAAGGAGGGTGGCACAGCATGGTACTTGGCAGAGGCCACTCCGCTGTACCCTCAGTGACCTGAATTGAATAAGCAATTAGTGCGCGGCTGACTCTGACACTACCTCGTCCCAGGTGCTGCAGTGCCAGACCCGTCCCGATGCCTCTCTGGGATGGTGGCAATGAGACCTCCCTTCCAAGCTCCCGCCGGTGCCCACTCCATTCTGGCACCTCCTCTCCACTGAAGTTGCCAGAGCTACTCCTCTTACCCCACAGCGGGCACTCACTCCAGTCCCTCAGTCCTCAAAGGGCAGCCCCTGGCCCAGCAGCAGCACACAGAGGAGCTCGCAGAGATCTTGAGGAAAGTGGAATGTGTGCCCTACGCTAGGCCCACGGAATCGGAGCTTCGTTTTAGGAAAAAGCACCTATACAGTTCAGAAGCCCTGGTCCAACCATTGCCCACCTCTCCCCAGACGGTGAGCAATGAACCTTGGCCCACAAACCCAGACCCCAGATTCCGTTTCATGTCCCACCAGTGTGCCCTCCCAGACTGCGCCTGAGGCCCAAGCTCCTGTGCTCAGCAGAGTGTGGGGAAAGGGAATAGAGTGTGTGCAAGTGTCAGGTGGGTAGGGGAAGGTCGGACAGTGGGGAAGGGAGTGAACAGTAGTGGAGGGAGGTGGTGGGGGGAGGAGAGGGTGCTGATACGGGGAGCAGGTGTAGGGGTTGTAATGGGGGCTCAGTGCCATCCCCGGGCCAGCCATGCATGCAACAGGCTCCCCAGTTGCAGGCCTGTTCCCTGGTGGTGCTGGCTGCGGGCAGATCTCCTGGGGTGCCTGGCCTTGGGGTGCCCTCGCAAGTCCCATTTCACAGGTGGACTTCTGCGAATCCATTATCTGCAATACCCCAGGGCGCTGGAGCTTAATTAGGGCTTAGCCCAGGCCCAGAGCTGAGAAACCTACCACTCAATTAATTGGATACTTTCCTCTGCAGTTCTGGGAGGGGTCTGGCGAGGCTGGGGGCTGGCAGAAGGGAATGGCATTTTCACTAATTAAATTAATCGATTACCCAGAGTGCTAGGCACCAGGCCAGCAGGGGCTGCAGAGGAAAGAGGCGGCAGAGCCAGGCATGGATGGGCTGGGGGGTGGGGCAGGTCACTCCCCCAGGTGTACATTACAACCTCCCCTGACCTCACAGGGGAGATGAGAGACAGGGGGCGGCAGGTGAATGGAACATCTCCCGTAGGCCAAGACAGGCCAACACCACCCTTCCATCCCCTGAAGGCAGAGATCTGAATTCCTGGCCACCAGTTTCGGGAACTCGGTGGGGTTAAGTTGCCTCCTCTAGGTCATGCAGCAGGTTCCCGTTGAAACCCAAACCCTAAGGTCTGTGCTATTCCCACTGCAATGCAAAGAGCGGGCTGATGAGACCGGGCTCCTGATCCTCTTCCTTGTCCTAACCCTGCTGGTGGAGAGAGGGAGAGACCCCTGTCCTGGCAGGGGTGGGCGTTGCAGGGCGGGCCGAGGGTGGCTAACCTACTGCCCTTGAGCCTTCGAAGGGTGCTGGGGAAAACGGGGGCTGCCGAGTGTCCCCATCAGCCAACTGAAAGGAAGGGGCTTACATTAGAGCAGGAGAGACAGGTGAAGACCCCGCCCTGATCCTCAGGAGGGTTGAGTGCAGGGCGTGAGGCTGGGACAGACAGTGCGGCCTGCAGCCTGACCTCGTGGCTTAGCTGTACCTCCTCAACACCATCCCTCTCTGGCATGGCGTGTGGTCCTGAGTCGCTGACAGCACTGACCCGCTCTTTTGAGCACCAGCCCCGTTTCCTTTCCTCCCACCTCCTCTACTGTGTGCCAGGCTACGGATTCCCCACATCCCTGAACGGTCTTGCCCGCTGCCACTCCCCCAGCCAAGGCCATCTCCTCTGGCCCAACTAAGTCTGCTAACCTGGAACCCCACCTCCTTCCCTCAGTCCAGGAAGAGCCCTCCTCCCAATCCCAGGACTTCCCAGGTGGGCTCTCCGTGTGGGGGCTTAGTAAGCTGGGGGTGAAGGAAAGTGATTCTTTATCCTTAACTTTGTTTCACGCAGATACCTGGCAGTGGGCAAAGCAGAGCCTGAGCTCCGAAGCCCTGGGTTCCAGGCTCTGACTTACTCTGGCCATGTGATCTTGTGTGAATCAGTCCCCAATTCTGGGTCCCAGTCTGCCCATCTGTAATGTGAATGGGTTGCACTAGATTAGAGTTTCTCACTTTTGCCCCATCAGAAGGCTCCCCTGGGGCACTCATGAAAGACAGATTCCCAGGTCCTCCTTGGACGGTGTGATTTCTTAGGTGTTGGGTGTGGCCCTGGGACCTGTATTTGGACAGGTGCTCTGGGCGATTCCATATACTTTTTTTTTTTTTTTTTTTTGAGACAGAGTCTTGCTCTGTCACCAGGCTGGAGTGCTGTGGTACAATCTCAGATCACTGTAACCTCCACCTCCCTGGTTCAAGTGATTCTCCTGCCTCAGCCTCCTAAGTAGCTGCGATTACAGGGATGCGCCACCATGCTCAGCTAATTTTTGTATTTTTAGCAGAGATGAGGTTTCATCATGTTGGCCAGGATGGTCTCGATCTCCTGACCTTGTGATCTGCCTGCCTTGGCCTCCCAGAGGGCTGGGATTACAGGCATGAGCCACCGCAGCTGGCCACATTTTTTTGTTTTGTTTTGTTTTTTAATGGAGTTTCCCTCTTTTTGCCCAGGCTGGAGTGCAATGGCATGATCTCGGCTCACTGCAACCTCTGCCTCCTAGGTTCAAGCAATTCTCCTGCCTCAGCCTCCTTAGTACCTGGGATTACAGGTGTGCACCACCACACCCGGCTAATTTTGTATTTTTAGTAGAGATGGGGTTTCACTATGTTGGACAGGCTGGTCTCAAACTCCTGACCCCACGTGATCTGCCTCTGGACGATTCTTATAACCAGGCGGGTCTGGGAACCTCAAGATGGGAGGGAGAGTCTCCAAGGTCTCTTCCAGCTCTGATCTTTAGGCGATGGGATTCTTGGGACTGCCTAGGTCAGTCCCTCTCTTCCACAATCAGAAGCCCTGGCTCTCAGACAGCCTGGAGTGTCCCCCCTTCTGCTCTTTGACCCCCGCCCTCCTCAGCACTGAGGGAGACAGCGTCGGTGGCAAAGGAGACCGAGGGCAACAGCAGTTCCAGGATAGATATATTTGTGCCTCTGCCAAAAATCACCCTTCAAAGATTATTCATTGCAGCACCATTTGTAATAACTGAGGACTGAGAATAAAGACTGGTTTAAATAAATTATGGTTCATTTTGTGATATTATGCAAATGCAAAGAGAATGAAGATGCTCTTTATGTACTGATATGGAACCATCTCTAAGATAGATGATTATATGAAAAAAGCAAGGTGTAGACAGTGTGCGTAATATGCAACATTCAGGTAAAAACAAAAAAGAATACGTATATATAATTACTCATGTATGCAGAGAATGTCTCTGGAAGGACACTTATGAAATTGGCAAAATGGTTGCCTCTGGGAGGGAATCCAGTGGCCAGGGATGGGGTGGGAGGGGACATTGTATTCCCATTTGTACCTTCTGAGTTCTGTGTAAGCAACATCTGCTCAGAAACATTTAACATTTTAAAAGGCTTTCCAAGGGCTTTTTCAAACTGCACTGCTACCTCCACCCCATCCCTGGTTCCCATACAGCCCCGTGGCTGGAACTGGATGTATCTGTCAGGCGTGTGTGGTGGAAAAGGGTGGGACTCCTGTGACCGAGTCTGGTCTCCCTTTGCACCTCCAGGACAGTCCCATGCCCAGTGCAAGCAGCTGCCCGATGAGCACAGGGGGAAGGAAGGAAGGAACAAGGACCCATCTCATCACCATCAGAGCTTGCCCAGTGCCCCATTGGTCCAGCCCGCCCTCGAGGGTGCCTGCTCATGGGCCATTTCCAAGTCAACAGCTCCAGCTCCCCAGTCAGCTTCGCTAGGACAGGGCCTTGACATTAGCCTCTGGCTCCCTGACTCCAAGAAGCAGGCACAAAACTCTGCTGGGGACCCTGGACCCCCCTTCACATGGGCAGCCTCATTCGGCTCAGCCTCACCTCCTCATTGAGGATCTCCTGGCACTCGGAGTAATTCACGCGGGCGGCCCAGCTGCCATTGGCCAGGCACTCCCGGTAGCCATTGTCTGGAAAAGGAAGAGAGAGGCAGTGATGGCAGGGCAGCCCGGGCCCCTCTCTGGCCATCCTGGCCCAGATGGATGCATCGATGGATCTGTAGATGGCCAGCACAGGCACCTGCTGGCTGGGGGCTGTGAAGCTGGGGAGAAGGGCTTCCTTACCACCCCCATCTTCCTGCCTCTTTCTGCCCACTGGCCTCCAGCAGGGGTTGGTGGCTCTCCCGATGCCCACCTGTGGACCTGGCTCTGCCCATTCAAGCTGGCACAATCATGCCCACAGGACTGGCCCGTGGACAGGCTTGGCCAGCTCCCTGGGCTGTTTCCTTTCAAGTCCTTATGTGGTGGCAGATGACAGGAAGGTGCTCTTCTGAGAAATCTCCTGTTCAGGGGTCTTGTAAGACAGCAAAAAATGGTGAGACCTCATGAGTCAATTTTCACGAGGCTGGGCATGACACGGTGGAAGGGTATGCGGTGACAGCTCACGTGGCAGGTGGCATGACAGGGCTTCTTGTGGTAGAGCCATCTCACAGAGGCTGCCGTGGGAGGTCCTCCCTGGCCGTGCTGCACATGGGGGCTCAGAGTTCACGGGGCAGATCTTGGGGAAGGTCCCCAGGGGGGCACTTCTCCATAGCAGTCCTGTGTTGGAAGGTTGTGGTGGGTGGGTGGGGGGAATATCCATGATGGAGGTCTCTTGGACAGAAAATGACAGGTGACAGGCATGTGTGGAGAGATGTCATCACTCAGGTCTGCCACAGCTGCTCCTAGACTGGCCCATGTCACTCAAGGAAGAAGGCAGCAGAGTGGTCCAGGGACATATGGAGGTTCATGCAGTCACCGGCCTGGATTGTGGCCCAGAACCTGTCACCTTCTAAGGAGATGGGGAGGGGCCCTGTGAGTCGAATTGATGTCTGACTTTAGAGCCCTGGGATGGGCAGAGCTGCCCAACGTGTTCCCCTCGCCCTCCTTCCTGCCTACCAGGCTCGAGCTCCAGAGTCCTGAAACCCAGCTGGGAAGGGACAGCACGAGTTCTAAATTCCATCTCATCTTCTCTGCTGGCAGAGGTCGCCCCACCCCACCCCGTACCCGGCTCTGGCCTCAGTAGCTCTAAACATGCTTCCTTGAGTTAATTCTGGCTCTGACTCCAGGCAGAACTGCCTGGCAGAGAAATGAAGCCCTGAGCATCTCCCCTGGAGTCTCCCTCACTGTAGGCCTTCCTGTGGCTCCCACTGGCCCTTGGGGCTGGAAGAGGGCTGGGAAAGCTGCTGGAGTCCCAGTCCTTGAGTCTGGAGCCCCATGGGGTAGAACCCTGTGAGGGTCTGGAGGCTGGGGCCCTGGGGCCAGCCCAGCTGCTGCTGTGCTGCGTGAGTGACCTCTGGGGACCCCTTCTCATTTATAAAAGGAGGGGCTGGACCAGCTGATCCCCAAGGGACCATCCAGCCTGGGAGTTGCCTCTGCTGGCAGCATCAGGACAAGAGGGTGATGATAGGGAGCCTGTCCTGGCCTCCCGGGCTGAAAGGTAGCCGTGGCCTCTTCTCTCTCGCTCTCCTCCCGTCCATTCCCCTCCTAGGTCCCTCTGCTGAGGAGCTGCTCAGCTACAGCTGGCCAGTGGGAGATCTGGCTAAATGGATTCTTAAGGCTCTTCCATGTCAGTGGACTGCAGTCTCGGGGAGCCTCAGGCCCTTGGGCAGAGTTGGTGAAGAGGCTGCTGATTCTCTCCTAATTGCTAAATGAGGGATGAGTTACCGGAGGGCTGAGGCTCACCCAGCAGGTTTTCAGGGAGGTCTGAGGGGAGGGGGAGGCGAGGAACCACGGCAACCCAGTGTCTCTGCCATGGCTGGGAAGTCCCGGGACCACAGACCGCTCTGAAATACCTCCAAGGAAAGGGGCTTGGGGACAGAGATCTGGTTGGCCGGGGCCCGGGGGTGGTGGGATAGGGTGGGGTGGTTCTTGAGTTAAGAGGCAGCATGGAGTAGTGCTAAGAGTGTGGCCCCTGGACCCAGACAGTCTAGGGTCAAATCCTGGCACTACCTTCCACTAGCTGTGTGACCTTGGGCAAATCCCGCAACTTGTCAGTTTCCTCCTCTGTAAGTTAGAGCCTCTGAACAGCGGCTCCTACTTCAAGAATTGAGTATTTTTAGTTAACATGCACAAGGTGCTTGGAACTGTACCTGGCATGTGATGTTGGCTGTTATTTTTATTTTTATTGTCTTGGAGCTATATTTATATAACCTTACACGAGACTCAGAGCGTGTCACTTGTCCCCATCAAAGGGTACTGGTGGATATTGTGGGAGAAACCCCCTTTGCTCAACACCCTTGCCCCCCATGGCATGTGAGGGAGAGCCAGGAGTCCCGCCAGAGGCTGCGTCACCCAGAGAAAGCAGGCTTTGATGGGAGAAAGGAGGTGATCTGAAAGAAAGCAGGCCCAACAAGCAGGGAGCCGCTGCCAGGGAGGATGCGACCTCCTTGTCTTTAATTGCTGAGCTGAGCAGTCCTCCCAAAGAATCACGGGAAAATGGATATTTTTGGAAATGCTTCCCATCCCTTTGAAGATCGGATGCAGCAGGAGGGAGGGCATTAGGGAGAAGGCCTAGACGTCCTGGCAGCAACTCATCAGTAAATGGATTAATTAGTGCTTAATGATGAGGTGCAGCTCTGGGTACCCACTTGCGACTGATTGCATGGGCGTGCTCCACCTCATCTGGCGCTGGAGGCACCTGGAAAGGGGTCTTCCAGCCCTGTCCTGACAGATTGACCCCATGTCGAGGGGCCATCACCCCAGCTCCTTTCCTGGGATCACAGAGGGAAGCGCACGGGAGCCTAGAGAGCACCACACCCAATCCTCCTACCCATTCTGCAGGTGGAGAAACTGAGGCCCAGAGAAGGTCTGTGCCAAGGGCTCCTTAACCAGCTTCACATGCAGCTGGAATGAGAACCTAGGACTCCTGGCTGCCACTTCAGGCAGGGCCAGCAAGTGAAGCGTGTGCCCAGGCACTGAGGGCTGGAAATGTTTATTTGGAGCATGTCAAGTAACCCTTTGCAACGGGAGTAGAGGGAACTCATGGCGGGTGGTCAGGGCTGGCTGCAAAAGGCGACAGGGCCATGACTACAGAAAGCCGGGCAGGTCCCACCCAGGAGCACAGGCCTGACCGCGGAGGCCACAGAAGAGTGGATTCCAAGTGAAGGAGTGACCGATGCAGATCTGAAACCTGAGACTGGGCAGTGGCGCTGGGGAGTGGGGGCAGGTAGGGCCAGACACGAGAATCACTCTGGAAGTGGACATGACAGGATCTGGTGCCTCCTCCCGGAAGCCCCTCTGATGTGCAGATGCTGCCTCCTTCCTAGGGGCTCCAGAAGGACTCAGCCCCCAGCATCGTAAGAGTTCTCGTCCCTGGGCTGTGACCCTGCCTCCAGGCTCTGAGACCTCTGATAGATTATTAGCCTCTCTGTGCCTCAATTTCCTTATTATAAGATGGGCCTGACTATATTGGGGGCTGGCCAACTGTGCACCCCTTGGACTGACCTGGCCAAGAGGCCCTTCTTCCTTTCTGCACTTCCTCCCCTTGGTCCCCAAGCCCCTCCCAGTGTGTCTTCTCCCTCTCCCAGGTCCCTCCCATGGCCAGGACACGGTACAGACACACGAGGTTACTGGATCTGGCTGCCCCAGCCTCCTGCCCGGCCCTGGCCTCCCAGGTCATTCCCTGGGGAGCCACTCTCTGGCTGGGTCTTCCCACTCCTCTCCTGTAGCCCCTAAATCTAAACCCCCAAATCCATCTGGTAGAGGAAAGAGGGGCAGAAAAAGGAATTCTGGAGTTTTTGAGCTGGGAGACATCTTAGAAGCCAAGCCATCTGGCCCTCTCCATCCTCAGGTGAGGGGCCGAGGGCCAGACAATGTGCTGCGAGGTCACACAGTGAGTCTTGGAGTAAACTACATGGTGTCTGGGCTCACCCCTGTGCCCTCTTGGGGCTCTGAGTTCAAGACCACCAGGACCCAAGGGTACACACAGGAGGCCCCAGTTGCAGGGATCAGGCCCCCAGCCTCCCCTCAGGTAGGTTAGGGCCCCTGGCCCACAGCTGTTGCTCTCTTGATAAGCAGGGACCTGGGTCATTGACAGGAGAGGGCAAATTAATTCTGAGAGTGGCAGGCGGAATAGCAGGGAGCTGCAAAGCCCAGCCATGGGGGTTCTGGGCCTCCGGGGAGCCAGGTGTTTACATGAGGATCAAGTATCCGATGGAGCCTGGGTCAATCCCGTCCTGTCCCCACTCCACCTATGAATCCAGGATGCAAGCTGAGCCCCTGCCTGTGCATCTAAAACTCTGGGTCCCCTGCCTCCTGGCTGGAGGGCCGGGGTAGGCCTCAGAACCTCTCGACTCAGGGTTCTTATCCACACAGCTGGGGCTCGGATGATTCCTGCCCTGCTTCACGGTATTACAGCAGGCTCAAACAGACTAACCTGAAGTTTAATGGCAGAAGGAAGTGCTAGGCAGACGTGGATGCAAATTCCAGCTTCACCCCTTACCAGCTGCCAATGGGGCAAGTTCCCTAACCTCCCTGAGCCTCAGGGGCCTTAGTTATAGGAGGCGTGATAGTGTCTTGCAAGGGTATTGTGAGAATCACCAGTAATGAGCATAGGACACTTGGGAGAATACAGCGCTGACCTTTGGAAAACAGGGGCGATCCCCACAAGAGGTATTACTGTTATTGGCATCACCATTCTTACTTCCCCCACCTCCAAGCTCTTCCCATCCTGTCCCACCTCCCAGCAGATGGTCCACCCTCCACTTCTTCCTTACTTGTGGTGTTGTAGCGGACACCATAGAAAAAGGCAGGGCAGGGCCGAACAACTAGCTGCCCTGCAGGGCTGCGGGGCCAGCAGGTGCCAATGAGGTCCACGGATGCGTTGCACTGCAGTCCTGGGGGCAGAGATGACTGGTAAGGCACAGCAAGATATCCGGCCAAGGCCCCAAGCAGGCAGAGGACATTCCAGAGTTCTGCCCACCTCCCCACTGGTTCCCACTCACACCAACTAGGGACAGGATGACAACAATGACCAGTGCAGAAATGAGCTCATCCTATGCAAAGAAGACACAAGGGGAAGAAATCTGAATCTGATGCTATGGTACTAGGGAGCCAGCATGGATTCCAGAGCAGAGGAGGAACAGAAATGGCTGGAGGTGGTGTTAAAAGCTAAGGTCCTGGCATTTAGAAGAAGCTTGGGCATGCTTCTGGTCCCCTGCTCCGTAGCCTGAGGACTCTTCCTTGGCCCCTCACATGGTGATAGCCTGGAGCTCTGAGATATCACAGGAACACCCTGGAACAGACCCATCCAACCACTGATCCAGCCCCTCACGTGTCTCTGCAATCAAACCACATCTACCCTGGCCCTGCAGGGAAGAACCAGCTGAATAAAGTTGGCCCTTCTTCCGGCTGGCCTGTTTCTCCTTCCAGCTGGCCTGTTCCTTCTTCCGGCTGGCCTGTTCACCACACTTACTGACCATACATTGTGTGTACTTTGTTCTGTGCAGAGCCCTAGGACAGGACTGACGGAGAAGTGAGCTATGGAGAGGAAAGGGAGGGAGACACCATCTGGGGGAGTGGAAAGGGCACTGAACTGGGAGTCTGGACCCACGGCTTCAGAATGGGCTGTGCCACTAATTTGCTGTGTGACCATAGGCAAGTCACTTGCCCTCTCTGGGTCCTAGTGTCTTGTCTTCATCTATAATAAAATAAAGTGGTTGAACCAGATCAGAAATTCTTAATCTCAGCCCACTGGAAACTTCAACAGTTCGCAGAGACCCTGAATATAATGAAAATATTGGTGTACACATGCATTTTAATGGGGAAAGCAGCCCATGGCTTTCATTAGATTCTCAAAGGGGTCTGTGACTCAAAGAGAGATAAACACCCGACCTAGAAAGAGGATGTCAAAGGCCCCTTCCAAATATTTGCTTTTTGGAGGGGAGAGACAGAGAGAGAGAGAGAGAGAGAGAGAGAGGATGTTGGGGCAGAGTTGAGGCGCCAGTGACACTTCAGGAGGGGAGGGCGGGTATGGCCTCCAAAGGGTGGGGACTGGCACAGTCCTGGCACCCCCTTGAGGCTGCCCCTTCTTTCTCTGCCTTTTAGTGCCTCCCTCTGAGTGAGGCTGGCACAGCAGTCCTCTTCAGCCCTAGTGTCTCCAGGTTAATAACCTAGAATTGGCACAAGCGTGGACGGACAAGCCAGGGAGGGCCAGGAACCATGAACCAGTGTGGGTGGGGGCAGCCTCTTCGGGCTTGGGCCGAGGCCCTAGCAGCTGCCAAGCCCTGGCTGGGGCCCGCCTGCCATCTCCTCCCCAAATTAGCTTGTCCCCAATCTCTCAGGAAACAGCGCTGGGTTAAATTGGCTTCCTTTCCCTGTTGGACTCAGGGCAGTGCCGAGCAGCACTTGTACCAAATGCTGGTTTTTCTTTCTAATCAAAGCTATTCATAGGGCATTTGTGCAAATCAGGACTCAAGGGGCAGAGGTCTTCAGGCCAAGTGGCTTAATTGAAAGAGAAAGAAATCTGGATTGGGGCTTAATGGACACGAGGTGACTGCGGGCCAGGCGGCTGGAGTGGGCCAAGCCCAGGTGCTGTGCCACAGCGGAGTCTCTGTGAATGTCATCACGGAGTGGCAGTGGAAACACGGGAGTGATGAAGCGGGGCCATCCGAGGCAAGGGCGTGCCAGGCTGGGATTTTAACCTGTCCTAGATCCTGCTGACAGTGTTGAGCCCGGGGACAGGGACTTGGGTAGAGAGCTGGGAGCATGTGGTCGTGGGGAGGGGAGGATTGTATAGGGGCCACGCCCTGCTGTTTCAAAGCTCTTCTTCATCTATTTCGTTTGATCTTCATACATCCAGCAATGTCATTATTTCCTTTTCACAGAGGAAGAAATTGAGGCCCAGGGAAGTTAGGTGACTTTTCCAAGGTCATGGGTCAATGGGTGAAAGAACCAAGTCTCATAGGCAGGTATTTTGGACTCTAAATCTAGTGCTCTTTCCATTATGCCACATTGTGAGTCAGTCATGGAGGTGATGGACAGTTAAGGGGGCAGCAGGAAGGCAGCAGCGTTTGTCGAGGGCTGACTGTGTGCCAGGCACATGTCAGCTGCATGACATATGCCATCTCATTTAATGGCACCATTGTACCTTCCTCAGTAGCTTGCTCATTCACTCCTCACTCATTCATACACACTATCTGGTGAGCTAGGCTTAAATGTAATGTTCCATGTGGCAGCGTCTGGAATGAACACACGGAATACACCCTCTCTGTCAGTGTGGCACCTGCCCTCCCTTCTTCCCTTCCACGGCCAGTCTTCTCGCGACTTGCTTTCGCAAGGCACGAAGGGCAGGAAAGGACTGGGCACCCGCCACAACCAGGACCAGGCCAGAGCCGAGGCAGAAGCCAGCCACTCAGGATGGGCCTTCTGGCCTAGAGAACCTGCACCGGCCACTGCTGGGAGCTCTAAGGGCTCTAACCAAAGGCCTGACTCCGTCCACAGCTGGCCAGGGACGTGCAGACCTTCAAGGGGCAGGCAGGTCAGAAGCCATTTGCCCCTCCTCTGTAGTATGGTTCCCAGCCACCTAGTATGCCACCGTGGGTGCTAATTCTCTCTTGTTTTACAGATAAGAAAACTGAGGCCAAGGTGGTCAAATGGCTTATTCCAGGACAATCAGTAAGCAAAGAAACTGAGACAGGAGTGGATTTTCAATGCTCATCTTTTGATGCCAGCTCAGGGTGCTGCCCACAGCTGCACAGCTGGCCCTGATCTGGGCAGCTGCCCATTGAGTGTAGAGCTGCACCCCGGTCTCGGCCACTCCAGTTCCCCAGCAGCGCCGCGCCTCCCCCTCCCTCCTGACCCCCGCAGCTCAGAAGGATGCGTAGAGAGGGCGCCCGGGACACAGCATCGGTGGCGATCTTTACATTAAGAGCCCAAAAAATCCTGGAAGGAATTGAAAGTCTGTGTGAGACGGCAAGAAAGGGAGAGAGAGGCTGCAAGAACGGGGAGGAGAAGTCAAATGAAAAGGGACGAGGAGACAAAGTTCCCCCTTCCCCAGTGAAAGGTCAGCACTCCCACGGGGGTCAGGTGCTGGGGGGCGGGTCGGGGAGGGGGCGTGGCCAGAGGCGCGAGGGCCTCAGCCGTGAGTGGAGTTAGAGGGGAGGGGACCTAGAGGTCAAGGGCAGGGACCAGGCAGCAGGACAGGGCTTCAGGCGCCACACTCCTGGCCAGTTGGCATTGTCCACTGGACTTCCCGGCCTGGGACGGCCTTGTGGGCTTGGTGCCTTCCCACAATGCCTCGGGGTCCTGCCCTCTCTGGGCCTTAGTGTCTCTGTGTCTGAAATCCCCACAAGGGATTTCAGATCGCCGTCCTGCGGACAACCGGTCCGGGGAGGAGAGTGGTTGGGGGTGGGGGGTCCCTGGGATCCGGTAGGGACAAGGCCTCAGAAGGGAAATGGTGTATAGGACTTGAGGGAGAACATTAGTTGGACACTGCTATAATATATACCAGGCACTGTGAAGGGTGCTTTGCATGACGCAATTCATGTCACTCATTTAAGCCACCTGACTACACCGAGGAGGAGAAAACAGACAGAGAGGCAGGGAGGTGGGAGGCCAAGTGGGCCAGGAGAGAGGTGGAGAGAGAGAGGAAAGACGAGGGAGAAGACACTAAGGAAGAAATAGGGAGAGGCAGGTGGAAAGTCAGGAGAAGGAGGCACAGAGAAAGATCATTTCACAGGTGCTGGGGACAGAGAGGGTGTTCATGCCCTAGTTGGGAAGGGGAGAAGGCAGGAAGTCAGTTTCTGGGTCACTCAGCTGGATGGCTATAAGGACCTCAAGGACCTTCTGATTCTTGGGCCAATGTCCCCTCCCTCCAGTCCCAGTGCCACAAAAGCCTGACCTCTTCTGCTCTCCTGGCAGGTGGAGGTATTTTCCCACTCAGCTGTCATAGTCCTGGGATGAGGAGGAATTTGGACCACAGTAATCCAACCTTGCAAATAGCCAAGCCAGTTTACCAGCCAGCTGCACAAAGGCAGAGGTGCTGTTAGATGCCAATGCCCCCTGACAGCTCCCTGTCCTGCAGTGCCTCTCCTGGTCAATTAAGGAATAGTGGCTTTGCTCTTTATTTAACAAGTACAGTTGTTTCTCCATATCCATAGGTTTTGGGGAAAAGTACTGAACATGTACAGACATTTTTTCTTGTCATTATTCCCTAAACAGTACAGTATAGTAACTGTTTATATTTATATAACGTTTATATTGTATTAGGTATTAGAAATAATCTAGAGATGATCTGAAGTATACAGGAGGATGTGCATAGGTTACATGCAAATACTACTCCATTTTATATCAGTGACTTGGACATCCCTGCATTTTGATATCCATGGGGAGTTCTGGAACCAGTCTCCCATGGATACCAAGAGACAGCTGTTATTTACTGACTACCTAAGAAATGTTCAAGGGGCTTGGGATATAATAATGAATAAAATAAATGCCCTGTCCTCATGGTGCTTACATTCTAGTGGGGAGGCAGCAAACACACACACACACACACACACACACAGTCACACACACATTTCTGTTAACCAATGAGAAATACTATGGAGAAAAGCTAAGCAGTGCAAAGAGATAAAGGCTGACAAAGGTGCTCTTTTAGTGTGGTGTCTTCTAAATTACTACCAATTAAGCAGATAACTAAAGGAAGTGAGGGAGAAAACCTGGGGGGAAAGTGTTCTCGGCAGAGGCAACTGTGAGTAGGAGGGCCCTGGAAGAGGTGTGAGCTTGGTGTGTCTGAGGTGTCAATGTCCCTCTTGCTCTGTGGCTCACTCCCTCATTTACAGGGCAGGTAGATGCATTCAGGGTCTTTCCTGGCTGGGGATGTGGGAGTAGAACCAACCCACTCACCAGCCCTGGTCACCACAGGCCTTCAGGTTGGGGGTGAGCTGGAGGGAGTCAAGTGGGCTAAAGTAATGCAAAAACCGGTTCTATATCTTTCTCCTTCCCCACACATGCACAGAACAAATGCATGGGAACCGCATTCTGCTCAGACTGCCTCAAATCCCTGCAAAGCGAGAGCAGAGGAGAGGGGGCAGTGTGGAGGGCTCCACCTGCCAGGGAAGAAACCCTGCCGGGTCAGGGTCCTAGGAGGGCTGCTTTAATGAACAGGTAAGAATCCTTTGAAGGTGGCCTATTTAATGCTGTGCACAATCGGGCACTGGCTTCTTCCCCCAAGTAGGTTACACAGTTTGCCTCCCATCAGGCTCAGGGTCCACATGTGCTTGGCAGATCCGCCCATGGTGGATAACTTCAGAGGAAGCTGGAACCTGGCTCTGTCTCAGTTATGTTGGGTCTCCCATCAGCGGCTTCTGGATGTGGGCACTTGGCAGCAGCCCTGTGGCTGGGAAGCCCTTCCCCCTATTTGGCTTAAAATCAGGAGGGGGACTCAGCCCAGGCTGTCCAGAGGGGGAGCAGCCAGGTGGCCCAAGGGCAGCCTGTGAAACACACATTCTTGCCCAGTCAGAGGAATGTGCTATGGGATGAATGGGCAGGGCCTCTGCCTGGGTCCCCTGGCATGGAGAGGGTGGCAGAAACCTTGTCTTTGCTCAGCCATCTCATGGCTGAGCTGCCTTCTCTTTGGCTGGGCAGAGAAGAAAGATGCCTGTGTAGGGTGTGTGATCCATCAGGACAAGAGGATGGCCCTCCTGTCCTGCGGGTTTGTGGGCTCTTCACTTTTGCCTTCCCAGCAGCTAGTACAATGCCAGGCATACAGGAGGCATGGAGGAGAATATGGGGCCATGTGCACACCTAGTGTGGGTGTGGGTGGCACTGCAGGGGTGGCACTGCACCCCTAGATGGCTGACTACACCGGGCCCTGGGCACTCTGGCTCTGAGTGGCCACATAACGCGGTGCTGGTGGCAAAATCTGAAATCAGACCCACATGGTTTATATCCTGCAGCCACTGCTTAGTAGAAGCTTAGTGTGTTTGGGCAACTTGTTTAACTTATCTGAGCCTTAGGTTCCTCTACTGTAAAATGTGGATAAAAATATTTCCTGACTACAGTATTATAATGATTGAATGAGATTAAAGCACTTGGAATGGTTTCCAACACATAGTGGCCACTAAATAAATATTAGCTATTATTATTGTTATTCTTATTTGAGACAGAGTCTCGCTCTGTTGCCCAGATTGGAGTGCAGTGGTGTGATCTCGGCTCACTGCAACCCTGGCCTCTCAGGCTCAAGCGATTCTCATGCCTCAGCCTCCTGAGTAGCTGGGATTATAGGCGCCCACCACCACGCCTGGCTAATTTTTTATTTCTATTTTTAGTAGAGACGGGGTTTCACCATGTTGGCCAGGCTGGTCTCGAACACCTGACCTCAAGTGATACTCCGGCCTCGGCCTCCCAAAGTGCTGGGATTACAGGCGTGAGCCACCACGCCTGGCCTAGCTATTATTAATTATCATTCACTACCTTAAGACCAGAGATGATAACTGATGACCCCAGGTAATTGTCAACTCAGATTCTATTTGTCTGTGATGTCATTAGTAAATAATTCTATTACTTTCTGGCATTGTCATACTCATGCCATGATTTTATGAGTCGCCAAGTCTGTGGTCTGCCACATGATAGGCCTCAGCCCTGGGGACCCACTCTCTCCCGGTTCCTGGCATGAGGCATGTGAAAGGCCCCCCCAAAGGCCCTGGCTCAGTGCCAGCTGCCCCAGCCAGACACCCATCCATCAGTCTCGGCCCCTCTGCCCCACCCTCACCATCTGTCTCTACCAGTGCCCATCAGTCTGGGTAGGTCTCTGAGTCAGAAGACAAATGGCCCATTATCAGAGGCCATTGTGGAGGGTGATGGATCGCGTGCCATGCAGCCAAGCAGGCTGGGCTGGGCTGGGGGCACCGGCACAGAGTACAAATCGCCAGGGAATGAACGCTATTCATCATGGCCTGCTGGTTCCAAGGACAGGTGACACCTTCGTGGGCTCAGGGATGTCTCTCCTCCTGAGCATAACGAACAAGTTGATAGAGCCTGACCTGGCCCCAGAGCATGGGGGGCTGGGGATAGGGCCTTTCCTCTCAGGCCTAGCCTCTGAGCAGCTCTCCTCCCTCCCCATCTCTCTCTCCTAGAACTCCAGACTCACGCTCAAGAACTTACTTCCCCATTCCCCAAGCACAGCTTAACCAACTTTGCAGCCAGATGCTCTGGGCTCCCAGTACCTTCCCGGTTTCCCACTCCTCTCTCCTCACTTCTTCCCGGTCCTTCCGCCAAACTCACCTACTGGTCCTTGCTCACCTCCTGCTGTAGCTCACAGCACTGGCTCTTTTCTGCCAGTTCACACTGACAGTGTCTCTTAATATTCACCTTGAAACCTCCTCCTTCAGGAAGCCTCCCTGGATTTGCACCACCCCTGCCTAGCCTCCCTGCTCCCTCCCTTATTATGAGCAATTACTGGCAAGTACCTTCCCTTCATTCCAGCTATACAGTAAGCCCTTTAAAAGCCTGCTGAGGCTGAGACAGGAGGATCACCTGAGCCCAGATCTGGCCTGCAGTGAGCTATGATTGTGCCACTGCACTCCGGCCTGGGCAATCTCTACAAAACAATTTTAAAAAAATTAGGCCAGGTGTGGTGGTGTGCACATAGTCCTAGCTTCTTAGGAGGCTGAGATAGGAGGATTCCTTGAGCCCAGAAGATCGAGGTTGCACTAAGCTATGATTGTGACACTGCACTTCAGCCAAGGTGATAGACTGAGACCCCATCTCTAAAACCAAACCAAACCAAACCTAGTACTGGCATGACACTCTACAGTTTACAGTTTGTGAAATATTGCCATAAAACTTAGCACACTGAATCTCATAAGAGATCCTTGGGGCAGGTAACAGCCCCCTATCCCTCTACACTTAGACAAGGTGAGGTTCAAGGGGGTTGAGGGTAAGGTCATCCCTGTGGCTACCAGTACCCGCCCCTAGCCAGGACATGACCTGGCACCTTCTGGGAGCCAGCACAGGAACCCAGTGTGCCTTCTCCAAGTCCAAGTCTTGTTCCTCTGTCCCCAGGCTCTCCCTAGTGAAGGAACAGCTAGCCAGGAAGCAGATGCCCTGAGTTATGGAGGCCTCCTGTCCCCACAGAGCCAGCTTCAGAAATGAAGGCCTCCTGCCTGCCTGCAGACACTTGCGTCTGTTTCTTCACTAGCATGCGTCTTGCACTCTGCCTCATTGCACATGCATTTGTGGATTCGACTCCCAGACTAGACTGCGAGCCCCTCTTGTTTCCCCAGTACCCTGCGTGGGGCCTGCTGTGTAGTAGGTGCTTCATGAAAGAGTTGGTGTGAATCAAGGAGAGGCTTGAAGACTTAAACAGAAGGTCCACAAGCCTCCCAAAGACACTCAGGGGCAGGGAACCCTCTCCATTTTTGCCCCAGCAGCAGCCATGGCCAGGACCACACCCAGAGTTTTAAAACATGCCCTTGACAGCCCAAAGACCTAGATTTGGATCCCAGTCACTGCCATGTACTGACCACGCTGTGCCATGGGGGTTATGTAACTCTTCTGTGCCTCCGTTTCCTCAACTGTACAAATGTTGGGCTTTCAACTCTTGTGAGGATAAAATAAGGTGATTATGCAAAAGCACTCTGTAAATGGTAAAGTGACGCAGGTATTAATAATATTTGCAGCCATGCTGTCTTTTCTGTTGGAGAGGTACAGAGCACGGCGCTGGAGACCACAACAAGAAGTTGGGCTGCCCGTGCTCCACTCAGGGCTCTGGCGCTCACTAGTTCTCTGTACCTCAGTTTTCTTATGTGTAAAATGGGGACAACAGCACCTACCTCAGAGGGACGTTGAGCAAATTGGGTTAGTACAGCTCCAGTCCTCGATCAGTGCCTGGCATGTGTTAGCACTATGGAGTATTACACTCTGGGCATTTTTAGCTGCAGACTGTGGCAGCCTTTCTTCCTCCCTTGAAGCCTCCCTGAGTCACAACTCAGCAGCAAGGGCTGGGATGACCTCCCCTGTGCCCACCCTAAAGCAGGGAAGATAACTACTCAGAATCCTTCCTGCAAACTCCAGGTGCCACCAACCAACTGCAGCTCTTCCCTACCAACCTTACACCCAACTTCAGGATCCTTCTCAACACGGCACTCCGTGGAGATGAGAAGAATTGCTTGCAGCCCTGGAGAGGAAATGACTCTGCGAATCCTGCCTTAGGGCATGGTTCTGTGTGCAGGCTCTGGCAGACCTGGGGTGGGGGGCATTGTGGTGACCAGGAATCTTGCAGCAGGGGGTTGAGGGAACTCACCTGAGATGTTGCTGGCCAGGGACAGGCTCTCGCAATGCTGGTCCTGGAGGGAGGCGGAGACGGGGTTCAGCCCCAGAAGGAGAAGGGCCTGCAGGCACAGGAGGCGAAGGACACATTAGGCAGGTGCCATGAGCCATGAGCCTATCGCTCCATTGCCCAGGAAAACTGCAGGGGTTACACTGCACCTGCCTGCTTTCCCTCCAACCCTGTCACACATCAAGTTGCTTCCCAGACATCCACCCCCTGTCTCCTTTCTCCTCCCTCTGGGTCCTCTCTGCCTGGAGGGCCTGGAGTTGCCCTGCTCATGGAGGGGCCTGGCAGGGAGGCTGACAGGAGCAGGAGCCCAGGCTCCTAGGGAAGACGTGAATTTTACCCCTAGGGGCTGGGGTGCTACCAGAGGAAGCCACCTCCATCCCCATGGGATCCTGAGCATGGTCCAGCAGTGTCCCACCACGTGCACACACACCCCCACCTGCCACTCCCACCGGCCCGCTGACCACTGCGGCTTCACAGATCCCCATACGTGCACCCCCTTCCCTCCCTCCCTCCAGAGCTGGCCTCTTGTTCTGTGAACTGTTTCCCGGGCCCTCATCCCTGCCTGCCTAATTATCCGTCATCACAAATTGTGCCTCACCATTTATCAAGCTCTTGTACATCTGCCGTGGCGCACAGTTTTCCCTGGGGCTGGTGTGGCTGTGCCTATTTGCAGATGAGGAAACTGAGGCACAGAGAGGTAAGGGATAAATGTGTCTGGAAAGATGGGCACCCTATTCTAGGGCAGACCTTTGCCCTTTAACCTCCCTGAAGGCTCCGTGTCACTCTGATTCCAGAATTTTAGCCCAGTTGGGAAGGGAGTGGCATAGGCCCTATACCTGGAGGACTGACCCTTCTTCAACTAAACCCACCCACACAACCATCACGTTACCCCCCTCCCGACAGGGTTAGAGTCAAGAGAGAGGCCGAGTGTCCAGCCCCCCATTTTGCTGTGTTGTCATGGGCAGGTGACTTGACCTGTGTGTGCCTCAGTGTCCTCACCTGTAAAACTGGGCATAATGGTCCCACCCCCTTTAAGCTTACATGATGTATGTATGTAGAAGTCCTTCAAATAGCCCTGCATACTCTGTG
This sequence comes from Theropithecus gelada, assembly GCF_003255815.1. NCBI lineage: Eukaryota > Metazoa > Chordata > Mammalia > Primates > Cercopithecidae > Theropithecus > Theropithecus gelada. The sequence continues at coordinate 34,653,057 of NC_037684.1, read as the reverse complement.
GGGGCAGGGGTTTTGTTCATTGCACTCAATTTTGCTGAAGAAATGAATGAATGACATTGTGTTTCTGGTATACAATAGGCACTCAAGAAGGATATGTTGACAGATCTGAACTTGGTGGGTTTTTTTTAGTTGTTGGAGGAGAAGTGGCTGTTTCCCCTGGGATTCTATTCCAAAGGGATTAAGAAGCATGAGTGAGGGGCAGGGAGAGGGGAGCATTGTAACCGGCCCTTGCCTCTGGCTGTGGGGCGCTGGGTGCCCGGCCACCAGCAGAGTTCCCAGACAGGGTGGTGAGCCCGAAGCCCGAGAGGCCTCATGGGAGGCTGCTCTCCTCATCACTGCTCTGCTGTTTCTTCTTGGGGTCCCCGACCTCATGGCCAGGTGTCTCAGCCCCAGACCATTTCCGTACCAACTGCAAATTTCACTAAGGAACCTCAGACACAGACCCTTAGCTCTGGAAGCCAACTTAGGATTTCACAGCAGGAAAATGAGATTGGGAGAGAGATAGGGGCTTGTCAAGTCCCTTAGTGAGCAAAGCTGCTAGGTTAGGGTGTAGGCTAGAAGCAAGTCGGTGGTCAGCCCAGGCAGCACGCAGCCTTCTCACAAGGGGCCGGGACTCCATGTGGTGAGTGTAAAAGTGAAGGGAGCATCGAAAAACTTAGTCGTCAAGATACAGAATATTTTAACATATTTTTTTAAAATAAAAATTAACACCAAAAAATCCATGATGAGCAAAATATCAAAAACTCTTTAAAGGAAAATAGGCTCAGTAACAGTGCCGGGCCACGTTGGAGCTTGGGGCAAAAAGGGAAAAAGTCAGGAATGATATTAAAATATTATCTATCACGGCCGGGTACAGTGGCTCACGCCTGTAATCCCAGCACTTTGGGAGGCTGAGGCAGGTGGATCACCTGAGGTCGGGAGTTGAGACCAGCCTGGTCAACATGGTGAAGCCCCGTCTCTACTAAAAATACAAAAATTAGCCAGGCATGGTGGCAGGCACCTGTAATCCCAGCTACTCTGGAGGCTAAGGCAGGAGAATTGCTGGAACCCGGGAGGTTGAGGTTGTAGTGAGCTGAGATTGCACCACTGCACTCCAGTCTGGGCGATGGAATAATACTCCATCTCAAAAAAAAAAAAAAAATTATCTGTTGTGATTACTGAGGTTGCTGGCACCTCCTTCTGGGGTGAGCTTGAGGAAATGCCTCACTTGCTTTACTCCAGTCGGGTCCTGCTCATGCGTCGTCTTCCCAAGCCAGACTCCATTCCTCCTTCCCTGCCCGCCCCATACCCTCCAGGGCTGTCAATCCTCTCTTCCCTGGACTCCTCTCCATTCACCCTTTTCAGATCTCAGGACCTTCCCCCTATCCTTACAAGCAAACTGATCTGCCTTTTCCATGTTCACCTGCTGGGAATGTTCTCCCTTACCTCACACCACCCCACTCCACGAGGGCCAACCCCTTTCACGGTACCCACTCCCTCCCACTCCTGTCCTGATGATGAAGGCAGACTCTGCTCCCCTCTCTCCCACTCACATTACAAGGTCCAGGGGAACAGTGGCCATTCATCGTCACAGCCTGGTTCCCACTACCCATCACTCACCCACATGGTCCCCTGAGTCTGTAGTGCCTGAGTTTGTAGTGGCTTTGTTCACTCCATTCCCTCGCTGGCACTCTCACAGGGGACTCTCTGCCCTGCACCAAGCTCCAGGTTCTGAAGCACAACCCCAGCTCCACACCCCCACCCTGTGCTCTGCACACGGGACACTCAGCAAGATGGCACTGGGGTTAGCCAACTCGCTCCTGGGACTCAGGGGTGATGATAACAAACCCATTCATCTCTCTGGCCTCAAGGAACTTCCAACACTTTATTAATCAGTAATTAAACTTCACCATCTCCAAAGAGATGGAGAACTATCTTTATCCTCATTTTCCAAGTGAAAATGCAGAAGTAGAGAGAGGAGGAGGCCACCAGGCCAGCCGGTGGCTCTTGCCAGCTAAGCAGAAAGCAAAGTGTTCTCATGACAAAGCTGCACTGCCCGCTCAGCAATCAGCAGGGACCCAGACTCGGCCCTGTCCCCAGAGAGGGGCAGCTCAGATGCTAGGGCCAGAGACCCCTTCTATTCTAGAAGGGGACTAGAAATCTTTGCTCCTCATTTCCCACCCCACATCTGCCCACGCCACCTCCCAACACACACACACACACACACACACACACACACACACACACACACACACATACTCTCTCTCTCTCTCTCTCTCTTTCTCTCTCTCTATCAAACTAGGGCTCCCAGAGCCAGCTAAGCTGCAGGCAAATTAAAGAAACTGGAGACACTGGCCAGGCATGGTAGCTCATGCCTGTAATCCCAGCACTTTGGGAGGCTGAGGCAGGTGGATCAACTGAGGTCGGGAGTTCGAGACCAGCCTGGCCAACATGGTGAAACTCCCGTCTCTACCAAAAATACAAAAATTAGCTGGGCGTGGTGGCACGTAACTGTAGTCCCAGCTACCCAGGAGGCTGAGGCAGGAGAATCACTTGAATCCAGGAGGTGGAGGTTGCAGTGAGCCGAGATCGTACCACTGCACTCCAGCCTGGGCAACAGAGCAAGATTCCGTCTCAATAAATAAATAAATAAAATATATAAAAAAGAAAGAAAAGAAACTGAAGACATCCTATTTGACAATATCAGCCCCATTGCCTGACATTCCATTTATCCAGCTAATCCTTAAGCTGTGCTTCGTGCTCTGGTCTTTCAGATCCCCCACCGCGAAGGCACATCATGTTCTATTTCCATCCAATTACTTATCATCTCCCAGTATCTGGGATCCTTCTCAGGTCTGCAACCCTCTGCCCATGCAGTCCGTGCCACCCTCCTGGTCACCTGTCTACTCTCCATTCTTCAGACGCCAGTTCCAGGGCCCCTCCGCTTAGCAGTACCTGCCCAACCCTCCAAAGCAAAGCAGCTCAGTTCTCCCTCCAATGTACCCCTTTTCCTAGTGCACTCTGTACACCCACTGGACCCTGTGCTCGTGAGGCTCACGAGTAGAGCCCTTGGACCAGCCCAGGTGCACTAAAACCACCTCGGCACAAAGCACTTAGGACCCAAGACACTAATTAGATGGCAAATATACAGGCTGTAAGTTCTTATTCTTGCATCTTAATGTCCTGGCATGCACAGAGGAGCAGAGCAAATCTTTATGTGTCAGAAAACGAAGCCAAATACCAGGCAAAGGGCTAGTCTGCCCTTGGCTGCCTAGAACCCTGACACTTGGGTCTCTTTCTTGAATGTGATGGTTCACACAGCCATTTTTGACACACAGAGGACTGGTGTTGCATTATGCAAAGAAAAATGCTTCTTAAAATTCCCAAACCAACCTTTTCCTCTCCAGAAAGGTCTGCTCTGTAGCAGAATCTGTGCCTGTGCCACCTCTTGCTCTGGGGAAGGTTTGTGAGGGCTTATGCCTTATTCCTGAATCACACTTCTCTGAAAAGTCCCAAGATTTCCTGCATATTTCCTTCCACCATCTGCTGATCTCCTCTTCAAGCTTCACTGTGGTTTTCTATCTCCATCAACAGGCAATTACTGCACTGGCAGGAACAGGCTCCCAAAGTTTCAAGGATATTGTTTGTTTCCCCTTAAAACAGAGAATTCTGTTGTTTGTTTGCTTTTTGAGATGGAGTCTCGCTCTGTCGCCCAGGCTAGAGTGCAGTGGTGCAATTTCGGCTCACCGCAACCTCTGTCTCGTGGGTTCAAGCAATTCTCCTGCCTCAGCCTCCCTAGTAGCTGGGATTACAGGCCTGCACCACCACGCCTGGCTAAATTTTGTGTGTTTAGTAGAGATGAGGTTTCACCATGTTGGCCAGGCTGGTCTCAAACTCCTGACCTTAGGTGATCCGCCTGCCTCGGCCTCCCAAAGTGCTGGGATTATAGGCGTGAGCCACCGCGCCCGGACAAAAACAACAATAACAAAAAAACGGAGATTCTGAACCTGGGGAACAGGCAGTATGAAGATCTGCAGATAAATGCGGTCAGTGTGTGTGATGAAAACCATTTTCCTGGGGAGGGTTCTTGGCTTCCTCCACTTCTCACCAACAACTAGCACCCCCCAAACAGTGGTAACTACAGTTGAAGCATATGGTAAATGGGGTGAACTGAACATGTCATCTTCTCTGAAATCAAACCAAAGCGCTTTTGGCCTTTCTTGGATGCCTCTTGCTCTTCCACTCCATCACCAGCCCCAGCCACTGGCGCTCCTTTCAGAAACAAGTTTTCAAGACTTCATGTGATTTACTATCTTCCAACTAGTAGAGAAAATCAAAACGGCACTGAAGCTGAAGCTGGCAGAGCACGAGGTTCACTCACCGGCTAATGCCTTGCTTCCGTGCACCAGCCTGGCAGCTCCAAGGCCCCAAATAAAACTTGCATCTCAGCTACAAATCTCTCCACTCACCAAAGAGCCAAACCTTCAAGGTTAAAATCTGAGGCCAAGGGTGTGTGCAGCTCAATTATAGCATCCCATAAAAGGATTTGCCAAAGATCTAGAGGGTCCCTGCCATGGAAGGGAAAGCAGACCAGGCGGGTATCATGCTCCCATTTTAAGTCTGGGGTAGTTGATGTGCCCAGTGTCACAGAACTGTTTTTAGGAGCTGGGATTCAGCAAGCAGGTGCTCCTGCCTGTCTTTCAAGGAGATGAAGCATGAGGAGAGTCGCGCCTTCTGGCTGGCCAGGAGCAGGTCAAGACAGGGCTCTGGCAGAAGGGATGGGCAGGGGAGAAGGAGGTGGTGCAGGAGCCTGTGGAGCGGGTGGAGGGCCGGGCTCTGACATGGCCTGCTCCAGTCTGCTGCAGCTGCTACTCACATCCCCACCCCCAGGGCCAGCACAGAATGGGGCTGGAATGAAGCTGCCATCCCAATTCCCAGTGTGATTTTGGCATAAAGGTTAATCACACCCAGAAAATGCTTATTAGAGACCATAAATAACCGTGTTGCTGAAGCTCAGTTTGGTCTTTAAGGCACAAAAGTGCAATTTCCTTTGATGTGATGATTCGGTAATTAACCTTTTGGGGAGGGTCCTGAAGGGCCACTGGAGGGAGGGAAGGGTGGCCTGGAGGCAGCTGAGGCATCTCAGGCCTAGTTCCTACAAGTTCCTGGGGAACAGGGAAAAGGGAGCCTGTTTTCCCTCTCCTTTCACAGCTAGCACTGATGCTCAGCTTGGGGGAGCCCCCAGAGCCCCCAGGGGTCAGGGACCGGCTGGCCTTTGGCAGAGCCACAGCTGGAGAGCCATCCTTCAACACAGTTCCTCATCCTTCTGCTGAGCCCCAAGGCAGTCCTGCCACTGCCTGTGTGGCTTTCGGTGAGTCACCTGACTCTTCTGAGGCTGAACTTCCTCATCTGCGCAGTGGGGGCAATGTGGTCTTTCTTACCCCCTTCACTGGGAGATGGGCTACTTGGCGGGAACCAGGAGAGCTGCTTCTGCCATGTAAAGTCCCTACAAGCATCAGCAGGCTCATCAGCACGGCTTGGCTGTTCTGGGCCCCAGAATGCGCCTCCATTGCAGACGGCTGGCCTGGAGCAGCTTTCCTGATGTCCCTTCCGGGCCCTGGGGGAGGCCTCGCAGGCAGGACGTGGCCTCTCCTCATTTTCTGCCAGGTCCTTCTGCCTTCTCAGGAAGCCTTCCTTTGGGAAGGAGTTTTTCCTGCTTTTTAGGTTTGAAATCCGCTGGATCGAGTGGTGTCTCCAACCCCCTTGGTGGTCTAGGATCCTTCATTCAAAGAGTACAGGACTACATATACGTGATTTGGAAAAAAGGAAAGGAACTCCAAAGAGATGGGGAAGGACAGACAGACACACACGTACATGATGATGGCAAGATGAGGTGCAGACTGAGGGCAGGGGACCATGGAGTTTCCGATGGGTCAGCACCATGGCCGTGAGGGCAGGCTTCCTGGGGGAGGTGAGCTGGAGGATGGGGCAGAGTGGATGTGGCTGTCACAGGGAGGGAGAGGGCCTTCCTGGCAAGGGGAGGGTCCTGAGCTTGTGGGGGTGTAGCAGGCTGCCTGTGGAGGGCCTCAGATACTGGGCTGAGATGGATCCAGTCGGCCTGGAGTGCCATGGCAGGTTCCTGAGCAGTGAATTATGCCAGCTTGTCACCCTCATCATCGCAGCGAGACAGCCGACAGCCACCTGTTCCACAGAGGCAGTTCAGCAGGTCAGGGCGAAACCAGGCCTTGTTGCCTTCCCTGGCCTGGGAGACTCTGGCAGACCCTGACTCGGGGCCCAGAGAAGCCCTTGACTCTCCAGTGTGTGGCCAAGATTGAAGCTCTCCCTGGTGACCCCAGAGGCAAGGGCCCCAGCCCACACTTTCCATCTGCTGGCCAAGGTCCTGGGTCCTGGGGTCCTGCAGGCTCCACAATCCCAATATCCGACCCTTCTGACTCTGCTTTGCTTTGCATTGTCTTCAGGTGGAGCCTATTTTAAGCAAAGGCAAGAGAAGAAAATCTAAATGCCGAAAAAGAAATGAGGTCATAAATGAAGAGTTCTCTAAAAAGCTGGGTCCCCCGTTGCATTTAAATACTGGGATCTGGTTTGCAGAAATAAAGCATCTGTGCAATCAACTCTTCAGAAATGTCTCTGTACCTACGGGGGATATATCTGTGGTTATGGACTAATTGAATATAAGAGCAGGGCAGGCCCCACATGCAATTGTGTGGTTTCTGCAGAATTTCTTGCTATAGAAGTGCCAAGCGGACGGGTCAGTGGGGGATAGACTTGCAAGATGTGTATCAGCAGAGGGGCACCCTCATGGGGTACCTTCTTCCCATCCACCCAGAGGTGGAGACCAGCCAGAGTAAAACTAGACTATGGACAGAGGACAGCGATGCCAGGGGTCCTTTCTCAGCCCTCTTGACTGCCCAGGCTTCTCCCCATCCTGCCTTGGGCCTGGGCCTCCTCCCACAGCCTCTTTCTGTGACAGCCACAACCGGTCCCCATCTCAAGGCAAAGAGCCAGTGCTTCCCCTCAAAGTGCGTGAGCACTGAAAGATTTATTCCAGGCAGCTGAGAAATAATTTATTGTTACATTTAATTAACTTAAATTGCTGTTGTACAGAGAAGAAAAAATGGAAAGGAAAATCTCCTGCCTACAGTTAAGGGAGGGGGGGGATGCCTGGGTGTCCCCGCCCCCGGCCTTCTCCCTGGGGCCCCGGCTCAGGGTGTCCCCTGCCCGCCCTCCCTGCTACTTCACGCCTCTGCTCCCCTAAGAAAGCCTTGCAGCAGGGCTAGAAATAGTGGGTCACCTGCCTCCCACACCCTAGGGCAGCGAGGGCCGTGAGACCCCAGCTTCAGAGTCACACACGCCCTTCCAAGGTTCCAGATGCACTATTATAAGCTTGGGTTACAAGCTCCCTGCAGGCAAGGTCTGTGTTTGGCATTTTTTTTTTTTTTTTTTTGAGATGGAGTCTCGCCTTGTTGCCCAGGCTGGAGTGCAATGGCGTGATGTCAGCTCACTGCAACCTCTACCTCCTGGGTTCAAGGGATTCTCATGCCTCAGCCTCCCAAGTAGCTGGGATTACAGGCACCCACCACGACACCTGGTTAATTTTTACATTTTTATTAGAGATGGGGTTTTGCCATGTTGGCCAGTCTGGTCTCAAACCCCTGACCTCAGATGATCCACCTACCTTGGCCTCCCAAAGTGCTGGGATTACAGGCGTGAGCCACCGTGCTCAGCCCCTGTTTGGCTATTTTTGTATCCTCAGTGGGGCCCGATAGAGAGCAGGCCCTAACATGTTTGTTGAATGAATAAATGACTTACATGTTTGTTGAATGAATAAATGACTGAATAAGTGAACAGACGGGTTTTCACTTTCTGCCCCCTCTGACCATGGAGTCTCATGATGATTCCCAGTAGGAGATTGTGAGGGGCCTGTTTCCTTTTTCTCATTTTCCTCTCTGTTCCTCCCGCTCAGCAGGAGCTCCCTCTCCTCTCCTTGCTCCCGGCATAGCCCCGCGCCTTGGAGTCCAGAAGGGTGTGCTAGAGGGAAAAGCACTCTGGGTGGGAAGCACAGAGCTGGGACCGCGTTCTGACTCTGCTGAACTTGCTCCATGATGGTAGAGAAGTCACTTCCCCGCCTCAGTTTCCTCATCTGTAGAATGGGGAGGTCACTGTGTTCTCTACATTCCTTTCCAGGTCGGAATATGCCCTGGCTCCAGGATGTACAGGAGAGTAGAAATTCAAATCTCTAAACTTGGGGCTAGAGAGATGCTTGTTGGAATCTTTTATCCACCCCTTCCTACCTGTGTGACCTTGGGAGAATCACTAAACTTTTCCGAGCCTCATTTTCCTCATCTGTAAACGGGGCTGACAGGGATAAAATATTCACATCCCAAAGCTCCTGGAGAGATTCAACAATGTGGTGCATATAAAACAGCATGGGGCTGGTGCTCAGGCGGCACCAATGGACGCCACTCTGTTATTCAACCTTGCACGTTCTTCCTTCCTGACTGGGCCTTTCTCCCCAGCAGTGCCCCTTGCCCAGCCCCCTGCCCACTCAGGGCATGCACCCCACTTTCCAGCACCACTCTTTCCCAGAAGCCAGCAGCGGTCACCTACAGAAGTGGAGTGTACATCCGGATCAATGATACAGATTTGCTGGGCATGGGAGCAAGGGGTGCCCGGAGCATGGCTGACCTACCATCCTCCTTGTCTTCCCTCCGTTTCTGCCTCTCATGCATTCGCTTGCTCCCCATCTTAGTACGATTTGCTCTCAGATTCACTCATGGATATGTTCTTGTAGCCCGTGCCTTCTCGGCCTCCTGCCTCTCTCCTCCCCATCTTCCTCTCTCCCTGTCTTAACCACCCTATCTTTCTCGGTCTTCCCTGGCTTCCATTTTCCTCCCTCCCTTCTTTCCTTCCTTTCTTCTTTCTTTCTTCAGCTTTTACTGAAGGCTTGCACAGTGCCAGGCCCTGTGAATTTCTTCATTTAATCCTTCTCGACCCCTGCAAGCCAGAGCCTTCACTATCTCCCCACTGTTCAGACGAGAGACTGGTGCACCCAGAGATGGTAACTTACCCAGGGTTTTGACTGCAGTAACTAGAGGGATGGAGGGACTGGGATTGCAGCCATGCTCCTGTCCCTGGGCAGTACAGCCTGTTTCCCTGCCTGCCCTGCCTGCCTTCCCTTCCCTCCTCCTCCTCGTCACAAGCCTGGATCCGCCAAAAGACACATGAGTACAGGTTTCCTTTGCCTTTCAAACTCTGGCTCCTGGCTGCAGCCCAGCTCCCCCAGAGCTGGAAGTAGGAACGGGGGGATGGGGTAGACACCAGTAGGACCCTGCCAATGGATGGGACTCAGGAAGGGCTCCGTTTGGCTCTCACAAAAGAGGGGAGCCCAGCCCGGGGTTCTGATCCAGTGCCTGCCCCTGGGAGCTGTTAGCTGTAAGTGGCTCCCAGACACTGGGAAATCGTCCCTGAGGGGGTGGGAGGCAGAGCTGAGGTGTGGGGACAGCCGTAGAGACACCAGCTACGCAGGTGACACTATCAGCTGTGCTCTCAGCTCAGCCGCTCTCTGACAAGTGTAAAGTGAGGGGGATTTCAGTGTCGGCAGAGAAAAGATGTCCTCTATGGAGCTGCGTTTTAAAAGGGATTTACAGAGGGCCAGGAAGGAAGAGTGAAGCTGGTGGCTGGAAATTAGGTTCTATTTTATTTAAAAATGCTAAAGGCTTTGGGGCTGTTTTTCCTGGAGAAATGACTGCCTTCCAAGGCCAGAGGTCAGTTTAAAGGGGGCTGCTGGACCACTAAGCCCCACCGAACAGGGATATTTAGGGCAGAAATTAGGACTAACCAGACAGTCGTCCATAAAACGGGCAACGGCCCCGTCCTCTGATTCTCTGCTTGTACAGGCAGTGACTTAGACAAAATCAGAACCTCCAGACAGTGCTTAACACCTGACCTGCGAGACGGAAAATCCCATTTCTCACACCTCACCCCCAAAACGGGGGTTCAGTAGGCCTGTGGGGAGCTCAGGGACCCTCATATTTCTAAAATGCTCTCCAGGGATTCTGAAGCATCAACAGAAGTGAAGATAACTCGGCCAGCTCAGAGATTCTCATCTGGAGGCCATTTTGCCTCCCGGGGACGCCTGGCAATGTCTGAAGATATTCTTGGTTGCTATAATCAGGAAGGGGGAGGTGCTACTGGCATTTAATGGGTAAAGGCCAGGAATGCTGATAAACATCCTAAAATGCACAGGCCAGCCCCCACAGTGAAGGATTATCCAGCCCCAAATGTCAATAGTGCTGAGGTTGGGAAGTCCTGGGTTGGAGGGTTGCAATGCTCCGTCTCAGCTTTGAAGACACTTGCCTGCCTGCCCATTATGGGGGTGGGGCGGGGGAGGAAGGTGGCTGTAGGGGGGACCTTGGGAAGAGTGTGTGGGGTTACAAGAGGGAGGCACCTTCAAGGCAGGAAGAGGACCTGGATTGTACTCGGTGAATTCCCTGTGAGACCTTGGATCAGTCGGTCTCCCACCTCCTGGCCTCAGTCTGAAGGCAGGGGGCTGGTGGAAATGACCTTTCCTGGCCAGCTGGGCAGATGGGAACTCCTTCCCCCTCACTCACTCTGTCCTGGCCCTGCTGCCAGCTCCTCCAGATCTCCTCCTGTATGGGGTTCACGGGAGATGCAGGAAGGTCTGCCTGCTGATGCAGCCAAAGTTGAGGAATGAGGCAGCCCAGAAAGAGCTCAAACAGCAGCCTCTTCCCAGAGTCAGCAAGCTGAGCTCACCCAGCCAAAGCTCCACCAGAGCCTCCCCAGGGCCGGCACCTCAGAGGCAGGAGGCAGAGCCAGGTCCTGGGCCCTGGGGAAGTTGGGTTCCTTTCCCTTGGATGAATGCGGGGACAAAGGGTAGAACCAGTGTGGGGCTAAGTCCTGTGAGCTTCGGGGAACCCACACACAGCAAGGCTGCCCTTGCCCCACTAGGGGCTGCGACCACTCATCATGGCTCCTCAGCTCACCTTGGTGACAAGTGCAGATTGATGAGTGTGACAAGGAGGGGGAAGGGGCCTGCTCAGAACCCGCCATTGGGTAAAGGGTCTGAGTAAACCAAAGAGTTTCCTCCTCCCAGACAAGGGTTCTTCCTTCTTCCGTCACCCAGCCTTGGCTGCCAGAAAGAGCCACTACATCACTCACATCCATGCAATGGAGACGCACAAGCGCAAGAAGCATGGCAGGAGGGCCAGGCTGTGTGAAGGGTGAACCAGAGATCTGGGCCAGGCAGTGAATTCTGGCCCCAAAGGAGGGCTTTAGGCCCACACTATTCAAAGGGTGGTGAGGACTGGTCTAATTGGTCAAGTTTGCCAACCAACCAATGATTGGTTCCTGGTCTACAACTTGAGAAGTACAAAACTGGAAAGTAAGCATTTGATGTGAATCCGTCCCTGCGGTGACATCCGAGGATGTAGTCAGGACTCATCTCATCAAACAGGGTCTAGACCAATTCAGATGCTGTCAGACTTGCCAGGTGAATCACGTGGTGCAGGCTGCACAGCAGGACAACATGCCAGTCTGCCACGGATTGGAAAAATCCATGTGGTCCTTCCGCACAGCTGGTTTGAGAGCCCTGCTTTAGCTGGAGGACACAGTGTGATGCCTGGCTCACTGGGGAAGGCCTCATGGAGGAGACGGGTCTTGAGTGACAGTTGGGTTAAGTTTTGGGGGGAGTCCTGGGGTGGGACTCCCACCCACGAAAACAGCAGGTCTCACTGACCTTCGGTGGGAGCAGGCCCCTTGCCGCAGCACAGGCATTTTCTCTTTCATTCTGCATTGTGGTCGGTACAGTAAAGAGGACACAAAGGTCCAGAGGGATCGTGTGATTTGCCAAAGGTCACCCACCCAGGAAGGGGCAGAGCCAGCTCCAACCCCAGGCCTCCTGTCCTGTTAGCTTTAGGGACAGTGGTCCTTCCTCCAGGGTGCATGTGAGCCCCCACCACTCCTAGCCCCTGCCATTTCACAGCCTTGCAGCAGCTTCCAGTCAGGCCATGAGGCCCCTGCCATCAGAAGAGAAAGACGCCCCAGGCTGCCCCTCAACACCGACTCACAGGGAGCTGGAGGGCTGGGATGCCAACGGACAGGATCTCACGAAGGTACCAGGAACGCCGGTGCTCTTGGCACCCCTGCCTTGCCTGGCTATTCCTGTCTCATGACCAGCAGAACCAGGACAGCACCAGGGAGGGAACCCCAGGATGCCACCAAGGCCGCCTCCCCAGGCCCCACTCGGGGGCTACAGCGCCCTGGCCCTGCTCTCTGGAGGCCCCAGCTTCTGAGACCTTCTTGTCCCTTCGTTTCTAAGCCCAGCGCCACAATTCCCTCTAGCAACATCTCCCACCATCCCTGTCCAGAACTGCTCATGAAGCAAAATGCTGCCCTTGCATGCACGTGGACAACGCCCTCGGTGCTGTGGGGACCGGAGGCGGAACACAAGGCAGTGCTGGAATCTTTTAATGTTACTAAGCCGCGCCGCAGTGTAGCCCTTGATAAGCCATTGAGTCACAAATCCACACGCGGAGGCAGAGAGGGACCTATCTGTCTGGCTTGTCACTTGTGTCTTCTATCGCCATAGCACTTCCACACTCAGACAGACGTTCATTGGGGAGCGGGAGCAGAGAGAGGCCCTCCATTTAGTTTAGCATTTATTGTGTACCTACTGTGTGCACAGTTCTGGACTAAGTTCTGGGCACACAGAGGTTTTGTTGTTTTGTTTCATAAGAGAATCTTTCTAGTCTAGGCAGACCTCGTAATCTACGGTGGGAACAAGGGCTCAGGTTAGATGTGGGTCACCAGGGATCCATGTGGAATCTGGTTAGTAGGTGTTTTTGAACCCCCTGATGGGGGACACATCAAAGAGCTGTAAGACCTCATGTTGTGGGACAGCCCAGGATCCACCATGAGCTAGAGGCTCACACCAGGGGACAGGACGAGGTGAGAACAGAAGAACAACCAGTGAGAGACAGATTTAGACTGGAGGGCTTCTTGGAGGAGGAGGTGGGGACAGTTCAGGAAGGCTGTGGTGGACATGACAGATGAAGATTGGCACAGAGAGACCTGGGGGCAGAAGCTCCTGTAAGAGAAGTGTCAGATATGAATATTCTGTTGAGTGGCGGTTGGCAGGGAAGGAAGGAGAACAGTGCAACTCAGGCAGAGGGCCAAGAGATTTGGGGAGAGTCAGGTTCTTTCCCCTCTAGAAGGGGATGGGAGGACTCAGTGGGGTCACTTGTGTGGGCCTTAGTGCAAGAGCAGCTCAGTAAATGGTGCACCTGGCCAGTAAACAGTGTACCTGGTTAAAAGAACCTGGGTGGCATGGGCAAGGGACAGGAGCAGAGTCGGGGGCAGAAAGAGGAAGGGGAAGGGCGTGGCTCAGGCCAAGACCAAACCCAGGACACAAGGACCAGCCTCACTCCAAGGACTAGCCTTGCCCTGCCTGTCTGGGAAGATGAAGGAGTGGCTGAGCCTCTCGGGCTCCCAGCCAGGCACGGGCAGCCAAGGGATGCCATGGAGGCTGTCTAACCTGTTAGCCACTCACCTGGCTAAGCCCGTGGTCCCCGGGTGCTCAGCTGCTCCTCTGGAAGTCAGCCTCCAACCCTGGCCTTGAGGTGGCATTGCACACCTGCCATGCAGGTCTGGCTGTGCTTAGAGGAGAGGTGAGGTGGTGACCACACAGTGGCCTCTGAGGGGGGTGGCAGGTGCGGGTGTTATGAACACTGCAAAGTAGCTCACTCGCCAGGGTCCCAGCATGTGTGTGAGTGTGTGAGTGTGTGTGTGTGTGTGTGTGTGTGAGAGAGAGAGAGAGCGAGAGAGAGATTGAGAATGCCCACTGAGAAACACATAGGCCCACAGAGGCAACAGATTCTATACCTTCTGCACCCTACTTCTGGGGAGGAGGAGCAGCCCTGGGGACGGTGGGAGGGACTGGGATCGTGGGGAGAGCTCCTTCAGGGCATCCCTATGCCCAAGGCTCTCCTGACAGCTGAGGACGGCTTCGGGCACCCAGGCGCCAGGATAGGGATAGGTGGAGGAATTCTTTTGAGAAACAGAGAGGAAGTTTCCAGGAGATGCCACCGCTGGCCTCAGAACCCGGGCACAGGCTCTCTTGGCTGCTAGGGAGAAGGAAAAAAGCAAGAATGACCGAGACAGGCAGGTACGTCTTTTTCTTCTCCCTCCCCTTCTGCTTCTCTCACTGTCTGTCTGTCTCTCCACATCTTCTGTAAGAACGAAATCATCCACCCTGAGCGGACTCTTGGACACCCTCCTAGACCCGTGCTCTGACAGTGTAGTCAGGGCCCCCAGTGCAGGGGGCCTGGACCTGTAAGGACTGTGCCTCAGATGGCCTTAGCCTCTCCTGCAGCCCTTCCCCCAGGGTAAAACCCCTGCTGGACCCGGTTTGCTTTTCCAGCCCACACAGCCCAGCCCCTTGTCCCCCAACCACACTCCTTTTCCCTGTCTCTGTGCACAGGCTCCCCGCCCAGCCTGGTACCTCTGGCCTCTGCTGAGCTAGGAAGGGCTTTCTAGAAATGAGCCCTTCACACACCTTGCCAAAGAGGCTGGGAAAACAGGCAGGGAGAGATGGATGGATCACAGAAGGAGAACACTCTCCACTGGAAATGGCAATGCTGCAGCCATCACTTGTCCTAGCCTTTCACCCCGGGCAGGTGCCTTTCAGCTCTGTGGGCTTTGGTACTGACCGGGGATGATGACCAATATATTGTCCCAATTCTCCTAAAGCCCCTGACATCCCAGCACTCAAAGCTTCAACTAAGGTTCCCGCTGTGCTTCCTGATAGCCCCCACTACCTCTTAACACTCCAGTGGGTGCACCCTGAAGTCTAGCAGTCAGTCTAGAACAAGCCCTGCCTCCCTGGTTCTGCAGCCATGAAGTGACTGGACCCGTCTAGCTGGTTTTTTTCTGGGCTCTGACCTAGGCGCACTGGCTCCCAACCAGACTGGCTGGGGCTTGGAAACCAGCTGACATGTGGAGGTGGCAGGTGTACACCCCACAAACCCCATCTCAAAGCACCTCGCTGAGGCTGCTCTCTGGGCCCAGCAATGCCAGGCAGGTGAGACAGACAAACTGCCTGTGCTCATAGGGCAGAAAGAACAGCCACAAATATCTTCATTTGTCCCAGAAACAGTTTTATGGCTGCTGGGTGGACAGTCGCCAAAGAACATGTTTGGCTAAAGCATTTGAATCCGCAGTTCGACGTGAAGGGGACCCGTCTTCCAGAGCCAGATTCTGACATGCCCGTTTCATGAGGTCCGCCTCCCTCCCTTCCTGCTATCCTTTCCATTTTGTTGAAGCGGATGCCACGTACTCAGAAAACAAGTGATTAAGAATCTGTTGTCTAATAGAATCCAGCCAGTTATTTTCAAAATGATTGTTTGCATCAGTGAGTGAATCATTTTGTATTATCCTCCCTACATATCTACTTTTATTGTCAGGTTTTTCCGTATCAGAGATGTTCAGGTCTGTCCATGACCTTCAAGCTCAGCTGATGGCTGGTAGCTGATCCCTTTTCCCCAGGGACTGTGAAAAGTGCTCTGAGGCAGCAGGAGATTCTGTACACCAAGTACCCTTCCTCTACCCCCATCCCTCACCACTCCTCCTTTTCATGGCCTTTCTTAGACTGAGGAAGTTGGTAAGATTTATTAAGTGATTACTATAGCTAATATTTATTACGCACTTACTGTGTGCCAGACACTGTAACTGTGCGTAATTTCACACCTGGCATCTCGTGGTCATTATGATTATCCCATAAAGTAGGTATTATTTCCCCCGCTTTAGACAGACGAAGAAATTGAGGTGCAGAGTGATAACTTGCCCACAGCTTCAGGGCAGAGTAAAGATTCAGGCACACATTGGCTTCATCTGCTGTTCCCACCCATACAAGAAGATGTTGACTGCCACACTGGGTGGGGTGAGGGATGGCTGGCCGAGAGCAGCAAGTCCAAAGACAAGCATTTTAAAACAATGCAGGCTGGGCACGGTGGCTCACACCTGTAACCCAACACTTTGGGAGGCTGAGGTGGGAGGATTGCTTGAGCCCAGGAGTTCGAGACCAGCCTGGGTAATATGACAAGACCCTGTCTCTACAAAAAATTTTAAAATTAGCTAGGTGTGGGGATGCATGCCTATAGTCCTAGATACTGGGGAGGCTGAGGTGGGAGGGAGGATCACTTGAGCCCACGAGGTTGAGGCTGCAGTGAGCTGTGTTCGCACCACTGCACTCCAGCCTGGACAACAGAGTGAGACCCTGTCTCAAAAAAAAAAAAAAAAAAAAAATTCCTAGGGACTCTGCTGACAGGGACCTCCCTGAATTTAGGTAGACAAGAATCATTTGTAGTTAATGAATTCATTCTTTGACTATTAAAACTGCAGCTGAAATCTCGACCTGGCTTTACCTTCAAAATGGGCTCACCCTTCTTTGGTTGATACTGTGAGTGGTTAGGATAGAATCAGAGCTGGGAGAGATCACCCTACTCCCTCTTTTCACTGAGGAAGAAACGGCCCAGATCACTGTGAGCGACCTGCCCTCCTCCAGACAGCAAAAGCGCTGGAGTTTCACTGGCTGAGGCTCTACCCTCAAGGGATGCTCCAGATCACCGGGGTGCTGCACTGGCTGGCTGTCGTTTTCTCTTTTTTAATAACCACAGTGGGCTTAAGGGGGAGTTCCAGTCCTTTCTGCATCAGAGATGGCTTTTCTGCTAGGGTGGTTTGAACATCTCTCAGCCTTCTGTTTTGACATGACATCTGCATCCTGTGGGAACAGAAACGAGTTCTTTCCAATTGTACAATACCAAACAGAAGAAGCAACAACAAAACCATCCATGAAGTCGACAAACATTTGTTAAACACCTACTATGTGCAATGGATTATGAGGCCCAGTGCCGTGAAGGGTAAAAGATGCAGAAAATGTATAATATATTGCATGTCCAAGAGCTGCTAGTTGCTGTTCCTGCATTAACTTATTTCCACTGAGAGTAGCCACCTTGCAGATTTTTCTGAAAGCAGACTGTGCCAGGAACGGTTCCAGGCACTTTCCATGTATTAATTCCTTTTGTCCTTACCTCAACCTCCTGAGTTAGGCATTTCCCCCATTTTATAGCTGGGGACAAGGAAGCCCAGAGAGAGTACTTAGGTCCAAGTACCATGTTCCAAGGTCCCTCAGCTTGAGCAGAGCTGGGAAGGGGGAGAGCTGGGAATCCAATCGGTGGCACCTGCCTCTTTCTATGTGAGGTCATGTCCCTAAGGAGTATTTGAAAACACAGACCTTTCACAGAGACATGAGAAGTAACAGAGAATCCAGTCCAATATCCCTGTTTACAGACAGATAAGCTGTGACTCAGAGAGGGAAAGTGACCAACCTGTCATCACACAGCTGATTGGAGGCAGAGCTGGGACCAGAGTCAGGTTCACTGACTCCCAGCCTGATGGCCTTTCCCCTTCAATGGCTGCTGAAATTATCAGCCCAGCACCTAACCGCTTGCTTCTAGGCCACATGGGCACTTGGGTTGGTGGCACCTTTGACCCCCAAACTCCTTATATGTGGCTGAACTCAGCTGCAGGCTGATGCTGTCTGAGGAGCCAATGTTAGGGTGAGAAATGGATTTTCCACTTGAGCTCGTCCTCACTGGCTCTGGGTGAGTGTTCTACTTTTCCATAACCTACACATTCCTCTCTATGGCTGGTCATTTCAAATCTAAGGGGCTTGGCCTGGCTTTCGCCACTCCCCATTTTGGCCCCCAGTCTGTGGCCAGGCCAGCAGTCCCGTACGCCACAGCAGCTCACTGGCCCACCCTGGGCTCACTGTTTCGCGTTCCTCATGCCTCCTGCCAACGCTCCCCTCGAAAACCTGGCTCCATATCGTTTAATCAAAGAAACAACTTGGAAATGGCCCAGATATGCACCGATATAGGGATGGCAAAGTCCATTCACTCACAGGCAACACGCAGACATTGACAGTCTCCTGCGGAGGCTCGGGAATAACGTGAAACAGACTTGGGCTGTGACACTGGGGACAGGGCTGCCCAACGGCCACAGCTGTGCCCAGACAGGTGCTTGAGAAGGGGACCTGTGGGGGTTATTTTTTAAATGAATTATACAGCAGCCAGATTAAGAGAGTGAGGTTGCAATCATTTTCCATTCTGGTTTTCAAACTTTGCCTATTGCTGCTAAATTGCTTATGTAAGAATAACAATAGCAATAAAACCAGCTCCCTCCTGGGAGCTCACTCTCCTGTTAGAACCCACCGAGAGGCCTTGCCTTCTGTACCCCTCACAGACACGGGGGTCCATGTTTAGAGCCACACTCCATCTCCCTACAAAGAGCTGCAGTGGGTGTGTGGTTGACTCCGAGGTGCTCAGGCCCCTGCCCCTCCCTGGGGATAGAGACAATGTCTTCTCTGTCTTCTCCCGACTCACGGCCACTTGCACACACATTGTCTCTCCCCACTCACACGCACACTTTCACACACCTTGTCTCTCCCCATTCACATGCATTTCCCCCAGGACTCTATAAGCGGTATAGTGTGAGGCCCACAATACAGGCCCCAGAGGGAACCCTTTCCCAACCCCAGCTGACTTGTTGGGGACAGAGCTGGATTTGGGATTAACCCTAAATCCCCTAGATTCATACTCTCATGCTGACAAAACTACCTGAGCGCTCATCTGGCTGAGCTCTACAGTGAAACTTAAGTGGCTTAGAATATTTTCTGGTAATGGCCAGGCACAGTGGCTCATGCCTGTAATCCTAGCACTTTGGGAGGCTGAGGCTGGCTGATCGTTTGAGCCCAGGAGTTCGAGACCAGCCAGGGCAATATGGGGAAACCCCATCTCTACAAAAAATACAAAGATTAGCTGGGTGTGGTGGTGCATGCCTGTGGTCCCAGCTATTCTGGAGGCTGGGGTGGGAGGATCACCAGAGCCTAGGGAAGTTGAGGCTTCAGTGAGCCATGATCACACCATTGTGCTCCAACCTGACCAACAGAGTTCGACCCTGTCTCAAAAAAAAAGAAAAAAGAAAAAAAAGAAAAAAAAAAAGGATATTTTCTGGTAAAAGCAAACAAAACAAAGACTTTTATCAGAGTGTCTGGGTTTGAATTCTGACTACTCACCGGTTGTGTGACCTTGAACCAGTTACTTAGCCTCTCCGTGTCTCACGAATAATTCCTACTTCCTAGGGCTGTTAGGAGGACTAAATGACTTAATATTTGCAAAGCAAATAAGCAACATTAGAATAATGCTCAGGGAATTGTACATGCTACATAAATAAAAGAAGAAAAGCAACTATTTAATTGTAACCAACATTTGAAACCAGTATTTGCTGGCCATTCACTCACTGCCCCACATTCATCTGGTGTTTATTGAATGCCTACTGAGTTTATTAGGCCAGGCATAAAGGGCAAATACCTACCATCTAGTAGGAGCAACGGAAATAAAAATACTTTTTAAAAAGGAAAACATCATCATTCTAAACAGAGATTTGCACACAATTCTAAGAAAGGCCAGAAAAAGAACATTGATCTATTTCCGTGTAAACCTGGAAAAAAAAGAAAGAAAGAAAGAAAGAAAACATCCACAGTTCAATCCTTTGAATCCATTTAAAAGACTGACTATTTGGTCTAACTGGTTTGTGCATTTAGACCTGGCTTCGGTACACACGAGACTTTTGGAAAATATTACCATTCAGTGCCATCTATTCGACCTCTCTGGATGTTTTTCTTCTACCTTCCTCACCTGTCTGTCACCTCAAACGCCCGGAAAATAATCTGTGAGTTCATCCCTAGCCCTCAGATAACGGATGAGGGAGGGGATGTGGGTTCAATGAGACCAACCTCGGTCATTTTAAGAATCAATTTATAAATATTTGGGGAGGGGCAGGATTAGAGAAAAATCTCAGTAACTTGTAACGTCTCAACTAAGGAAGCAGCAGCTGCTGCATTTAAAAATCTTGGTGGCTTAACTCAAACCAGTTGGTTTAATAACTGATGGAAAAATGAAATTCCGCCAATCTGCACCCCTCCCCCAAATCCACCGAAGTCTCTCGAATGTAATCGCTCTGAATGCCCTGAGCCGGGTCAAGCTGGTGTCTATGTTTGGCTGGAGCGGACCCTGCGGAGTCCCGAGCCCCGGGTGAGGCGATGCCCAGACTGGCGCGGCGCGGGGTTTCCCGGCAGCCGCGCAGAGGCCCACCCGCCTCTCCGGCCGACTGCAGCGGGCGCGCCTGTACTCTACAAGACCAAAACGCTTTGGAAAGCGCTCCGGGCTGCAAGTGACGCCTGGCACTGGCGGCGGGCCGGACTGCCGGCCTCCCAGCCCTTCCCGGGCTCACACAACCCGCGGGCCGCCCCCGCCGCCCACGAACTTCAGCGGGCAGACGCTGGACGTGCGGTCTGGCGACTTTCCTAAACTCCAGCGCCCGATCCGCGTCGCAGGGTCGGCCGCGCAGCGCGGAGATCGCGGGTGCCCAGGCTTGCAGAGCGAGCGTCGCGCTCCTGGCCGCGGTGGGGGAACAGGAACCGCCGCCGGAGGCACAGTCTCCTCCCCTGAGACTGCTATATTGATCAAGGGCTCGCAGGCGCGGGCGGCATTCATCTCCCCGGGCTCGCAGCTTGCCGCGGAGGGGAAAGGGCAGGACGCGCTCCCAGGACTAGGGCGGGGGCGTGCGGAGTCGGGGAGCTGTGCGGGGGCTCTGGGGTGAGGTGGGGAGCCCCGCTTCAGACCCTCCCGTCCCGGGGCCGGGGTCTGCAGGGGGGCGTGGGAGGTGGAACCTCCCCTCCCCTAGGCGTCTGCCCCAAAGCCTAGAGCGATTCTTGGCGCGGAGCCGGCTACCCGGGTGGGCGGACCCCCTCCTCCGCCAACATCCCGGCGGCTTCGCCACGATTTCTTGTCTCAGGTACCTGAGTCTCCCCCTGCCTACCCAACCCTGGCTCCAAAGGTCCCGAGAGTTAGGCTGCCCGGGAGCCCAGCCTTCCCGGACCTGAGCACGGCTCTCCCAGCGCCCCCGCCCCCATCGCACCCACAGCCCAGCCCCGTCCCGCGTCCGCCAGGGGCCCGGGACGCCAGCGCTAGAGGACTGGCCGGCGGGCTCTTACCTTAACGAGCCGGAGCTGTGGATGCCGTCCCATCCTCGGGCTCGCTCGGCTACCGTCCTGAATGCCCGGGTCCCGCGGACATCCCAGAGGGGCCGGCGGGCGGCTGTGGGCTCGGGCGGCACGGGGTGGGCGGCCGGGCTCCTCGGTCGCTGCCTGGTGCGGAGGTGCCCGGCTCGGTGGTCCCCGGCCCCGCGGCCCGGCCTGGCCTGGCTCTCGCTCGCCCCTTCCCGGGGAAGTCTGGCCGCCGTTTCCCGACTCAGCCTGGCCCGCGGCCGCCTCTTGCCGGCCTCGCCCCCGCCGCCTCCCCCACGGTCCGCGCCGCTCCTTGCCTCGGCTCCCCGCCCCCTCGCCCAGCTCGTCCCCTCCCCTTCCTCCCCCTCCCTCTCCCCTCCGCTCCCCTTCGGTCCCTCCCCCGCGCCTCGCCCCTCGGCTCCCTCCCCGCTCCTCGCCTCCTCGGTTCCCTCCCCTTCCCCCGGCCAGCTCCCTGCGCCCCGCCGCCAGGATCCCCTTTCCTTGCGCCCGCGTTTGCGGCAGTCCTCGGGGCGCGCTGGCAGCGGTGGCGGCCGCCGCAGCCCGGGGAGAAGCCGGGGATGGGGGAAGGGGGCCGCGGTAGAGGGTCAGCCTTCCGCCCGGCCGAGGTCGGGGCCTGGGAAGTCCAAGGATTCTAGGGGGACTTGGGCAGGGGTGCTCAGGTGAATTTATGAGGGCGAGGCTACAGGGGGCTAGAGAACAGGGCGGTCCCTACTGAGCGGAGCCGCCGCGGAACCCGGTGAAGCTGCGACCTGCGTTTGGGCAGTTCCCGCCCTGCGGCTGGCTAGGAGGAGCTCCTCGCCGCCCCCATTCCAGCCGCGCCGGGCGCTGGGCCCGACCCCCAGCACCTTTGGCACTGATGTGCCTGGTGCGCGCTGAGACGCGAACGCTCTGCAGGATGAGCCCTTATTCATTCCTTGGTTTCTTCCTTCATTCGTTCATCTTACAAACTGAGTGCCTGGCCACTTTGGCTCAGGCAAGAGGCTGGATCTGGGAACCCTTTGGACCTGGGAGCCCCAAGATGAAAGGGAGACGGCGGTGCCCTGCAGGACAAGCGGGCACTGAACGCTGCCCAGGGGAAAGCCGGGCGCGCATTGCGCTGCAGCACGGCGAACGCCGCTAGGAGCCCGCGGGCAGGGCGTGGGGAGGACACAGCGCCCCCTCCCGGCCGAGCCCTCAGGGCAGCGGTGGGCCTCCCCGCCAGACTCCGGGGCCGTCTTTTGGATTGGCTCCGGAGCTCTCCATCCCAGGAAGCAACTCCCAGCCCTTCCAGATGAACAGAACTTTTGACTTCCTCTTCGCTCTTCCTCTCTCCTACCAGAGCTGAAAAGGGAGAATAGGAGAAGAGGAGTCACTGGGAGGTAGAGAAAAATTCACTCCGCCAGCAAAGCCTCGGCCGCCTGGCCAATGCAGCCCCTGTGGGCTACACCAGAGCACCTGGAGCGGCGGGCAGCAGGCTTTGAAATCAAACTGAACCCACCTGCCCTGCACCCTGTGCCCTGCCGTACCCACCCTACTCCTCTCTCCTGCCGACTTCTCAGCACACTGGGCAAGAGCCAGCGTGTTCATGGGTCCACTGGCCTTCATTTGGAGCTGCAGTTATTTTAAGAGATCATAAGATGCAACACACACAGTTTACTGGTGAGAAAATGGAGGCACACAGAGGGTAAGCCTAGTCCCTTCCTCTCCTGATTCCCAGCTCACAGTGCCTGGAGGGCTGGGCCCTAAGGGGGCCTGGGACATTGACGTGGGGAGGGGCATTGCCCAGGAAGCCAGCTGCTCACATGGCTTATCCACACACCTGGCACTTTCTAGGTGAAGCACACAGTCCTGAGTCGCAAAACCCGCATTAGGTTAGTGCTCCGGAGCTGTTTGTGCCGAGGTGGGCACTGACTTGCCCCAGTCAACCCCAGAAGGGATGGACATGCTAAGCAGATCGACAACTAACTGTTCCAACAACAGTTAAGTGCTGTGCAGTCTGATGTCCTGCAGGTTCTGGAGTCAGACGGCCTGAGTTGGAATCTTGGCTTTTCCACTTACAAGCTGTATAAACTTGGATAATTATTTAACAATACCTCAATTTTCTCATCTATAAAGTCGGGGTAGAAACGCTACTTCTGAGGGTGGTTGGGGAGTTTGAAGGAGTTGATATTTGTAAAGTGCTCGGAACGGAGCCTGGCACATAGCAAGAGCTTAATGAGGGTTAGCTGTAGTCACCAATACTATCATCATCATCATCATCACGATGGAGTGGACTGGATGCTCAAGTGTGAGGGGCAGCTTGGTCCCACCCTCTAGGCAATTCTTTGTGGGGAGCAGAATTCTTGATCAGAAATTCACCAGCAGCAGTAGGCTGTGGAATCAGAGGAGAGGAGGCCAGTTGGTCCTCTGGCAGCTTTGCCCAGGCCCAGCCAAGGCCTCGCTCCCTCCCTGGCCCCACCTTGGAGCACGCTCTCTAGGGACTAGATGGCTCCAGCTTCTCTCTGCTTAATAAACACCATCAAATTTTGCCTCTCTGAGCCCCATTGTCCTCCCCTTGACATGATCTTTAAATATGCTAATGCCATCGATTGGACTGCAATCAAGTCTTGCTCTTCCTGACTTTTTTGCCCAGGAGTCAGACCTTCTCGCTTTCTGAAGTGGCATCTACAGATAGCTCATTTCATCCTGTCTGTGTTGATTTCACTGACTTAACCTCCACCCCACCACTTTCCGCCGACTGACAGGTGAGGGGAGGGAGGCTTCTGCCTCATTCCTCGACCTACTTATTTATAGTTTGGGCCTTGGCAGCCTCAGGGGGGTTATGAGAGTTTGGCGTTCAACATTCCCTCTGTAAAAAGGTTCAATATCCCCTTTTCATTTGTCCTGAAACTACCTCCTTTCACCTTCAAGGGCCTGGCTGTCATCTGCTGGGCTTGGTGAAGATGCTAGTGTCTGCCCTGTCCCTCCCTCCTACACCCTTCCTCCCCTCTCAGCCCCAGCCAAAGCAGCCTCTGCACACCCTCCTCAGGATAGGCTCCTACTCCATCCCAGCATTCTTTTCCCAGCATGGCCTTTTCCAAACTCTCTTCTCATCCCATCCCTCCCTTGCCCTCTCCCCTTCCTGTCCAGGCTGGCAGCGGAATTGGCTTTCATTCATTTAATCTGCCAGATTTGGAAGAAACGAGAAATGTGAGGATTCCAAACAGGAATAAAAGACAATCACATGTCCTTCCAAACAGTAGGAGAGACCAATTTGATGTAATGATGGGTGAGACCCAGGGAGGCACGGCTGAGTAGGCACCTCCTGCCTGTGGGGTTCCACTGGCTTAACCATCCTGGGAAGGTTGCTGGTCTGGAACCATACTTCTCAGACAACTGTGGCAAATAACTGGTTCCGTATTTTAAAATGTCTAATCTGTCACAGGCCAATATGATTGCAAAACACTGTGGGAATGAATTATTAGAAAAATGCAATAAAAGGCCAGATGTGGTGGCTCATGCCTGTAATCCCAGTACTTTGGGAAGCCAAGGCAGGTGGATCACTTGAGGTCAGGAGTTCGAGACTAGCCTGGCCAACATGGTAAAACCCTATCCCTACTAAAAATACAAAAACTAGCTGGGCGTGGTGGCATGAGCCTGTAATCCCAGCTACTTGGGAAGCTGAGGCAGGAGAATCGCTGGAACCTGGGAGGCGGAGGTTGCAGTGAACCCAGATCTTGCCATGGCATTCCAGCCTGGGCAAGAGAGTGAGACTCAGTCAAAGAGAGAAGAAAGAGGCCGGGCGCAGTGGCTCAAACCTGTAATCCCAGCACTTTGGGAGGCCGAGACGGGCGGATCACCAGGTCAGGAGATCGAGACCATCCTGGCTAACACGGTGAAACCCCGTCTCTACTAAAAAATACAAAAAACTAGCCGGGCAACGTGGTGGGCGCCTGTAGTCCCAGCTACTCGGGAGGCTGAGGCAGGAGAATGGCGTAAACCCAGGAGGCGGAGCTTGCAGTGAGCTGAGATCCGGCCACTGCATTCTAGCCTGGGCGGCAGAGCGAGACTCCGACTCAAAAAAGAAAAAAAAAAAAGAGAGAAGAAAGAGAGAAAGAGAGGAAGGAAGGAAGGAAGGAACGAAGGAACGAAGGAAGGAGAGAAAGCAATTTAAAAAAAAGACAAAACGAAAGCCCAGTTTAAACACTAGCACATCAAATGGACATAAAGCTATTCTGTCTAATGGCTTAAAAATGTCAAAATGTAGCCAGGAGCAGTAGTTCACATCTGTAATCCCAGCCTTTGGGAGGCCGAGGCGGGTGGATCACCTGAAGTCAGGAGTTCAAGACCAGCCACCACACCCAGCCCAACCTCACCAGACTGCCCTCACGCCGTTGTCTCCTGTGTGCCTCTGCCCTGGAATGCCCCTCCCCATTATGCCTTCTTCAAGGCTCAGAACAAACATCACTTCCCGCATAGAGCTTTCCAGAACCTGCCAAGTTAGCATGAATGTTCCTGTTGAGTCCCTTGACACTCTGCCAGTGATGTGGCTGAGGCATGAGCTGTGGATCAAACTGCTTGGGTCACCACCTCCACCCTACCACTGCCCTCTAGGACCTTGGGGAGTTGCTGAACTTCAATAAGCCTCAGTTCCCCCTGAAAAAAAGGATGATAACAATAGTTGTGGAGATTAAATATGAGCCATGGGCCGGTGCCATGGCTCACACCTATAATCCCAGCACTTTGGGAGGTCCGGGAGGGCTGATCACCTGAGGTTGGGAGTTCAAGACCAGCCTGACCAACATGGAGAAACCTCGTCTCTATGAAAAATACAAAATTAGCCGGGCGTGGTGGCGCATGCCTGTAATCCCAGCTACTCAGGAGGCTGAGGCAGGAGAATTGCCTGAACCTGTAGGAGGCGCAGGTTGCAGTGAGCTGAGATCATGCCATTGCACACCAGCCTGGGCGACAAGAGCAAAATTCCCTCTCCAAAAAAAAAAAAAAAAATTGCTAAATGCTTATTCTCAGTTTCTGCACTTACCTGGTCATAAACTGGCAACACACAGTTTGCAGACAGGTGCCGATCTGTAGATCATGCTTGGAGTAGCACTGGTCTGGAATGTTTGTGAAGTATGAGGCTAGGAAAGTGGCCTCTTTAAAAATCCCATGAACATCGGGGGATATTGTGTTAATTACTCCATTCATCTGTGCATTCATTCAACAAACATTTAATGAGGAGCAACTACGTACCAGTCACTGTTGGAGACTGAAGCTAATAAAGATAAATATAACAGGGTCCTGGCCCTCAGGATGTTCACAGCCTGGAATGGGAAGCAGCCACTTTGATAAATAATGAAGAGCTGGTGAAATTAGGTCAACAATAGACCAGGCACTGTGGGTGTGGAGGCAGGAATATTAATTCTGCCTGAGACCAATGGGGAAGACTCTACCAGGGAGGTGATGCTTGTGCTGGGGTTTGGAGGCAGAGAGGCAGGTGTTTAATCCCACATGGCTAGCCGGCATTTGACAGAGGAATTAAAATATGTAAAGTGCTTAGCACAGTACCTAGCACATAGTAAATGCTTCAAATGTTTGCTATTTTTATTATTCAATATTATGAATGATCGTCATTGTCATTGTTACTATTCACCTAGATCTGCCTGGCACTGTGCTTAGTTTGGCATGGGGTTGTGGAGGTCACAATAGGTAATTCAGCTGGGGAAAGAGGTGATCTGGCTTTGAGCCCACCCCCTTTTTCAGAGACAAGATTTTCCTGGAAGAGGTGGGTTGGGAGCTGGGTATTGAAGGAAATGGGTATGGATATGTGAGAGAGGGAGACTTTCAAGGCGGGAAGGTCGCCTAGAGAAAGAGCCCAAGGAACAAGTATAGGGTAGGGGAGGGGGCTGGTCTGATGGGAACAGGAGATGGGATGAGGCTGGGGGGTGCAGGGGAGGGGCTGGTCTGATGGGAAGAGGGGATGGGGCGAGGCTGGGGGCTGCAGGGGAGGGGGCTGGTCTGATGGGAAGAGGAGGTGGGATGAGGCTGGGGGCTGCAGGGGAGGGTGCCGGTCTGATGGGAACAGGAGATGGGATGAGGCTGGGGGCTGCAGGGGAGGGGGCCGGTCTGATGGGAACAGGAGATGGGATGAGGCTGGGGGCTGCAGGGGAGGGGGCCGGTCTGATGGGAAGAAGAGATGGGATGAGGCTGGGGGCTGCAGGGGAGGGCCTGTGGGTTTTCCAGGCCTTTGGATAAGGGGTGTGATGTTCTTCATTCTCTCACTTAGAACAAGAGATAATAATAATAATTAAGATTTGTCTTGCAATTTGCACTATGTAGCTCCTTCACAAACATTTTCCCATTTAATTCTTTTAATAACCCCACGAAGGAGGTATTAACAGCCTCACTTTACAGATGAGAAGGCTGAGCTCAGAGGTCAATACCTCTGAGTCTGAGGTGACACAGCTGGCTTTGGCATAGACAGGATCGGAGCCCATGTCCCCAACTCCCACTCCGGATATTTTTCAGTGTACCATGGAGAGGTGACCTGAGCCTAGTCCTCTGGGGAGCTGGGGTATCACCTTTATCACCTTCAGGAGGCCCCAGCTCCAGGAAAATGATGCTCTGGGGCTAGTCTTCCCTTTTTGCTTTTCCCAGTGGATGGGCTAAAGTGGGGAGTGGAGACAAGCCATGGGATACAGGTTGGCAGTGACAATAGGTGAGGGCCACAGAGGGCTCCTCCTTCTCCCTCCAAGTCTGACTTGTACCACTCAAGGGCGAGTGAACTTACCCTGGGCACAATTACCATATTTTGCATTTATTAAGTGTGGCTAAGAGGGCCATTGAAGTTTGTTGCTTTTTTGTTGTTGTTGTTAAGAACACTTTTTGGCCGGGTGTGGTGCCTCACGCCTGTAATCTCAGCACTTCGGGAGGCCGAGGCGGGCAGATCATGAGGTCAGGAGATTGAGACCATCCTGGCTAACATGATGAAACCCCGTCTCTACTAAAAATACAAAAAATTAGCTGGGCGTGGTGGTGGGTGCCTGTAGTCCCAGCTACTCGGGAGGCTGAGGCAGCAGAATTGCCTGAACTTGGGAGGTGGAGGCTGCAGTGAGCTAAGATTTCACCACTGCACTCCAACCTGGACGACGGAGCAAGACTCCGTCTCAAAAAACAAACAAGAAAACAAAAAAACACTTTTTAAAGGTGAATTTGAAATAAGAAGAGTTGGGCGGATGAGAAGGCGTCTTGGAAGTGAAAACACATCAGAGATGTCAGCCGGAAGATCAGCATGGAAAGGACCTACACACATCCGCTTATCTTTACAGAGAAGTTGCATCCCACCAGCCCAGACCAGTGGCTCTCTCCAGGGGGGACGTTTCACAACATCCAAAGACATTTTGGGTTGTCACAGTTGACGGAGTTCTACCGGCATTTGGTGGGTAGAAGCTGTGGTCCAGCTAAACATCCTACAGTGCACAAGACAGCCCTCACGACACAGAATTATCTGGCCCAAAATATCCATGTGCTGAGGCTGAGGAAATCTGGCCTTGACAGCAGTGTGGCACCATGGACAGCAGAAATGCAGCTCCTCCGTGAGGCTGTGATCCAGACCCATTCTGTCTGAAGAGGCTAGGGTCTGCCACTCTGCATTTCCTGAACTCCATCATTTCCAGAGCACTGGGGCCATGGGAAGGCACTGGGGTGAAAGCCGTGGTGGAGCATCAGCGGGTAGTCAGGCAAGCCAGGGCCTGAGACTCTGGGCTTTTGGTGGGAATGTTCCTCACCCTGCCCTCCCCTCATCTCTACTACAGGTATAGGTTGTCCCTTGTTTTCCTCTTCATAAAATCCCACTTTAGAGCCAGAAAGGACTTTGGTCGAAACCAGCCGCTCTAATAGGTGAGGTGCTATTTTTCCATTTTACAGATAGGTATACTGAAATCTAGATGTTAAATACACAGGGTATGTGCTTAGCTGATTCCCCCAAGAGCTTCGAGCTCCCAGAGGGCAGAGACAGCTTTCCAATCATCGCTGCAGTCCCAGCCTCTGGCAAAGTCGTGTCTCAGCAGATGCCAAATGAAATGTCTTCAGTTAATGGTCACTTTTATCAGTGACTTAGGCCCCACGCTCCTGCCTGCAGGAGAGCGCACTCTCTGAGCACCCATCCTCTTCTGCATCCTGCTCACTACAGCGAGGCACCCCCCTTTTCTGGGGTTCAAGGCCACCCAGTCCTGGATGGGAACAGCCCCCCACCCGACCCCAGGCAGGCAGCTTCAGCCTCCTGGTGGGAAGATGCAGTGGCAGCTTCACCAGCCCTTCACTCTTTCCCTCCCCTCCTTTCCCCTCTGGCCTTACAAAGGGCTCAGGGCAGGACAAATCCCCCCTCCAGGCTCTTGGAAATGTCTTCACTGCGCCCAAGGAAGCCCACAGAAATGGCCACCCTGACCTTCAGCGGCCACTTCTAACTCACAGAGCAAGACCAAGAGAGACTAAAGAGACCTATCAACCAGCAGCAATATGTTATGTGGACCTCACTGGGACTCTGACTCTTTAACAGATTTTTAAAAACAAGCAAAAACCTATAAATAGACAATTGGAAATATGAACCCTGATTAGCTATTTGACAATTTCAGGAATGGTTGTTAATTTTTAAAGTGTAATAATGGCATTGTGGTTATGTATTTAAAATGAGTCATTATTGGCCGGGCGCGGTGGCTCAAGCCTGTAATCCCAGCACTTTGGGAGGCCGAGACGGGCGGATCACGAGGTCAGGAGATCGAGACCATCCTGGCGAACACGGTGAAACCCCGTCTCTACTAAAAAAAATACAAAAAACTAGCCGGGCGAGGTGGCGGGCGCCTGTGGTCCCAGCTACTCGGGAGGCTGAGGCAGGAGAATGGCGTGAACCCGGGAGGCGGAGCTTGCAGTGAGCCGAGATCGCGCCACTGCACTCCAGCCTGGGCGACAGAGCGAGACTCCGTCTCAAAAAAAAAAAAAAAATTAGTCATTATCTTTTAGAGATACAGACTGAAATATTTATAGATGAAATGCCATGATGTCCAGAATTTGCTGAATAATACAGGAAAGGAGGAAGCAGGTGAGGATATTGATGAAATAAGGTTGGCTGTGAGTTGTTAATTGTGGAATCCAAGTGATGGGTACATGGGGAGTTTATAACATTTTGCCTATTTTTATATGCATTTAAAAATCTTACAGCCCGTGAGAGCTGCCTGGGACCACTCAGGGAGCATGCAGACCATGGTGTCCAAACCATTTTCTGTGGAACCCAAGATTCCAAAAAGATGCCTCAGGACTGGTGCTGAAGGTTGGGTGCAGGGAGGGGGTAGTGAAGGGGAGCCCAGGGAGGGGGCTGTGGGGGTGCACTTCTGTTTCAACCAGTTTTATATAGTGGAGTTCTGTAGGAGATCTCATTTTGGGAGAAAGGTTCTGCTCAGAGGAGGAAGCAGTTTTCCAAAGACCATGTGTGTGGGGGCAGCGCAGAGCCGAGCCCGGGCTCCCAGCTCTCAGCCTCCCTGGCTCTGTACCACACCGCCTTCCCAGGGCATGGCTGCCACCCCAGGGCCCCTGCCAGGCTCAGTGGACCTGCAGTCTAAGTCTGGTGAGCCACAGCAGGATGGGGCTTGGCCACCTGGGGCTTTGCCCTAGGTGGCTAAGGGCATCTGCCTCCCTTGGGCCACCCATTGCTCAATTTTCACAGCCAAGCCTGTGGCTCAGAGCCAGCTTTAGCATTGCTGCCTGCCATCTGGCCAGGCCCCAGTGGCTCAACTGGATGGGGGCCAGCACCTCCCAGGCATGCCTGAGCCAGGGAAGTGCTGACCAGGGTTCAGTCCACTGGCTACACAGCAGGAGCTCATTCCAGAAGAGGAAGGCCTCATGCCCACCCCTTCCCGAGTCCCTCCTGCATGAGAGGACTTGTCTGAGGCTGGCCAGATGGTTCTGTCCCCATGGGGTTGGGGCAAGGGAGTGATAATGGCTCAGGTTATGGTTCCCACCTGCAGGCCAGCTGCAGGAGGAGCACAGAGGGCTCCTAAGTCATGTGGCAAGGAGAGGAGGGAAAAGAGGTGTTACCTGTGAGATGGGTATCCATTAGCTGCAAAGAGCCTGGTAGGACTTGTGAGGACATGGAAGGAGGATGGACATCAGTCCATGGTGAAGGAAACAGGTGGCTATGCCAGGGATCTCCCCTTGCCCCTCCACATCCACCCTCCACCCTCCCCATCTGCTCTGTGTTCAGGGCTGTCTAAGTCCTCCGTCACCTTCCCACTCTGGCTGGGCTCAGTCAATAAGGAAGTCCATGCTGGAGCAAGGATGGTGAGGTCGGGTACTTATCCCTCCAACTCTCTCCCTGTAGGTTGGCCATGGGCTGGCTGTGTCCCTTGACTGAGGTCCTTGCAGGTCCAGTGGCAGCCTCTCTCCATGGCTCTACAGTGTCTGGGAACTTCTCCCTCTCCTTTTCCTTTTGGACCTAACAAAGGTCACAGCTGAGTTCTCACTGGCCTCAAGATGTTGCATGTCCCCTTGAGGTCTCCCCACCCTGTGCACATATTTGTAAATAGTCCCTGTAACAAGACCTTCTCAAATTATCCAGATACTAGTGGGCTTGGGCCATCCCTTCCTGCTAAGACCTTGGTGACTGCAGGCTGCTTGGGAGCTGAGTTTGCAAATGCTAGTGCATGATGAGGCTTTCCTTGCCTGTGATTCCAGCAAATTGGAGGGATGGGGAGGCCACCCCAGGGGGCCTGATGGGACAGTCCCAAGGCTAGGGGGTGAAGGCAGTATGGGAGTCGCCCCAAATAAACGAGCAGAGACCCCCATGGAGGAAATCCAGGTGGAGGACTTATTGATAGGGGTGTCACAGAGGTGACCTGGGAGTCTCCCCTCACAGGAAGGATGTTGTTATGGGGCGAAAGAGGCAGGAGGTGGAGAGGGTCAAGGAAGAAAAGCAGCGAAGGTGAAGCTCTGGCCATGCCTCTCCAGCTGTGCCAACTGTGCAGAGGGGGCACGGTGTGGTGCAGACTCCAGATGTGCGCCCATGCAGGCTGCAGAAGGAACATGTTCTCTGGAGTCTGGCAGCACCGGGGTCCCTGAATCTCTGACTGCTGTATTCCCACGGTGACTCCCCCTGGCTGGACCAGAATCTCTGCCCACCCCTCCTTTCCAGCCTTGCTCCAGGTCCTCTGCTGTGAACATCCTGCTGGGAGTCAGAGTGAATCCTGCGCACTCCCAAGCCCCCTGCCCTGGGGCTTTTCCTCAAGCTCTGCCTGGAGTAGCCTTCCTTCCCTCTCTCCTGGATTGTAACACACTCCAGGCCCCCCACTCTCATGCATCAGTTCCCACCTTTTTTAGGGTTGTGTCCCCAAATCTGCCTGCCAGACCTGACCCAGCCATCCCCTTGCTGTGTGGCCTTGGGCACATCATGTCTTCTCTCTGGATCTCGGTTTCTTGGTCTGTGAAATAGTAGTGGTGCTGAGAGGTACATTAGGGGAACTCTCCTATTCCTTTCGGACTTGGATGAATCCACGGACCTAAGTCTTTTGTCCTGCTAATAAAAGATGAAAGATGCATGCTTCTCTCATTCATCTTTGTGTTCTCCACAGCACCTAGTAGAGGCCCCCACCAGAAGGACTGGATGGATGATAAATTTCTCTAGAGTGACCAGGGGCCATTCATTCCTTGGCCCTATTTGTCCAGAGTTTGTTCCTTCCAGTGGGTTCATGGTCTCGCTGACTTCAAGAATGAAGCCGCAGACCTTCACGGTGAGGGTTACAGCTCTTAACGGTGGCACAGATCCAAAAATAGTGAGCAGCAGCAAGATTTATCATGAAGAGTGAAAGAGCTAAAGAAGGAAGCTTCCACAGCGTGGAAGGAGACCTGAGCGGGTTTTCAATACTGGCTGGTGGAGTGGGGGGTGGGGGAGTTGGGGGCAGGGGGAGGTGGCCAGCTTTTATTCCCTTATTTGTCCCCGCCCATGTCCTGCTGATTGGTCCATTTTACAAACCTCTAGCTAGCTACAGAGTGCTGATTGGTGCATTTTTACAGAGCACAGATTGGTGCATTTTACAAACCTCTAGCTAGCTACAGAGTGCTGATTGGTGCGTTTTTACAGAGCTCTGATTGGGGCATTTTACAAACCTCTTATAAGACAGAGAAGTTCTCCAAGTCCCCACTGGATCCGGGAAGTCCAGCTGGCTTCACCTCTCACTAAGTTGATAAAAATATCCCTTGGGAACTTGACATCATTTCCGCCTATTTCCTGGCAAATCCAGCATGTTCTCATTTATAATCTGGTCTCCTGAGTAGACTGTCCCCTGAGAGATATATCCACGACTAGCAATAATAGTTATCCTTTAAACAAAAGACCGCCCCACAGTTACCTCTGGGGTGGGAGCCTGGAAGGAATAAAAGGTGTTCACTGTATTCTTTTTGGATTTCTGCATACAACAAGTTATTATTGTAATATAAAAGAGACTTTTTAGAAAAAAAGTTATACACAAAGACTGATAATTTGGGTTGCTTCCAAAGAGGGGAACTGGGTAGCTAATGATTGAGGCAGGGTGAGAACCAGGGAGGAGACTCCCTGGTCAACTTATGTCGTTTGGTACCTTTGGAATTTGTACCATGTGCAATCATCTACCAAAAAATAAATGCAGGCTGGGCACGGTGGCGCATGCCTGTGGTCCCAGCACTTTGGGAAGCCGAGGTGGGCAGATCGCTTGAGCACAGGAGTTTGAGACCAGCCTGGGCAACATAGTAAGACCCTGCCTCAAAAAAAAAATTATCCAGTCATGGGGGTGCACACCTGTGGTCCCAGCTACTTGGGAGGCTGAGGTCAGAGGATTACTTGAGCCTGAGAGATCAAGGCTGCAGTGAGCCAAGATCATGCCACTGCACTCCAGCCTGGGTGACACAGACCCTGTCTCAAAATGGTAAATAAATAAAAATAAATAAATGCAAATTTATGAAATCACCAGCCTGTGTATAGTCCTTCTGTAGAGATGAGGTACTTTGACACGTAATAGCTCACTTAATCCTCCTCATGCCCCTAGGTAAGTGCGATGATTAACCCTATTTTCAGATGAGGAAACTGAAGCTCACAGAAGATGAAAGGTTTGCCCAGAGTTTCTAAGTTGGTGTGATGTTGCATTGAGGCTCACACTCTGGGTTTGTGATCCTGAAGCAGGTTGCTGATAAGGTTTAGCTAGTCAAATATATTTCCATTAAAAAAAAAATGAATTGACATTTTGATGTATGACTCAGTCTTTGGAAGGTTTGTTTATTATGAGTCGAATTCCCATTAAAGGCAACTGAAAAACAGAGTTCCCCATGCTGCAAAGCTGAGGCCCAGACACAGGGTGGAGGAGGCCCCATCAAACTACATATATGAGGGGTCTCCTCAGCCACCCATCCCATCTCAACTCCTCACCTGGGTTCTAGGCTCCTCAACTTCTTTGGAAATTTTGCCTTAAACCTCACTGCCTCTAGGAAGGCTTCACCAGCGCCTCCTGTGGGCCTCTCCCTTGCTCCAAGCAAGGTCTAAAGCCTGTTTTCTCTGCTACATTCTCTTTTTTTTTTCCTTTGAGACGGAGTCTCGCTCTGTCGCCCAGGCTGGAGTGCAGTGGCACGATCTTGGCTCGCTGCAAGCTCTGCCTCCCGGGCTTATGCCATTCTCCTGCCTCAGCCTCCCGAGTAGCTGGGACTACAGGCGCCCACCACGATGCCCGGCTAATTGTTTGTATTTTTAGTAGAGATGGGGATTCACCATGTTAGCCAGGATGGTCTTGATCTCCTGACCTCATGATCCACCTGCCTCGGCCTCCCAAAGTGCTGGGATTACAGGCGTGAGCCACTGTGCCCGGCCTTCTCTGCTACATTCTAAACTGTCTTGTTCACAGCTACACTTCTGCACATCTCACACTGGGCCTGGCACACAGCAGGAGCTTAATGGATACTCACCAAATGAATGAGTAAACCAATGGCCAGTCCTCTACTCCTGCCAGGCCACCCTAGTTGTCTCCTTTCTCTGTGATTTGTGCCAATCACACCCCTCATTGGGAAGCAGAGGGGCAGTCACAGGGGATGGCCTAGCACTCCCAGCCCCTGAGGAGTCTGTGCCTGCCAGCAACAAGTCTTTCTCCACCCAAGGATGGGTGTGGGGAACCAGCTGCCTGTCTCATTAACAGATGAGTGTCCTGAGCTCTGATGGGTGGAAGGGGGGAGTGTCACAGGAAGGAGGGGGCTGTAAAGGCCTCAAGTGGCTCTTTGGCCATCTCTGAGCAGCGCAGCCTCTGATATTAACTCAGCAGAGCTGTGTCGAAATTACTCACTTCTGCATCTCTGCCGCCCCTTATTTCTCTGTGCTCATCAGCACATGGCCTCGCCGACCTCCCCTGCCACTTCTCAGAGGAAGACAGGAGGAGCTGGGGGGAGACTGAGTTCCATCCTCTTTGGAGCTTGTTCAGATTTTTAATGAGCTGTAGGTTCCCTCATATCCCATCATATCCTGCCACCCGCTGTCACCATCACAGCCACCCTGACCACTTTCCTTCCCCAAAATGTCCCCTCCCT
Organism: Theropithecus gelada; assembly: GCF_003255815.1. Classification (NCBI taxonomy): domain Eukaryota; kingdom Metazoa; phylum Chordata; class Mammalia; order Primates; family Cercopithecidae; genus Theropithecus; species Theropithecus gelada. The sequence continues at coordinate 34,617,353 of NC_037684.1, read as the reverse complement.
GCTGATCGATCGCCACCTCTCTTCCAGCCTCCCTTCCTCCCTGTCTCTGCCCCGCCCCCTCAGCTCAGCAGCAGGATTTCTGCTCCACCGTGAATTTCAGAATTCCTAAGCCCTGGGAAAGCCCAGCCCCACTAATGAGCTAAAGCTGACCTTGTCTCCAGGCCGCAGCAGCTGAATGTATTAACCCCTCACTCCAGCACAGCCCTCATTGACTTCCAAACCACTTTTGCATCATTGTGCAGTCAGTCCAATGGAGCCGTTTATTGGGCACCTGGGGGCAGGGTTGGGGGTGCTGGGGACAAGGTCCTTTCACTTGTGGAGCTGCAACCTCGCAGGAGTAGCTGTAGCATCAGCGGCTCCACGACAGAGGAGAGGTCACTGCTGTGAATCAAGGACACTAGACTCTGGTCTGAGTCTGGCCACCAACTGGTTGCATGACCTTGATCCAGTCCCTTCCTCCCTCTGGACCTTGGTGCTTCTATCTGCAAATAAGGGGTTGAACTTGTTCAGTATTTTCCAAACTGCAGTTTGCAACCCATTACAGGATGGGGAAATAAATTTAGTGTCAGAACCAACATGCGAAGAAAGAAAAAAACTTAAAGCAACTGCATCAGAGCACGGCACACAATAGAGGTAAGTATTACACAAAGAAACTTACTGGGCCAGCATGGTGGCTCATGCCTGTTTGGAAGGCCGAGGTGGGCAGATCGCTTGAGCTCAGGAGTTCAAGACCAGCCTGGGTAATGTTGTGAAATCCTGTCTCTACAAAAAATATAAAAATTAGCCAGTCATGGTGGTGCATGACTGTAGTCCGAGCTACTCGAGAGGCTGAGGCAGGAAGATCGCTTGAGCTCAGGAGGTTGAGGCTGCAGTGAGTTGAGATTGTGCCACTGCACTCCAGCCTGGGTGACAGAGTGAGGCCCTGTCTCAAAAAAAAAAAAACAAAACGGCCGGGCGCGGTGGCTCAAGCCTGTAATCCCAGCACTTTGGGAGGCCGAGACGGGCAGATCACGAGGTCAGGAGATCGAGACCATCCTGGCTAACACGGTGAAACCCCGTCTGTACTAAAAAGTACAAAAAACTAGCCGGGAGAGGTGGCAGGCGCCTGTAGTCCCAGCTACTCGGGAGGCTGAGGCAGGAGAATGACATAAACCTGGGAGGCGGAGCTTGCAGTGAGCCGCGATTGCGCCACTGCACTCCAGCCTGGGTGACGGAGCGAGACTCCATCTCAAAACAAACAAACAAACAAAAAAACACTTCTTTTGGCTGCGCATGTGTGCACGTGTTTCCACAGGTACCTGCATGTATGTGTAAGTGTGTCTATTTGTGTCTATGGTTGAGTGTGGACTATATGCATATGCACGTGTGTTTTATGCACTTGTGTGTCTGTGTGTCTGTGCTGGGTCACAACACAGAGTGGATTTCTTATGATGAGTCACAGTCAAAATATCTTGGGAAATGCTGGTGAACATGGTCCCTAAGATTCTTCTGATTCCGACACTACATCGTTTCCAATGCTGTTAGAAGAGGGGCCCTGAGGGGCTCATTCTAGCCACAGGATAGGAAAACTTCATCAAAGACTTGGTGACATTTGTACTTTCAAAGATGAGTAGGATTTCTACCAACAGAGAAATGTAGGGGACAGAGGGCAGAGAGACAGGGGAGAAGGGACAACAGCATTCCAGGTGGAGGCACCATTGTGAGCAAAAGCCGGGAGGTGGGACTGTGCTCCGTCTGTTTGGGGAACAGTGAGGAGTCCTAGGACCCCAGGACAGGGGATGACGTTCTGAGGTTGGAAAGCTGGGCTGGGGCCACGTCTTGTGGCGGCCCATGGTTTCCACTTAGGGGCTCTGCACAGGGATGGTGGGAAGCCAGGTAAGGCTTTTGATATCCCAACAGCCCCAGGAGGGACCCCAAGACTCCATGCTTCCCCCTGTCTTCCAGGAAAGGACTTTTAGACTCATTTAGACTAAGGCATGACTGACTGACAAGACTTCATGAACCACCTGTTTCATAGGGGTGGTGGGTGACTTATTGGCAAGTGGTTCTAAGGCAGAGGGTCTGATGTAGGGCTGCTTCTCTGTCCATGCTGACCACTGCTCTGCAAGGGGGTCGCACACCCATGTGTTGGCATTTCAGAGACTTTGATGCATGTGAGCATACTTGGGACAGAGTATTTGCCATTGTGAGGGCTCACCATGCCTAAGGATCTAGACAGAAACAGATCAACTTATTTAATCCTTCGTTTGCAGACGAGGAAGCCGAAACCCAGAGATGTGACTGGCCCAAGGTGTCACAGTGGGTGAGAACTTATTCCTTAGGCCATTAGACTCCCTAAAGCTGCACCTTCGGGCCCCTTTGTGCTGTTGCTGGGCGGGTGGGGATGCGAGAGGGTGGAGAGGGTGCTGAAGAGGTGGGATTGGGAGGCCTCAGGAGGTGGCTGTCTACTCAAAAAGCCTCTTACTTGCTTTAAAACAGCTCAGGCCGGCTCCCGTCCCCCACAGAAGGTCCCCACTCCCTACTCTGCAGGGCAATTCCTTGACAGTCACATTAGTGAATGTGAGCATCTTCCCTTGATGCTCTGCCCTTCAGCACCAGGGCAGGACCTGGACACCAGGGTCATTCCCTCCCTGGTACCTGTGGTGACTGGATGCTGAGGAGGGAAAGGTGAAGCCACAGCCAACTATTTTTAGTTCAAGAATTGGTTGCCAGGAACACTGAGCCAACTCTCTGCTGTATATTAGGGATGCGACAGCAGTGTTTTTCGCAGGGTCTAATTGTGAGGATTTATTGTAACACGCAACTTGTCAGCCACTGCTCTGCCTGGGGCCCAGTCTCCTTGTCATCGGAATCTGAGCTATTTCCCAACTCCTTGGGTGCAGGGGAAGGGAATGGGCAGAGAAGGAGCAGGAGTGTGCCCTGGGACCCTGGACAGCTCACAGCCGACCCTGCACCAAGAGTCCCTCTGCTCAGTAGCGGGCAGACGGGAGAAAAGTGATGGAGTGGATTGGAAGCAAAGAGAGAGGGCCTGGGGCTGCCCACAGTTGGGCCCACAAGACTCAACCTTGACTTTCCTTGGAGCTTCAGATCTGGAAGAGGCTCAGTGGGAACAAGCTGACAGCTTTTTCTCTTGTGCATGATAGTAGCATAGGAGGGCACGGGCCTGGGTAACAGCAGAGAGTTTTCAGTTAGATGGAACAAGGACCTCCTTGATGTGAGGGTGATGGAGACAAAGAGGGGACAGTGTCTGGTCTCAGCAGTGGCAGTGGTCATCCTTCTGCCAAGGGAGGGGGAGAGATATACAGACACCTAGCAAAGCCTACTATGTGCTGGGCACACTTTGCAGCACCCCGATGGGACCTTATTTAATCCCCTGCAGAGGGGGCACACCCCAGTGCATGGACAGCCTGTGAAGGGGGCTGCCCACCCCACGGCCCTCCCCATTGCATAGATGAGGAAACTGAGGCTCGGGTAGATATTCACCTAAGGTCTCATAGCAGTAAGGAGGCTACAGCTGGGATTTTTACCCAAATGGGTCCAACTTCAGAGCTCTACTCACCAACCATCATTGACTAGGACCTCAGGAACTGGAAGGAGGGGTCCTCTTTTCCCTTGTTCCTGCATACCTGGAATTCCAGGACAAAAAGACATTCAGCCAGCCAGCCAACCAGCCAACAAATGCACCAGGTACTGCGCCAGGCCCCTGGAATACAGGTACCCACCCAGGAAGAGCTGATGTGAAAAGATCATTTCATCCAGCCTCCTGCCTCACCTCTTCCTCTTCAAAAACAGTGGTCTGCATTTCAAAACACTCGAGAAAGGAAGGGCTGCAACCGTCCTTCTTCCCTTAAATAGTCAGGACTATTTAAGAAGCTTCTGATGTCTCAGGCAGGGGATAGGGGAAGGACGGCTTGGACTCTCAGCATCTTGGGGGAAGGCTGGACTCAGGCCTACTTTCCTTATTTAGAAACCCTGGAGTAATGATGCAGAACCACCTTATGGGAATGCTAAATGAGAAAGAGAAGGTTGAATGCCGCTGGCCATGGGTTCAACTTTCCCGAGACAAGCTAAAATTGGACTTATCATTACAGCAGGCACCAGGTATATGTTTATTCTTCATAATTATTTTTAGTTGTATAGACTACGTTTTTAATAGGTAATGCAAACTTGCACATGATGCAAAAATCAAAAGGTGCACAGGAAATATCCTGAACATCTCCCTCCCTTCCCTACTTCCAGTCACCTAATTCCTCTCTCCACAGGCTCCAAGGTTATCAGTTTCTTGGTAGATTTGCAGAGATTGTCGCTCCAATAAATAAGCAATTACAGCTATATATTCTTTTTGTTTTATACAAATGTGCTCTTCTATACCTTGCTTTTTTTCCCACTTAGCAATTTATCTTGGAGATTGTTACAAATCAGTCCATAAATTGTAGTCCCCTCCATTCCTTTTTAATGACTGCATAATATTCTGCCAGTTGAATGAACCTTGATCTGCCAAACTCATCCCCAGTGATGGACGTTTAGGTGTTTCCAATCTTTGGCTCTTATAAGTGGTGCTGCAATAAATAACCTCATTCATAGATCGTATGGCATATGAAAGGTTATATTTATGGCATAAATTCCCAGAAGTGGAGCTGCTGGTCCATGAACATGTACATTTATAATTTTGGTACTTACTGCTAAATCTTTCTCCAAATAGATTGCACCAATTTACACTGTCTTGAGTTTCCCCAGAAGCAGGACCTGAGAAAAAGATTCAAGGGCAGGTTGTTTATTTGGGAGGTAATCCCAGGAAGTCCCAGGAGGGAGGTGGGGAAGCGGGACAGGGGAGGGAAGAAAGCCTGGTGACTGGAGCTTAATCCCATTGAGGAACTCAGGGAGGCATGTGGGACCCCCAGCTCAGAGTCATCCCAGTGGAGGGCACCAGGGTAGGGCACTGGCAGCATCCGCCATCCCCTCCTCTGGAAACGCAGGGGTCTCTGTTGCCCCACACTTTCACTCTGGGAAAATCTGGTCATCCTTCCCCTCACACCCCTCCCTGGGCCCCATCTCACCCCAGTGCATGGACAGCCTGTGAAGGGGGCTGCCCACCCCACGGCCCTGCCCCAGGTTGGCACTGATCACTCTGCCCCTGCAGGGTCCCTCCTAGCTACCAAGCCCTGGGGAAGGTACAGAGGCACATCTGGGGTCACAAAACCCTAAACGCCCTAAAAGGAAACTACCTGTGTTACAACCTTTGTGCCCGTCCCCACCCACCCTCCAGCCATCGCACAAAACATGCCCACTCCAGAATTGTTTAACCGATCGAGCGTTAAGATTCCGCCCTTGTGCCCCGGAAGCCACACCGTGCCTGTGAACTCCATGTAGGGACAAGGCCACACTCACTGGGGCACAGACATAGATGCTAGGAACCAGCCCAGGCTGGGGTGAAGGCTCCGCAGGTGGGCAGGACCAGGTCTGGGGGTGGTGGTGGCCCTCGGGGCTCCAGGACCCTCTTCCAGCTCCCTACATCTGCTTTCCTAACCCTGTCCCCACCAGGCTGGTTCAGAGCTCCAGGCTCCCCCTCCCCAAGGTCCGTGAGGAAGACTTGGGAGAAGTGGGTCCTATAGGGGTCAGCCCTGGCCTCCTGGCCCAGGGAGTTGCTGACTAGGTTCTCTGTGGCCTCCTCTCATCTTCAAGATGCTATCCCCCAACCTAACTTATTTAATGGAGGGCTACTGTCTTCACTAGGGCACTAGCAGTCAGCTTATTTAACTGAGGGCTACTGTCTTCACTAAGGCACTAGCAGTCAGCTTATTTAACTGAGGGCTACTGTCCTCACTAGGGAACTAGCAGTCAGCTTATTTAACTGAGGGCTACTGTCTTCAGTAGGGCNTCACTAGGGAACTAGCAGTCAGCTTATTTAACTGAGGGCTACTGTCTTCAGTAGGGCACTAGCAGTCAGCTTATTTAACTGAGGGCTACCGTCCTCACTAGGGCACTAGCAGTCAGAGACACAGAATAATAAGAGAAAGCACAATCCTCTACGCAACCAGGCTCAGGGCAGGACCCTAGTCAAGGCCTATTAGCCCTTAAAGCAAACCTGCAGCTTCCAGTAACATAAACGTGGTGTTAATATAGGAACAGAAATGGCCACCCTGACATCTGCTTAACCAAGGTGAGGTATTAGCTACAGTCTATCCTCACCTGAGTCCTTTCTTTACTTGACTGTTAGCAGAAATGCTGAGAGAAAACCCAGCAATTGTGGCAGCCAGCTCAGAGTCAGGGAGCTGGAACCTAGGCTGGCACACACCCCTGCCAAGCTTAGCTGGCTAACACTGGGGCCAGGCCTGGTGGCTGCCTAGGTCTTAGTTTACTTCTTTATAAAATAAAGATCTTGGACTAATTCAGTTGATAAATATGCAAAGCTCAAAAGCACCTATTACATGCCAGATGCTAGGGAAACAGCTGAGCAGCACACAATTCCTGCCCTCGAAGAGTTTTCTGTCTGGCAGGGACGGGCACAACCAGCCAACTCCACGTGAAAGAAACAGAATAAATGGTGTATAAGGGTCACGGAGGCACAAATAAAGACACCGGTTAATTCTCCCTGGGGGAAAAGTAGGAGAACACCACTTAGTGTCAAGGGCATTTGAAGTGGGCTTCAAAGGGTGAGTAGGAGTTTTTAAGAGAGACCTCAATGACCCCTTCAATCTTCCAGAGTGAAAATTCTATTCTCTAGTCCACAGCAACATTTTTAAACTGCACTCTACAAAACTTTAGTATCTTCAAGATATAAAGTGCTCTTAATTAAAAAAAAAGAAAAGTTACATGATGATAGAGGTTTGGGAAGCAGTGAGTCAAAATCAAACTGGAGTCCTTGCTACAGGACTCCTCAGAGCAGCTCTTACCCGGAAGCCCCATCTGCCCTCAAGGGAGAGCAGAGCTGGACAGGAAGGGCAGCCCAGACTGGGAGAACACAGACTAGCTCCACCTTTTCTCCCTCCCTCCCCCTTCCCTCTTCCTTCCTTTCCTCCTTGTCTTCCTTCCCTCCATTTAACCATATACCCATCCATCCATCCACCCATCCATCCATCCATCCATCCATCCATCCATCCATCCATCATCTGTTGCTACAAATGGCCTTGAGTCCTTCCTCTGTACCAGTCACTGTATAATTAACAAGATGTCTGCTGCTAATGAAAGATCCCTTCCGGCCAGGCGTGGTGGCTCACGCCTGTAATCCTAACACTTTGGGAGGCCGAGGCGGGAGGATCACTTGAGCCCAGGAGTTGGAGACCAGCCTGGGCAAAATAGTAAGACCCTGTCTCTTAAAGAAAAAAAAAAAAAAGATTTTTTCCTTTCCTTCCTGCCGCCGTGATTTCTTTCTTTCTCCTCCCTTTATTCATTCCTTCTCCCCTTCACCTTCTCTAACTTTCTGGTCCCTGTCTCTCGTTGGCATGCTCTAAGTGCTCATTACATCCAAATTCCAGCCCTGTCCCTCCTATGGGGACTCTGGGCACAAGGACTTTTATGGGGAGCTTGATGCCCACTGCACTTGGTACACCAAGGAGAGCAGACAGGGGTAGGCTGCTCTGTTCTGAGGATAAACCCTCTGGCAATTCAGTGCTCAGAGAGGTGGAATGAAGGAGCAGGGACACAGGTGGACCCCGAGAAGGCAGTTAAACACTACCAAGTTCTTACTATGTGCTGAGCACAGGTTAGGGCTGCTACGTATACCAGGTAATTTCCTTGGTTCCAAAATGCAGGTCAAGGAGTGTTATTTTCTAGATTATTACCTATGAGGAACCTGAGGCTCAGAGAGGTTATGCAATGGATCCAAGGTCACACAGGAGTGAATGGAGACCAGAGGCTATTGACCCCAAAGTGCCTGCTTCTTGGAGGAGTGACACTGATGCAGTGATGGAGGGAGGCGGCGGTGGGCTGGCCTGTTGGGGAGGCCCTTGACCAGAGGCCAAAGACAAGAGCGAGTCTGCAGGCGGCTGGTCTGGCTGGGGTTGGGGATAGCCACCAGGATGGAGCACAGAGCTGAGACGGGAGATGGGAAGGGGCTGCTGAACAAGACTGCTGGCAAGAGGAGCGGAGAGGCTGGCTTCCCAGAAGTGGTTCATCAGAGACCCACGGACAAAGGCTAAGGGAGTGGATGGGACACCTGGGGAAAGGTACCGAGACGGCAGCGAAAGTTTCTCTGCTTTATCTGCTGCAGGTTATGTTGTGTGTATTGATTTTCTCTTAATAAAATCCATTCCAATATTTTTTTAAAAAAGAATAATGACAGTGGATGCCTGTGGAGACAAGAAGCTTGGCAGAAATTGTTTAGTATTGGGCACAGGCCCCAGGAGGAAGGGGCGGCCCCTCCCCACTGGGGAAGGAGGACACTGCGGGTGGGTGAACAGGCATGAGAAAGACACAGGGGACAGAGCGGAGGTCCTCAGACTTCAGTCTCTGCCACTCCTTCGCTCCCACGAGCCCCCCTGAGTGGGAGCAGAGGCCGCTGCCCTTGGCCATGCCTCTGCTGGGACGTCTGCACAGGCTCCAGGTTTCCCTCGTGTGACCCACCTTCCCCCGCCTGGTGCTGGGCCTTTCCTGCACTGCCTGGCAGCTGTTAGACCTGGGGAAGCCACATCACCTGTCTGATGCTTACCTTTCTTGCAAACCAGGAATAATACCACTTTGCGGATGCCTCTGCCTACTCCACAGGAAGTTGTGATAACAGTTTAATTTTGCTTGTTTTTAAAAAAGCATTATGCAGAATCTAAAAGTCTCCCCAAGAGGCAAGAGAGGAGGATGAAAGGGCGTTGATACCCACCCCTCTGCAGAGCAGGCCTTCTCCCCAGTCAGATGCCCCCTCACTCACACGCACCTCCTCCCTCTCCTTCGCGCTGGTCCTCATCCCACCCATGTCCCGTTCTGGAAGCGGAGGTGGAATTTGCAAGGTGGGACAGTGCCCTAGAGGGGCTGGCCACTTTCTCTTTGGCCACCTGTTTGTAAATCAAGTAGCTACCACCACAGAGCCTGAGCCAGGGGAGAGCCGATTCTTCAGGAACAGGTAACTGAACCGTGACAACTTACCCGCTGCTATTCTTAAACAGATTTTTTTTTCTCATAAAGCAGAGACTTGTTAAAATAATGATACAAATACTTACCTAACTCCTCTCTTTTGCCCATTAAATTTAAGACAAGATCTCTTTGGAAGTGAGATTTAATGTAACCCAGATCTGTGAGTACAGATGGGGGCTTTCCGTCCAATAGAAACTGTTATAAATCTCTGCTTAACTCAATTCTGGCTTCTCCCTCAGCCTCTCTGGAAATCCTTTAGTTGTCAACATTCATGGTTCTGGACCTATCCATAAACATTTGCAAACCGTTTGCAATTTTTCTTTTTTAAAGGCCTTTTTGCAGGCCTCTCCCCTGCCATGCCGACGGAGTCAGTGACTTCTAACGATCTAAGCAGGACCTCACCTGCCTCCCCTACACCTTGCCGATTCTTTCTTCCCAGGAAGAATTTGGCCTTTTTAAGAAAACATTTAAATAATCATGTGTCTGAAAGATCCATCATCCCAGGTGTACAGTCTCCTTTTAATCAGGAACACTCTCAGGCCCGTGTGACGGCTTCCTGTAAACAAGCCCCAGACAGCTTGTGCAGGGGTGGAGTGTTGTGCTTTGCCAGGTCTCTCGCACCACACTTTTTCTTTTTGAGACAGACTCTCACTCTGTCGCCCAGGCTGAAGTGCAGTGATGCTGTGGCGCGATCTCGGCTCACTGCAACATCTGCCTCCCGTTCAAGCGATTCTCCTGCCTCAGCCTCCAGAGTAGCTGGGACTACAAGCGCACACCCCCTTGCTTGGCTAATTTTTGTATTTTTAGCAGAGATGGGGTTTCGCCATGTTGTCCAGGCTGGTCTTGAACTCCCAGCCTCAGGTGATCCACCCACCTCAGCCTCCCAAAGTGCTGGGATTATAGGGGTGAGCCGCCGCCGGCCCAGCCTCACCAGACTCCCCAGCCTCACCAGACCCCCCTCACGCTGTTGCCTCTTGTGTGCGTCTGCCCTGGAATGCCCCTTCCCATTATGCCTTCTTCAAGGCTCAGAACAAATGTCACCTCCTGCATAGAGCTTTCCAGAACCCGCCAAGTTAGCATGAACGTTCCTGTTGAGTCCCTTGACACTCTGCCAGTGATGTGGCTGAGGCATGAGCTGTGGATCAAACTGCTTGGGTCACCACCTCCACCCTACCACTGCCCTCTAGGACCTTGGGGAGTTGCTTAACCTCAATAAGCCTCAGTTTCCCCTGAAAAATAGGATGAAAACAATAGTTGTGGAGATTAAATATGAGCCATGGGCCAGGTGTGGTGGCTCACACCTGTAATCCCAGCACTTTGGGAGGCCCAGGTGGGCAGATCACCTGAGGTTGGGAGTTCGAGACCAGCCTGATCACCATGGAGAAATTCCATCTCTACTAAATATACAAAATTAGCCGGGTGTGGTGGCGCATGCCTGAAATCCCAGCTACTTGGGAGGCTGAGGCAGGAGAATTGCTTGAACCCAGGAGACAGAGGTTGCAGTGATCCGAGATCACGCCATTGCATTCTAGCCTGGGTAACAAGAGTGAAACTCTGTCTCAAAAAAATAAAAATAAAGGCTGAGCGTGGTGGCTCACGCCTGCAATCCCAGCACTTTGGGTGGCTGAGGCAGGCAGGTCACAAGGTCAGGAGATCGAGACCATTCTGGCTAATACGGTGAAGCCCTGTTTCTACTAAAAATACAAAAAAATTTAGCTGGGCATGGTAGCGGGCTCCTGTAGTCCCAGCTACTCGGGAGGCTGAGGCAGGAGAATTGCTTGAACCCGGGAGGCAGAGCTTGCAACGAGCCGAGATCACACCACTGCACTCCAGCCTGGACAACAGAGCGAGACTCTGTCTCAAAAAATAAAATGAAATAAAAATAAAATAAATATGAGCCATGTAATCAGCCTGGTGGATGCCAAGGGCTGCCCATATGTCAGCTAATTGCAATGGCCCTGGCTATAGATATTTGTCTTCCTGTGTTTCTCCCACTGGACCCTGGGCCCTTCAAAGACATGGGCCATGCCTCATTCACCTTGCAGCACATCATCCATCAGGACAGCTCAGGGCTGACCTTAGCCATGTAGCCTTCTTTGAATGTTCCAATCCTCCTGGTCCTTTCTGTTTCTTGAAACCCCACTAGCATTCATTCTACCCCTCTGTATTCATTAGGATTATGTTTAGGTACACATAATAGAAAATCAAAATAGTGTGGCGTGGAGGAGATCACAGTTTGTTTCTCTTTCATGCGTCCCAGCAGGTAATTAAGAGAGAATAGGGTGTGTCAGCTTTAGGATCTCACATCTTATTGCTCTGCCAAGTGTGACTCCAACTTCAGGATTCAAAATGGCAGCACCCATGCTCTTGGCAGCCAATGGAGGAATAGACAGACACTATCACTTAAGAAAGGTTCTGGAGGCTCTCACAGGACCTTACCACTTATAGCCATTGGTCAGAACTTAGCCATATGGCCATACCTACCTGCAAAGGATGTTGGGAAATGTAGTGTCTAATCTGGGCAGCCATGTATTCAGCTAAAAGGAGAGAGCTGGGTATAGTGGCTCATGCCTGCAATCCCAGCTACTTCGGGGCTGAGGCAGGAGGATCGCTTGAGGCCAGGAGTTTGAGATCAGCCTGGGTAACACAGCAATCTCTAAAAATAAGTAAATAAAAAGGGGGGAGAATGAATACTGGGGAACAGTGTCTACCATCCCCACACAATTTAACACTTAGTTTACCTCTTTCTTTTTAAACAATTTTTTAAAAATTATTAGGATAACATACAATTTACCATCTTAACCATTTTCAGGCATACAGTTCAGTGGCATCAAGTACATTCACATTGTTTGCAACCACCTCCAGAACGCTTTGTATTTTTTTGAAATAGGGTTTTACTCCATTGCCCAGGCTGCAGCCTTGACCTCCTAGCCTCAAGCAATCCTTCCACCTCAGCCTCCCAAGTAGCTGGGACTATAGGCACAAGCTACCAAGCCCAGCCAATTTTTGTTGTTGTTGTTGTTTGTTTGTTTGTGTTTTGAGACAGAGCCTTGCTCTGTCACCCAGTCTGGAGTGCAGTGGCATGGTCTTGGCTCACTGCAACCTCTGCCTCCTGGCTTCAAGCGATTCTCCTGCCTCAGCCTCCCTAGTAGCTGGAATTATAGGCATGTGCCACCACACCCAGCTATCTTTTTTGTGTTTTTAGTAGAGATGGGGTTTCACCATGTTGTCCAGGCTGGTCTCAAACTCCTGACCTCAGGTCATCCACCCACCTTGGCCTCCCAAAGTGCTAGGATTACAGGCCTTTTTTGTATTTTTTGTAGAGGCAGGGTTTCACCATGTTGCCCAGGCTGGTCTCAAACTCCTGAGCTCGAGCAATCCTCTCACCTTGGCTTCCCAAAGTGCTAGGATTACAGGCATGAGCCACCTCGCCCAGCCTCCAGAAAGCATTTTATCTTGCAAAACTGAAACTCTACACTCTATAAAAGTAACTCCCCATTCCCCACTCCCCCAACCTCTGGCACCCACCATTCTACTTCTTTCTCTATGAATATGACTACTCTAGGTACCTCATCTAAGTGGAATCATACGGTATTTGTCTTTTGTATTTGTCTTTAGCATAACGTCCTCCCATAATGTTCTCCCAGGTTATTGCGGGTGTTAACAATTAATTTCATATAGTCGCGGTAGTGATTTCTGCCGTTCCTTGACACTGGACTTGCCTTCCTACTAGAATTGAAGATCTTCACTCCTTTGACAAAATTGCGTTGAAGGATTAATATGTACCAACTGGAATGCCAGGTGCTGGGATGGAGGCTTGGGGTAAAGGCAATGTGTCATGCTCCTCTCTGCCCTGCAACACCTTTCCAGGGTGGTATTGGTTCATATTGCTGCTTCATAAATATTTATTCCATGATTGGAAAGTCATGCTAGTCTATGATCTCGGTGGTTCTTCAGTGTTTTACGTTGGGGACACTCAACCAGGGACCCCACAGATCATTTGACTCACTTTCTCTCATGCATTCTCTCTGGCTGGCTTTCAACTTTAGACCTCCTGTCTCTAGTCCCCTCCCATGTTCCCTGAAAGCCTTTTCACTCATCTGTGCTCCACTGCAAGGAGAGAGGCCAGACTTCACGTCTGCTCTCCAGTGGGGCAGAGGAAATGTCAGAGAGGCAGATGTGTCCTTTGGGGAGACCTCCCTCCCCCAGCCCATCTCCTTTCTCTGCCTTCCACTCCCAACAGATGAGTGTATACTTCTGGGAGGTAGATTCTACTCTCTTTTTTTTTTTTTTTTTTTTTTTGAGATGGAGTCTCGCTGTGCTCCCAGGCTGGAGTGCAGTGGCGTGATCTCGGCTCACTGCAAGCTCCGCCTCCCGGGTTCACGCCATTCTCCCGCCTCAGCCTCCCAAGTAGCTGAGACTACAGGCGCCCGCCACCACGCCTGGCTAGTTTTTTGTATTTTTAGTAGAGACGGGGTTTCACCGTGTTAGCCAGGATGGTCTCGATCTCCTGACCTCGTGATCCACCCGCCTCGGCCTCCCAAAGTGCTGGGATTACAGGCTTGAGCCACCGTGCCCGGCCTAGATTCTACTCTCAAAAGAGGAGTGTATACTTCCAGGAGGTAAATGTACCTGGCCTTGCACCCAAATACGTCTGGCCCTATATCTGAATCCCATGAGGGAACCTGTTAAAATAGAAACAAACAAACAAAAACAGGAAAAACAAGATTCCTGGGCCCTACTCCAAACCTACGGAGTCAAAATTTCTGAGGATGAGGGACCAGAAATCTTACTTTTCAAACAGTTCCCCTGCTGATTCCACTGCAGTCAGCCCTACACCAGGAACCACTAGAATACAGAGGAAGGAGTCTGTGGACCTGAACAACCCTAGCTCTAACGTCAATTCCAGCACGTATTTGCCGTGAAACCTTGGCCAAGTTACTTAACCTCTCCGAGCCTCATACCAATATCTGCCTTATAATGTAGTAGTGAGAATTACATAAAATGATGCATAGAAACTTTTTAGCACAGGGTCTGGCATGCCCAGATCCTAATAAATAGGGAGCTGATGTTGCAGTTATTATTACATCAATAATAATTATTACATCAATAATAATAATTATTATATAAATATTAATATCAATAACTATTACATCAATAATAATTATTACATCAATAATAATATCAATAAGAATTATTACATCAAAAATTACATCAATAATTTACATAAATATATAGATATTATAATTGTATATATTATTATAGCAATAATAATTATTATTATTACTCAAACGCCTGGCACAGCCCACTCTGAGGACTGTAGTTCTGATGGTTCTGGTGCTGCTATCAGGCAAGGCCCTTAGAGAGAGTGTCTCAAGTTGAAAGCCAGCTAGATAAAAGACAGCAATGAGGCTATTTGCTAGATGCTGGGCTCAGTGATAGTAAAAGCTCCAGGGAGACCAGGGAGATGAAAGAAAGGGACTCGCCATGTAAGTGCCATTACCCCACCGCAGCAACATCTGCCAGAAGCACTTATCCTGAGTACTCCAGCCACCGCCACCCATTAGCTGTCTGTAGCAGCAGAGGCTGACAGAAACTTCAGGGCAGGGAAGTCATATGGAGGAGTCCCTCTGGGCTGGAGCAGGGTCCAGCTGGCACCGCCCCAGAGCCCTGCTCCTGGCTGGGAGGGAGAGGAAGTCAGTCCCTGGAGCAATGTCCGAAGTGATGGCAAGAAGGAAGGCCATGCTGGGCCTAAGAGATATTCCATGCAGGCTTAGGGATATTCCATGCAATCTTAGGTCTCGGCGCCAATGTTGCCTCCTTTGGGCTGAGTTCCAGGCTTCCCTGCACATTCTACCTCCATGGCAGCACTGGCCTTTCTGCTCTGATAGTCCTGGTCTGCCATCCCCACTGGAGGACAGTGGTTTAACCAACCTCCGCTTGCACCGCTTAGCGCTCGGTCTTATACATCTGCTTTACTGGCCTCCTTTCAGTTCCTCAAACCTATGGAGCTGTTCCCAGCCCTGGGGCCTTTGCACTTGCTGTGCTCTCTCCTGGCTCCTGGCTCTTTCTCTTTACTTTTCAGGTCCTAGAGAGCCCTCCCTGCATTGCCCCCGTTCAAAGGAAGCCGCCCACCTGCTCTTCATCACGGCATCCTGTGTATTTCCTTTATGGCACCTGCACAATCCAGAACCATCTTGCTTGTTGATCTATTTACCTGCTTATTGTCTGTCTCCCATGGAGAGGAACGTGTGAGCTCTGTAGAGGTACGAATATCTGTCCTGTTCATCTCTGTCTCCAGAACCCAGCACAGTGCCTGATGTGGAGCAGGAACTCAATGCTTCCTGTTGAACAGTTTGATTTTCTAGTCATCTCAGTCCTTGGCACCTGGCACGGTGTCAGGAACCTAAGAGCTGCCTAAGAAATGTTTATTAAATGAAGAAATGATACCATCAGCCACTCCTGCATTGGATCATTACCAGGAATAATCTTTTTCTTTTTCTTTCTTTTTTTTTTTTTTTTTTTTTTTGAGACAGAGTCTCACTCTGTTGCCCGGGCTGGAGCGCAGTGGCGCGATCTAGGTTCACTACAAGCTCCGCCTCCTGGGTTCACGCCATTCTCCTGCCTCAACCTCCCAAGTAGCTGGGACTACAGGCACCCACCACCATGCCCGGCTAATTTTTTGTATTTCTAGTAGAGACGGGGTTTCACCATGTTAGCCAGGATGGTATCGATCTCCTGACCTCGTGATCCGCCCGCCTTGGCCTCCCAAAGTGCTAGAATTACAGGCGTGAGCCACCGCACCTGGCCCAGGAATCTTCTTAGAGTGATCCTAGAGCTAGAAATCCATTTGTTCAACAATATGTATAGAAATTCTCTATGCCAGGCCCTGAGCTAGGCTCAGAGGATGCAGCAGATATCAGGACTGAAGCAGAGTCCATTCATGGTCCACATTACAGAGGCGAGGGGGTCAGGTGGAGAGAGGGATTCTCAGGGAGGTGAGTGTAGACACTCTCAACACCTTTTTTCCTCCCATCCTTTCCCTGAATTCAGAGATGCTCCCTATGCCATCATCCTCCCGGGTTGTGTTTGTGGGTTTGCTGGCAGGGGGTTGAATGTTGGACGAGAAGTCAGAGGAAATTGCTCTTCGCTGGCAGATCAAAGCCGTGAAACTCAGAAACAAAGCCTCTCCTCTCTCCCCATCCCTGTCCCTCTGCTTC
Source organism: Theropithecus gelada (assembly GCF_003255815.1). Classification (NCBI taxonomy): domain Eukaryota; kingdom Metazoa; phylum Chordata; class Mammalia; order Primates; family Cercopithecidae; genus Theropithecus; species Theropithecus gelada. The sequence goes on along the minus strand of NC_037684.1, from coordinate 34,601,070 downwards.
TGCCCACCGACAGCCCAGACAGCCTTCAATCAGGCACCTTCATTATGAAGACTGATGTTAGCAGACAGGGACCTGTGCAAGCTTTTGCTGTGTCTGATTTTGACAGTAGGAATTTAGAGCTCTTGGTAACCAGATCAACATAGCCCCATTACTCCCCACCAATCACCAGGCTGCAGCAAAAGGTTTCTGGGAGGGCCTGGAATTCACTGGTCCTGGAGACCTGGGACTACCAGCTGAATGAGATGGCCAGAGTCCAGGAGTGGGCTCCCCAGCCAACATGGGGACACGGAGAAGCAGACCCAGAAATGAGGCCAGGTCCACGGTGGCAGGGAGGCTGAGGGGGCAGTGCCGGACAAGTCCACAAGTGGTAAATGCTTATTGGTATAAGAAGGCAGGAGACCTGGGAACTGCCCAAACACCGATACTGGCCGTGGAGATGGCAAGGAACCAGAAAGAGCTTCCAGAGACCCTCCAGCCCTGGAGGGTGGGAGACTCCAAGACACAGCCTCCAAAATACGAATTTCAGAGTGTGCTGATTGGCCTGATTCCCCACATCTCTGCGACATAACCAATACCACAAACACCCACTTGAGCCAACTCAAATCTGCTCTCAAACTGCTCCCTTCTGGAAGGGAGGCACGATGGAACTTTTCCTCTATATTCTAGGGCCACCCCATTCCTGTCAGTCGGGACCTCAGCCGTGGGAGTTAGTGATGTCCATGGTCCTGGGGTCCTCCTCGGTTTCCTTCTTCACCCCAAGCAGCCCCTGGAGTCCAGGAGAGGGCCTCTCTCTGCCTGGAAAATAAGCCCCAGGCCCTGAAGTGCCAGAGCTAGGAGGGGCCTTGAGCTCTGTGGTTCAACACCCTCATTAACAGAGAGAAACTGAGGCCTGGAGAGGCCAGAGACCTGGCCAGGGTTGGGTGCTGGAATCTGTTATCTCATCCCACGGTTCTTTCTATTCGACAAGCTGCCCAGCACAGAGGAGGCACTCTGTATATATGGGTTAAATAACTGAATGACCCAAAGGATGAATGGATACATGGCTGGGTGGCCTGGCGGATGGGTGGATGGGTAGGTTGCCTCCTATCTTTAGAACAGGAACAAGTACCTCCTCCTGATTTCCTGTGGTGTGGTTAGCTCTGCAGACCATACCTTGGAAATTTAGGAATAAACCAAATGATCAATTAGATGCCACCCAGAAGTATATAACACACTACACAGTGGCGACCAAATTGGCTTTAGGAACAGCAAACTCTGCCAGACCAATTTAATTTTCTCTCCCGTGATAGAGTGACGGGCCTCATCAGTGAGGGACAAGAAGGGAGCTGTCATTGATCTTGATTTCGGGGCGGCTGTGGGTTCTGTCCTACATGACATTCTCATCAACTTGCCAAGGAAACACTGTTCCAGTCTCCCCTGGGGATGAATGACTGGCCCCAAGGCTTTATGCCTGAGGCCCTGTCCCCATGTCAACTCCTCATGGGCACCGGCTCCCATTCAGACGCCGCCTGTACACACCTTCCAGCAGGGGCCGGCCCGAGCGTACTCACACACAGAGAACAGGATAACATCTGGATGCAGATGTGTGCACATGAGCATGTGGATAGAGGCAGGTGTGCACATGACACACAGATACACACATGTATTTGCAAACGTGTGTGTTATACCAAGGTCAGCACCCAAGTATCAGCCATACGTGAGCCCAAGGGAGCTGGCGATTGAGCCTGAGGAAGTGGTGGAGGTGCGAAAGGGTTAGCCAGGGACAGCGCAGGGCTGAATTGTTGATGGAGTACAGATCCATGGTCTAGAGAAGTGCTGTCCGATAGAAACAGAACTCCAGCCATGTATATAATTTTAAATTTTTTAGTAGCCACATTAAAAAGTAATCAGAAAACAGATGAAATTAATTTTAAGACATATTTTTGCTCATTATATTAGCTCAATAGATCCTAAATATGATAATTTCAACATGTAAGCAATAAAATTAATGAGAATGTTATTCTTTTTTTACTATCTTTTATACACACAGCACATCTCAATGGGGACACTAATTCAGACACAAGGATTTCATTGGATAAGCTAGATCTGCAGTTAGATTTTGTTAAATTTACAGTCGTGAAGGTAGGTTCACATACCAATGTTGTTCCAAACATATTTAAAAGGGTTTTTGTTGTGGTTGTTTGAGACAGGTTCTTGCTCTATCACCCAGGCTAGAGTGCAGTGGCAAAATCAGGGCTCACTGCAGCCTCAAACTCTTGATCTCAAGAGATCCTCCCACCTCAGTCTCCCAAGTAGCTAGGACTACATGCATGCACCACCATGCCTGGCTCATTTTTTTTATTTTTTGTAGGAACGAGATCACGCTATGTTGCCCAGGCTGGTCTGAAACTCCTGGCCTCAAGCTTCCACACCCAGCCTAAAAGTTTTTCAGTAACTGAATTAATTATCAGTTTTAAAATCTAGATTAATGCAAATCAAATTAAAAGTGTAGTCCCCCAGTGGCACCAGCCCCATTCCCAGTGCCCCCAGCCACGGCAGCAGCTGGCTCCCACAGTGGGCAGCGGGTCGGCAACCTTGAGGGGAAGGCGGGAAGAGAAAGGGTCATATGGGTGTGGAGGTCGTGGGACACTGGGTTTAGGGGAGGTGGGGGCGGGTGATGGCTGGAGTGGAAGGGGAAGGAGGGGAATGAGGGCCCCACAGAGCTGGAAGCCGCAGTGTTTCCTGATGGCTGCTCCAGGAGCAGAAGGGGGTGGCAAAGAGGCAGAGAGGATGCTGAGGCTGGATGAGCTATTGGTAGCCTCCTGTGGGCATCTCCAGCCTCCAGGACACAGCCCAAAGCCCCTTACCTCTCCAGGAGGAATCCTAAGACTGCCTAAGACCTTGGCCAGACTCTTCCCACTCCAGTCCCTACCCACAGGTCCCCCTACCTCCACCTGCTACGTGGGCAAGCTGTTGCTGCTCCAGCTCCACTGGAGGGTTGGCTGCCCACACCTGAATGGGCCCTGGTGACTTCGGCACCCTGGGCAGAAATAGGAATGACAGGGAATTGCCTTGGGGGTGGGTTTAGAGAAGGTTCTGGTTTGGGATGTGCTGGATTTGGGGGACCTGTGGGAGGTTCTGAGGAGAGGCCAGCAGGCGGCTGGAAACGCTGGACCTGAGTTCTGGAAGGGAGGCATGAGGGAGCTCTTCCATGGAGGAAGGCACACAGCCACGAGCACACAGCTCACTCCTTCCCATGTCCATGCACACATGGCTCACTCCTTCCCCCGTGCGGCCACTTCCTTGCCCTGGCCAGTCTCCCCACACCTGCCCCAGAGGTGGTCACCCAGAATCTTTGCCCTGTCCCGGGGTTCCCCTAGTTCCCCCCTACCTCAGCAGCAAATCTTCTTTCTTTTTTTTTTTTTTTTTTTGAGACGGAGTCTCGCTCTGTAGCCCAGGCTGGAGTGCAGTGGCCGGATCTCAGCTCACTGCAAGCTCCACCTCCCGGGTTCACGCCATTCTCCGGCCTCAGCCTCCCGAGTAGCTGGGACTACAGGCGCCCGCCACCTCGCCCGGCTAGTTTTTTGTATTTCTTAGTAGAGACGGGGTTTCACCATGTTAGCCAGGATGGTCTCGATCTCCTGACCTCGTGATCCGCCCGTCTCGGCCTCCCAAAGTGCTGGGATTACAGGCTTGAGCCACCGCGCCCGGCCGGCAAATCTTCTTTCAAATTGGGGTTCAAAGGGGAAGTGCACAGGCATTGGGATTGGTCCCAGGGATGGGAGTGTCAGCACTTAGGGAGGCCATGGTGGAGGAGTCTGGGGCTAGAGAGGGTAGGTGTGGTCTCAAGGAGAAAGCATTGGGTCAACAGAGTCCCTGACCCTGGCATATGTCCCCCGACCCAGTTCTGGTTATCTGTGGATGTATGGTGCACACAACCCCAATCTTAGTGCCTTAAAACAATACTTTGTTTTTATCATGTCTCATGATTCTGTGAGTCAGGAACCTGGACAGGGCACAGAGGGAATGGCTCCTCTCTGCCCCTGATGTTTATGGCTGAAGCTCAGATGGCTCAAATGGCTGGGAACTGGAACGGAGGGCCAGACAGGTGTCCACCCTCTTCCCTCTACGGTCTCTCCTCGTGACTGTCCTAGGCTTCCTCACTGCATGGAGATCTCTGGGTGCCAACAGTCTCTAGTGTTCCAGGCAGAAGCTGCAAGGTTCTTAGGACATTGCCTTAGAAATCCTGAACATCACTTCCGCCACATTTTATAGGTCGAGCAAATCACTAGGGAGAAGCCCTGATTCAAGCAGAGGGGAGGCACAGATTCCACCCCTTAATGGGAGGAGTGACAAGTGACACTGAAAAGGAGAGAATGGAAGGCAGCCATGCTGGGGTCGCGCCACCCCCCACCACCTGCCACTCACCTGAGGGCAGCAGCTATGTGTTTTATCCCCTCTCCCATGTTAGTCAACCTGACAACCTTCCTGTCACTGTCACTGCCTTCTGCATGGAGGCCATAGCCTCAGTAATATGTCAAAATGCTTGTCTCACCTACTTAGCTGGAAACATAAACCCCTCAAGGTTGAGACGGTCTCTTACGCCTTGCTGTCCTGGCTTTGACATTCTGGGTGTTTTGTTTCCTGAATTAGCTCTCCTCGACTGGTCTCATCGGTCTTCTGCACCAGATACCCTCAGCTCCCCAGAACATCCTTATTGAGTATCTTTGTCCCCGACCCTCTAGAGTGGAAAGAGGTCTTAGCGCCTCACCACCAGAGCCCAGGTGCTGGCCCAGATGGAGATGGAGGATGGAGATGGAGGATGGAGACAAGCACACCCCGGGGGTTGCGGCCATGGCAGGCCTTGGAGCCCTTGGTGCTGGTGGCCACCTGGATTTATGCCTCTCTTGGGAATATGTGCCCTCTCTGTCTACCGGGCCCCCACTGCTGCATTTCAACGTTGTGCTGGCCTTACAATGCAAACTGTGTTAGAGGATTACAGTTTCTGGGAGAAAATTTAAAAGAAATGATAAACAGCAAAAAGCAGGGAGGAGACTCATAGTACCTTAAATAAACTACTTTGTGAATTTTTTTTTTTTTTTGAGACGGAGTCTCGCTCTGTTGCCCAGGCTGGAGTGCAGTGGCCAGATCTCGGCTCACTGCAAGCTCCGCCTCCCGGGTTTACGCCATTCTCCTGCCTCAGCCTCCCAAGTAGCTGGGACTACAGGCGCCCGCCACCGTGCCCAGCTAATTTTTTGTATTTTTAGTAGAGACGGGATTTCACTGTGTTAGCCAGGATAGTCTTGATCTCCTGACCTCATGATCCACCCGTCTCGGCCTCCCAAAGTGCTGGGATTACAGGTGTGAGCCACCGCACCTGGCCGAAAATATTTCTAAATAATGATGACTAGGATAGATCTACATTCAAGTCCTTGCACAGAAATCCAGGCAGTCGTGTGCTGAGAAGGCAAGGCATCCCGGTGTATTCTTGTCCCCGGCGGAATGCTGCAGAACAATGAGGCTGGGCGGTGCAGAGCAGAAACTGCTGATGGAAAAGACGATTTCTGCTCGGGAGGGCAGGGGCTTGCCTCTATCTGGATCCTTTTCACTGCTCTACAAAGAATTCTTTCTTCCTCCCAGGCCGCACTAGATAATAACAACTGGGGACTTTTCTCACACCAACTTCTGAGCCGCTTCAAATGTCACCTGGTTACCTGTAAAATTCATACCTGGAATAGTGTCTTTGACCTTGGGCAAGTCTGCCCGTTGCCTGGCCCTTTCGCGGGATTCTGGGAGAAATCTCTTGGAGAGATGACGTTGAAATGTTGGCAGCTCATGTGCATACTGTGGATTTTGTAGAGTACATAGTTTTTCCTTTTGGCCACTATTAGACTGGGGAAACCGTGTGTTTTTCAGAAGGAAGAGCACAGGCCTCCCTCCCTCTGCATTCCCGGGCATGATGGCCTGGCTTCTCCAGCATTTCCCTGTACTACAGTGAGCACCGTGTCCTGCGGGTGCTGCTGTACCTGGGTCTCCACCCACCAGTCTTCCATCCCTGCAGGTCTGGGTTCCCTGGGGTCATTTGCCTAGTGCCCCTCTGGGTTTCTGTGTTCATCTGAGCATGCTTTGCTGCCCTAGCTTTGACAATTTGAGGACTTTGCCTTCAGAATAGGTGCTCTTCACCTGGTCAGCCCTGAGTGTCACTGTGTCTTACTGAGTGGGACAGTGGCAAGGGCCCAGCGGGCTTGGGAATTGGGACTGGATCTGAATTCAGTCTCCAGCACTCACTAGCTATGGGACCCAGGCAGGGTATTCAAGAAGCCTGGGCTTCTGTTTGCTCATCTTTAAAAAGGGGCTCATAAAACCCTCCTTACAGGGTTGGTGCAAGGATGATGATGCCTGCATGCCAATGGTCTGGCCCTCTGAAAGTGTCCAATAAATGACAGCTCTTGTTCCTCCCCTCACCTTTACTGCTGAAAGTGGCAGTGGGCAGTCACTCCACATACCCTAACTAGGAACTGCCTGACCTGGTCCTCTGGAGACAAGCACAACCCAAAGAGGCTAATTGAGAGGGGTGAGGGAGAAGTGATCTAACAATCATGGAACCCCTATGTCTGGGTATTTTGCTGGGAGCTCCAGTTATCTCATTTAATCCTCAAAGATCCCTAAGAGAGAAGCACTACTACCATGATCATTTAAAAAGAAGGGGGACTTGGGGTTCAGGGCAGAAGGTAGGTGTAGACGTAGATGGCTGCAGAGCTGGGATCCAAACCCAAGACTGGAATTGGGACCAAGGTGAAGGTTGGGTTTCAAAGGAACTAAGAAGATAACAGGTGACTGGATACAGAATCTACCAACCCCCAGAAATGCCCTCGATCTGGAAATAGGATTGAGGTGGGCTGATCCTACAGATGGAAGCAGATCGACCCCCACTGTTGGGTGGGGCAGGGAGGCAGGCAGGCCTCTGGAGGCCTGTGGGGTCTATGGCACTGTGGCTGGCACAAGTTCTACACATAAAGACTTGTTCAGCCACCTGCTATCTCTGCACGGTCTCTCAAAGCAGGGCATCTGTACCAGGAGGCAGAAGCAGGAGGCAGGAGCAGGAGGCAGGAGCAGGAGGCAGTGGGGCCAATGGAGAGAGGCCCTTCAGCCTCCGGGACAGCACACTTCGGCCTGTTCAATCCTCGCCTGCTAGCTGCTTCCCAGTCCCCTGTCCTTCTCCCTTCCATCTTGCAGATACCTCCCCAGCGTCTCTTCTCTCACCAACTCTCTGTACTTCTGACATCATTCCCTCCTTCTTCCCACTGGGATCTGAGGCTCAGAGAGGTGCCTCACTGGCCCGGGCACACAGCGCGTCTATTGCCTTGACCTGCCTTTGGACATGATGCGATTCCATCCCCTGCCCTGTGTCCTAGCTGGGCTGCTGCCTCATCCTCCCCCAGAGGCGAGATGGCGCAGCCCCTTCAATGACAATGTCTGTCTTCCCATTACTGGAAACGGCCTCACTGACTGGCTCTCACAGAACATTTGCAGCCTCAGGGGAACATGAGCTATCTCCTATCTCCCCAAGCCGTGAAACTGAAATACAGAAATAAAAGCCTTTCCTCAGGGGCCCTTCATCTCTTGGCAAATCATAGTCAAGGAGCCCTCTTCCCTTGTCACACCGGCCTGGCTCAGGTTTAAAGCTGAGGGCACAGCAGACAAAGAGGGCAGAACGGGCACAGACCAAGCCACCATTGGCCTGCTGAGTCCTGCAGTTCCAGCCTGACCTGTGATGGGGTAGGGAGGCAGGCAGGCATTTGGAGGCCTGCGGGGTCTACGGCACTGTGGTTGGCACAAATTCTATACATGAAGACTTGTTCACCTGCCTGCCAGCTCAGCATAGGGCTCCTGGGCTAGGGGCACCCATGCTAAGAGGCTGGATTGAGAGATGGTGGCAGAGAGAATGAAACGTAACAGAGGGATAAACACTGGGCTTTAACATCAGGTAATACTCTCCCTGTCAGATCCTGGTGGAGCTAGGGGATGGACAGGACAGCCGCTGCAGCCTGGGCTCCCTTAGAGAGCAGACCCCAAGCCCTGGCTGTCCCACCCCACTGTCCCATGACTGGGCCAGCTGCTCCCAGTCCCCTGGGAGTTCCCAAGCAAGCACCCGGGCCTCCTGCTTTGGGATTAGGTATTCCACTCGTTGCATTTGCTCTTAAGAAGGAAGTCACATCCAGAGACCCATCTCTGATGCTGAGTAGCTCTCAGACTTGATGACAGTCATTCGCCACTCTCATTAACAGGGCGAGGCTGCCCAGTCATGCAGCTGTATGTGATGAACAGAGCTGGGCACACCCACCCCAAACCCTGGACCGGGAGCTTCCCACAAGGCTGGAGGAGAAGCTCCAGGAGAAGTCTTGGAGTTTGAAGAGGCAAGACTTTCAGCTGGACGAGTTCCATCCAGTCCTGCTCTTAGCTAGCACCTGCTGTTAGAGGATATGTAAGGAGCCAATATGACTGAGGGGTTAACACTGGGCTTTGGTATCAAGTGACTTTGGGTTCAAATCCTGGCTCTGCTACTTCCTGTAGGTAACCTGACTTTTCTGAGCTGCTTCGTCCTTATCAGTATGGAGGTGAGAATAAGAGCAGTTTCACAGTTTCCATGCAGATCACGTGAGGTCCAGCTGTAAAGTCCCCGGTGCACAGGCCATCAGTGCACAAAACTGGGCATTTATTACTAAGATGTTGCACAGGGCAGAGCACAGGATGTGTCGGACAAATTTGCCTCATGAGGGTGAGAAAAATCTGGGCTCAGGCTTCTCCACAACCAGGGCAGCTTCTCCCTCCATCATCGTCCTTGGGAAGACCCCCAGGGCATCTTTGGAATTCAGAGGTGCCTCATCTCCCAGCAGATAAAAGACAGGAATTGCAGTTGGGAACTTAGGCCCCCCACAGACTCCCCCAGCAGTAGCAGGGGCAGGCCCCTCACATGCCCAGGGCAGGACCCAGAGACATGGACAGACGCTCCTTGGAGGAGCTGGAAACTGCCGGGTTCCTCTCACACAGACTCCGCAATGATGTCTGGAGCAGATGGCAGGGGCGGGTGCTCCTGGCTGGGTTGACAGAGTCTCATTTGCCTGGAAATTCCCCCAGTTCCGGGGGATCCCTTCCAGATGTTCCCACCCACAGCCTGGCTGAGGAGGAACAGTGGGGAGCTAAGAAGCCAGGGCTGGAAAGCAGAGCCAGCCTTCTCCATAGACAGGCAGGCAGCCACCCCGGAGGCCAGTCCAGAGTCCCCAGTGTCCTCAACACTCACCCACCTCCACCAACACCTCCCTAGGGCTCCATATTAGAGAGCCATTCCTTCGAACATGTCATTGCTCTCTCAGGGAGTTCTCTTTAAGACTTTAATCCCCCTGGGAGGGGTATCACATAAGAGCCCTTGCCACTCAAACTGTGGCCCAGCGACATTAGGCATCACTTGTTGGAATCTCAGTCCCATCACTGATCTCCTGAATGAGAATGTGCATTTTAACGAGATGCCCAAGTGATCCCACATACAGCTCTAGGTTGGAGAAGTGCTGCGCTAAGCACTTTTGTCCACTCACTTTCTGAAATGCAAGCTCCACAAGGATATGGATCCTTCTTTGTTTTGTTTACTACATCACACCCAAAGAGTCCCTTAAACAGAACTCATTAAATGTTTTTTGAGTCCAGGTGTGATGGCTCACACCTGTAATCCCAGCACTTTGGAAAACCAAGGTGGGAGGAGTGGTTGAGGCCAAAAGTTTGAGACCAGCCTGGTCAACAGTTCCTATAAATTTTTTTTTTTTTTAATTAGCTGGGCGTGGCAGCACTTGCCTGTAGTTCCAGCTACTTGGGGGTCCGAGGAAGGAGGATTGCTTGAGCTTAGGAGTTGGAGGCCGCAGTGACCTATGATCGTGCCACTTCACTCCAACCTGGGTGACTGAGATCCTGTCTCTAAGAAAAAAAAAAGCGCTTTTTGAATAAAATGAATTATATAGATTATTTAGGGTTTAGTTTCCCATAACACAGACAGGCAGGTACACAGCATAGATAAGGTTTTTTTTGTTTTTGTTTTTTTGTTTTGTTTTGGTTTGGTTTGGTTTTGGTTTTTTTTGGAGACAGAGTCTCACTCTGTCACCCAGGCTAGAGTGTAGTGGCACAATCTCGGCTCAGTACAACCTCCACCTCCCAGATTCAAGCAATTCTCCTGCCTCAGCCCCCTGAGTAGCTGGGATTACAGGTGCCCGCCACTACGCTGAGCTAACTTTTGTATTTTTAGTAGAGACAGGGTTTTGCCATATTGGCCAGGCTGGTCTCAAACTCCTGACCTCAGGTGATCTGCCCACCTCGGCCTCTCAAAGTGCTGGGATTACAGGTGTGAGCACCGCACCCGGCCAGCAAAGGTAAGTTTTAATACAAGAGGAAGGAGAAAAAATTAGAAGGGGTCATTCCAGGGTCCAAAGCACTCCTGGGGTGAGGGGTAGGAAAGGAGGAGAAGGGCAAGGAAAGTGTGGTGGCCCCAAATCAGCTGTATAATGAATGACTCCCAGCGTTAGAAGTGCAAATGGCACTTGGGAGGAAATAGGACAAACCCCTTCTCCTAGAGATCTTCTTCCTCTGTCTCCAGCTTCATCAGGCCCCTTGGAGCCCTGTCCCTAGTGGCCCCTCTTACAACCCCTCAGAACCTCCGATATCTGCCGAGATCCTGAGTACACTGCACGCTTCTCCTCAGAAGGCATGTTCAGCGGCTGTGCCCTCTGCCTCCCCATGAGGAGGTTTGGCGGATGTGGGAGGGTCCTTGGAGGTGGCAGGCCCCAGTACTGACCCTGGCCCATTTCCGAGACGTGGGCTTCTTCCCACCTCACTCCCAGCAGAGCCTTTGGGCCAGGCAGGTCAGCTGTCTCTGAGGCTCAGGTCACCTGGAGCTACAGATGATCCCTCCACAGTTGTGCCCCAGCCTCAGCCCAGGAGCTCAGCAAGAGAATCACCTAGTGGTTGGCAAGCCGAGTCCTCCATCTGCAGTGGGGAAAGCTGAGGAACAGGGCGATGAAACCACATGGCCAAGTTCACACAGCTGGAATGGTAGGAATGCCCAGGGCCCTGCCTCTTGGATGGGTGCACTCTCTGGCTCACCTTTGGATAGCTCAGGTGTTCCTCCTCTGGGCATCCTAGCATCTAGAGCGTGACAGTGAGTAGGTGCTCAGTTATTGTGGAATGAATGAGAGAGAAGCAAAGAACCCCACTGGGAGCCAAGAGAATGACAATGGCAGTAAAGGCCCCTGTTTATCTGTGCTCAGCACTTTACACAGGCTGTTTCTTTGAAGCTTTATAACAACCCTCTGGGAGAGGCGCTGTTATCATTCCCAACTACATATAAAGAAACCAAAGCTCAGAGCGATTAAGACATGAACCTCGATCGTGCCTGAGCTGGGATTTCAACACGTTTCTGCCTAGAACTCTAAAGCCCTGGTCCTCATCAGGATGCCGTACCGCTTTCTTGTTGGCGAACTCTTTTCTTTGAAAGAGGCCACTGCAGCCCAGATGGCTCTGGCGCAGGCTCTGAGCTGGATGAGTTTGTAATTCACTTTGATGGCAAGCAGAGTGTGTCCCCACTGGCTCACCAAGGAGCCTGGGATGTCAAGGAATTCTTTCTGAATCCCACTCCTCACCTGGGATGCCCCCAAATCCTCCCTATTTGTTCTCAGCGGTGGCTTCCATTTAAATCGAAGCTCTTCCGCAGGACCTCGCTGACCCTTCAATTTGAAATAGCACTCCACGCACCCCACTCTCTCCATCCCCGCGCCCCCACCCCTCAACCCGCCACTTCATCTTTCTCAGCACAAAGCATCACCTGACAATATCGTGCAGCTGTGTTTGCATTTTAACTGTCTCCTCACTTGGATGGGACCTCCATGCAGGCAGGGATATCGTCTCCTTTACTGCTCTGTCCCCAGGGCCTGGCGCATAGTGAGTGCTCAGCATACACTGTCTGCATGAATGAACCCTCATGGCACGACACATAAAATAGCAATTTTCTAAATCGGCACCCCTTGTAGTAATCCTGTGAAACATGGGCCTCTAGGAATTTGCTAATAAAGGGCCAGTATCTGCCAGATGCTGATGATCTTCTTCTTTTTCTTCTTCTTTCTTCTTCCTCTTCTTCCCCTTCCCCTTCCCCTTCTCCTTCTCCTCCTTCTTCTCACTGCAACCTCTGCCTCCCGGGCTCAAGTGATTCTCCTGCCTCAGCCTCTCTAGTAACTTGGATTCCAGGTGTGCACCACCACACCTGGCTAATTTTTGTATTTTTTGTGGTGACAGGGTTTTAGCATGTTGGCCAGGCTGATTTCAAACTCTTGACCTCAGGTTATCCACCCACCTCAGCCTCCCAAAGTGCTAGGATTACAGTCATGAGCCACCATGCCTGGGCCAGAGGTGACTTTCAATAAATCCCAGTGGAGCCAGGTGTGGTGGCTCACCCCTGTAATCTCAACACTTTGGGAGGCCAAGGCAGGAGGAGCACTTGAGCCCAGGAGTGCAAGACTCCTAGGCTCCATCTCTACAAAAAGTCAAAAATTAGCTGGGTGTGGTGGCACATCCCTGTGGTCTTAGCTACCTGGGAGGCTGAGGTGGGAGATTGTTTGAGCCCAGGAGGTTAGGGCTGCAGAGAGCCGTGATTGTGCCACTGCACTTCAGCCTGGGTGGCAGAGTGAGACCCTGTCTCAAAACATAAATAAATAAATAAATTTTAAAAAATAAATAAATCACAGCAGATCCATGTGCTCGCACACTGAATGTGTACTGAGCACCTGCATCTACCAGGCAGTGTGTTAGGCTCTGGGCATATTTCCGTGAACAAGTCATGCCCCCACACCACCCAAAGAGTTTATTTTAGTAGAGGAGATGGACATTTAATAATCCCCCCAAATAGATATTGATTCTGCATTGTGCTAGTGCTGGAGCTGAGCAGGGGCCTGTAGGAAGGGGACAGGTTTGAAGCTTGCTCCCTGACAAGGACACTGGCACCGAATGGCACTCACGTGTGTCTTCCTGAGTGGCAGTAAAGGGGCCAGGGCAGCAGCTGGCATGCCCAGAGCTGTGTTCACCCCAGAGTGTGGGTTTGGCAGAGGAGCAACATCCCTCATGCCAGCTGCCGGGTGAGAGGCTTGGTAAGTGCTGGGGGAAAGTTTTCCTCCAGGAAAGGCTGACCCCCAAAGGGTTACAGGGTCTGGGGCTCTGCCTCACCGCATTAGGGGGTCTCACAAGTTACCTATTGGAACCTCACTCCACCCTCAGTCCAGGCTCCAGGAGCCTGCTTCTCTAGCTGGAAAACAAGATATGTAACAAGATCTGCTTCCCTACAGGCACTGAGAGTATTAGACAGATCTGAGGGGCTGAGCTCTGTGCCTGGCTGGCAGGAGTGACCCACGTGGGTGTCTAAATGCAGGAGAGGTGGAGATTCCTGGGACAGGCAGTGGGCAGGGGTCACAGGGAAGTGAAAGGCCAATGCAAGGGCATATTAAAGGGACTGGGGTTGTTCCGTCTGGAGAGCAGATGGTTCTCAATGTGCCTCAGTTTCTGAGTCTATAAAATGGGCCACCAACCTATTGTTTTCACACAAAAGCAGAAAAAGAAGTGGATTTTAACTAATGAGAAAGATTTACAGTCAGATAAGAGGAGAAATTTCTTAAACCTCAGAGAAAATAAATGCCGGTGATACGGTTTGGCTGTGTCCGCACCCAAATCTCATCTTGAATTGTAACTCTCACAATTCCCACATGTCATGGGAGGAACCCGGTGGGAGGCGATTGAATTATGGGGGGTGGGTCTTTCCTCTGCTGTTCTCATGATAGTGAATGATGCTCATGAGATCTGACGGTTTTAAAAAACTGGAGTTTGCCTGCACAAGCTCACTCTGTTTGCCTGCCACCATCCACGTACGACGTGACTTGCTCCTCCTTGCCTTCCACCATGATTGTGAGGCTTCCCCAGCCACGTAGAACTGTAAGTCCAATTAAACATCTTTCTTTTGTAAATTGCCCAGTCTCAAGTATTTCTTTATCAGCAGCATGAAAACAGACTAATACACTGGGATAAGCCAATGAGAAGAACAGGTGGAATTCCTTGGAAACAGAATTATAAAGCTGGAAGGAAAGTCATACCTCACCCCCGCCTTTAAATTTTAGAAATGAGACTGTGAGGGCGAGACCGACCTGCCTTGGTAAGCAGGTGGTTAGTAGCTGAGAACCCAATACTCCTGACTCTAGATTCATCTTCGCCCTCTACCTTTCCCCATTATATTCTCCTAGGAAAGAAACCAAAGTGCACAGAAAGGATATCTAACATCAGCCAAGACTATCGAGCACTGCGTGCCAGGAAAAGGGACTGGGTTCCTCAGTTTCTCCATAGTTTTAGGGTTAATCCTCTAAGCAATCCTGTGAAGAGAGCACGTTATCTCAATAAGGAAACTGAGGCACAGAGAAGCTAAGCAACAAACTCATGGTCATTCTGCTCATCAGGGACAGAGGGAGGATTTGCACCCTGGCCTTCGGAGTTACCTGCTGGCTCTGCAGCCTCTCCAGTCCTTAGCTCCCACCCTAGAGGGGACAAATCAGAGCTTCTCAACCTGTCTGGAACTGTGATGACCTCCATGGTTCAGCTTGACTGCACTAAAAGATCCTGATGGCTTCCAAAATGACAGCTATTTCCCTTTGCAGAGCTTTGCACACTTTCTCCCACACCTTAACAGGACTCCCCTGGAGGACAGTTTCAGGCCAGACCAGCTTCATGGGAATGCCACATGTGCAGTCAGGCACAGCCACATGCTTAGAAGGAGTCTGCCTTTGGCCTAACGCATTCTTAATATTTCTTGAACAAGTGCCCTGCATTTTTATTTGCACTGGGCTCTGCAAATTATGTAGCCCATCCTGATTTCAAAGTTTGCAACCTTCACCTGAAGCGGGGGGTTGCTGGTGGTGCTACTGCACTAGAAGGATGGACACCCAAGGTCCTCTTGGCAGCAGGGCACCCTGGGATGATGGGGATGCCACCCGCTTCTTCCCATTCCACTTTCTCCAGACAGAGGTGTGAGGTGAGCTTGGAGCAGGGCAGTGTTCTCATATTCACATTTATTCATTCTCTCTCTCTCTCTCTCTGTCTCTCTCTCTCTCTCCCTCCCTCCCTCCTCTCTTCCTCTCCCTCTCTCCCTCTGTCCCTCTCCCTCTCTCTCTCTTCCTCTCCCCTCTCTTCATCTCCCCTCTCTTCCTCTCTCCCTTTCCCCCTCTTCCCCCCTCTCCCCCCCTCTTCCTGCAGGCTGTAGATGAACCAGACAAGGCCAGGTGGAGGTGATGCTCCTTCTGGGCCCAGAGTTGAAGACCCACCTTCAAGCTTCCTTGACAGCCTCAGGTTTCTTTCTGACTCTTCCAGGCTTGCAACCAACAGCAGCCCATCTGGCTGTGCCTGGGGTAAGAAAAGACATGATTTAGTGCCATAACAATTTTAACATCAGGCAAAACAGATGACATGTGAGAGAGACTCAAGGTAGAACAGTACATGGCACATAAAAGAAATGACCTAATTAGATTTTAAACATACAACCTGAGTTTAAAAAAAGCGTTTTGCTGTGTGATATGTAACTGCGCCACCCTCTGTGTAAAACAAGCCACACATACACACACACATGCTGACACACAATATATATTTCCCATGAGCCCACGCATATATGTGAAAAAAATTTTTTAAGTGTGAAAAGATCACACCAAATTCTTATAGTACCTGTTGCCTCTGAAACTGAGGTGGGTTGTCAGAGGGAAGATTATCTGTGACGGTCTAACAATTTATAAAAGATAATCACTCGAGTGGTTTTCTTTTAAGCACAGATGCTCCAACTGTGGGACAAGGGAGGGTTGTCCATCCATCCCTTCTTCCCTGGGGTTCTGGTAGTGCTTAGCCCCAAAGGATTGCACAGCATGCTGCAGGTGATGGAGCACCATCGCCTCCCTTGTCTTAGGTGATGCCCAGAGCAATGCCTTGCGGGGGTGGGGCAGGTGTGATTATTATTCCCATTTTACAGAGGAGGCAACAGAGTCAGAAAGGTTGAGTGACTCGCTCACACACGCAAAGCCAGTAAGCAGCAGACGGGGACTCTTTTGTCCTCCAAGCTGAGTCAGACACAGAGGGGGTGGACTGGCCGGGGCCCAAGTGCTATTTATTCCCCATGGCTATTTAGGGTTTGCAGGATATGTTTTCCCTCTAGGCAGACATAGTTTCTCCTAGACCCACTTTGAGCCTCCAAACAGACAAGGGATGTGCTAACCCTTCTCCTGACCACCAAGGTGATGCCCTCTCTACCTGCCTTATGGTGCTGGGAGACACACTCAGACAGCAGCGGCCAAAGTAGAGACTTCTTTTCCTCCGATACCAGTCCAGCTCGCTGCCTGCCCAGACTAAAGCTTCAGTTTCCCTTGCAAGAAGAATCCCAGCCTGCTGCATCCTCTTTTCCTGATTGGTTCTCCCTCTCTGGCTCCTCTTCCTCCTTTCAGGCCACTGAGTGGCGCCTCCTCCCACCTTCCTGGCCACTGATTGGCTCCCTTTCTCTGGTTCCGCCCCCCCTTTCTGGCCACTAATTGGCTCCCCTTCTCTGGCTCCTCCCACCTTCCTGGACCTGCCTTCTGTCTTCCAGAGGTTGCCCTGGGCTGCTGGACTTAGTGAACTTTTAGGTAAGTGGGTCTGGAGATATCAGTGACACGCTGGCCATACAAAAACCGGCTGGAGCCCGTTACACAGTCAGAAGCCAGGACCCCAGGCCCACAGATGCTGATTCAATAGGTTTGTGGTGGAGCCCAGGGATCTGTAGTTTATAAAAACAAGCCCCAAGTAATGTTGACATTCAATGCAATTGAGAAATCACCCAACTAGTCCAAATCTTTAAGTCAAAAACAGGCAAACCCAGGCCTAAAAAGGCTAAATTACTTGTCCAAGGACATACAGCTAATCAACTGAAACTCAATATTGGGCAGCTCCTGGTCCCCACATGACACCTCTCCCCACCCGCAGACATACACACATACCTCACGCACCTCCTCCTGATTTGATTGGCTCGGCTTCTGTCCTGAGGCCTGACTAAAATCTGGTCCCTTTACTTCTAGGCCACAGGACCCAAAGTCCAGGCCAGAGCAGTCCCTGTGGAACAGGAGCGGGACAGCAATTTCTTGGTGAAAGGTGTTACACCTCAGGAGCTAAGGCCTGGCATTATTCTGCAGCCTGGGTGGAGCCCAGGTCACACACCAAGCAGTGATGAAACCTGAGCTGCCCCTCTCTGTCCCCAGCTGTCCCAGGAGGCCCCAGGGGCCTGGTCCCACAGCCACTCTCCCCAAGATTCAGGTGTCATATAACTGGGCCCCAAGCCAGGCCTCTGGTTCTGAGGCCACTCTCTCCCTCCCTGGGGCCTGCAGGAATCTCAAGAGATTGCAGTTTGCTGTGTTAGAAATGGCTGGAAACCTTAGGAGGGCATAGGGACAGTGCTGAGGCAGCAGGGCCCCCTCCTGGGCCCCAAGTGATCCTTTCCCACTACCAACAAGCCCTGAGCAGATGAAGTCTTCCAGGTTCTGCCACTGTGGACTGCTGCCACCCAGACCCTTCACTGCCAACTCTATGCCCCCACTACTCCTTCTGCCTTAGCCCTTGTCCTAATTCTGCTCAACACACTTGTCACACCTTCCTAAAAGCTGCAGTTCTGAAGTTCGTAATATGCAGGCGAATTATGAGAGCCAACCCTTCTGCTTCTGGAAAATTGCTATTGTGACGATACCCACTCTTCTCTGGCACTCAGGGAGGGGAGACAGCAGAGACAGAAAGAAGGGCTCTGAAAGTCTGAGGCTTACACCAAATAGAACAGCTAAAATAACAACACTAACAATAATAACCTGACAATATCAAGTACTGGCTGAAAAGCTGGAACTCACATACATTGCTTGGTAATGCAAAATGACACACAGTTTTGAAAATAATTTGGCAGTTTCTTATAAAGTTAAACATGTACTCACCATACAACCTACCAATGCTACTCATAGGTACTTGAGTAGCATTTCGTTTCCCAAGGGAAACGAAAACCATGTACATACAAAGACCTGTTTGTGAATGTTTATACAGACTTTATTTATAATCACCAAAAACTGGGAACTCCTCAAATGTTCTTCAGCTGGTAAACGGGTAAACAAACTGGTACATCCATACAATGTATAAATGACTGTTCAGTTTGTTTATCCATTTACCAATTGTCCACCACATTAACATGATTATGTCAATTGATGCTGAAAAGTCAACACCATTAAACAGCAATTCAATACTCATCCATTATAAAATTCAAAGAAAAATAGGAATAGAAGAGAATTTCCTCAACTTGATAAAAAGCATCAACAAGAGCCCTACAGCTAACATTATACTTAATGGTAAAAGACTGAATGCTTTCCCCTTAGATGAAAAAAAGGCAAGAATGTCTGCTGTCACCACTTTTATACGACATAGTGCTGTGAAAGTTTTAGCCAGTGCAATAAGGCAAGAAATTAAAAGGCATATAGATTTAAAAGAAAGAAATAAGAACTGTTCCTATTTGAAAATAACATGATTGTTTTTGTAGAAGTTCCTAAGGGATATACAAAGTATTAGCACTAATAAGTGAATTTGGCAAGGTCACAGAATACGAGATAAACATTCAAAAATCTATTGTATTCCTATGTACTAGAAATGAACACTGGATACCAAAATTAAAAATACAATACCATGTGCAACTACAAAAAGAGAAAGAAGCGACACTTAAGTGTAAATCTACAGGATTTGTATGCTGAAAACTACAAAAAGAAGATGAAGCAAGTCAAAGAACAGCTAAATAAATGGAGAGATGTACTATGTTCATGGATTGAAAGATTCAACATAGTAAAGATGTCAATTCTCCCCAAAAGGATATATGAGTTTAATGCAATTCCTTTTAAAATCTTGCAAAAATTTTTGTAGCTATAGACAATATTATTCTAAAATTTATGTGGAAAGACAAAGAAACTACAATAGCTATCTTAGTCTGTTTTGTGTTGCTATAAAGAAATACTAGAGGTTGGGTAATTTATAAAGAAAAATGGTTTATTTGGCTAATGATCCTCATGGCTAGAAGTTCAAGACTGGGCATCTGCATCTGATGAGGGCCTCAGGCTTCTTCTGCTCATAGCAGAAGGCAAAAGGGAGCCAGAGTGTGCAGAGATGGCACTGTGAGAGAGAGAAGGAAAAGGAGGGTGTGCTAGGCTCTTTTAACAACCAGCTCTCACAGGAATTAATTAATAGAGTGAAAGGAGGGTGTGCTAGGCTCTTTTAACAACCAGCTCTCACAGGAATTAATTAATAGAGTGAGAACTCACTCACTCCAGAGAAGGCCATTAATCTATTCATGAGAGATCCACCCCTATGACCCAAACACCCATTAGGCCCCACCTCCAACATTGAGAATTAAATTTCAACATGAGGTTTAGATGAGACAAACATCCAAACCATACGAATAGCAATTTTGGAAAAAAAAAAAGAATAAATTGGGAGGAATCAGTCCATCTCATATCAAGCTACAGTAATCACTGTATAGCTACAGTAAGACTGTATGTTACTGGCATACAAGATACAAGATAACATAGAAGACTGTATGTTATTGGCAGAGAGACATACATCAATGGAACAGAATGGAGAAACCAGAAATAGACCCACACAAATATGCTCAACTAATTTTTGACAAAGGTACAAAACCAATTCAATGGAGGAAAATAGCCTTTTCAACAAATGGTGCTAAAAGAAAAAAGCCTCTAAGTCTTACGCCTTATACTAAAATTAACTCAAAATGGATCATTAACTTAAATGCAGAACATAAAACTATAAAACATCTAGAAAAAAACAGGAGGCAGTTTTCAGGATGTAGTCTATGCAAAGATTTCTTAGGTTCAGCACCCAAAGCATCACCCATAAAAGGAAAAACTAATAAATTGGATTTCATCACAATGTAAAACTTCTGTTTTGTTAAAGGCCCATTAAAAAGCATTAAAAAGATGAAAGAAAGCTACATACTGGGAAAAAATATTTGCAAACCATGTATCCAACAAAGAACTAGTATGTAGAATATATAAAGAATGCTTAAAACTCAGCAGTCAGAAAACAAACAATCCAATTAGAAAATAGGTAAGAGACATAAAGAGATATTTCACCAAAGAAGACATCATATGGCAAATAGCACATGAAAAGATGCTCACTGCTCATCATTAAGGGAATGCAAATTACAATCACATTGAGAATCACTGCATACCTATCATGGCTAAAATAAAACAGAGATAATACTAAATGCTGACAAGGATTCAGAGAAACTGAGTCACTCATACATTGCTGGTGGGAATTTAAAATGGCACAGGCACAGTGGAAAACAGTTTGGCAGTTTCTTTCAAAAACTAAACATACAACTACTGTACAACCCAGCAATTGTACTTCTGGGCATTTATCCCAGATAAATGAAGACTTGTATATAAATGTTTATAGATGCTTTATTTATTTGTATTAGCCCCAGACTGAAAATGATCCACTTGTCCTTCAACAGGGAAATGATTAAATAAACTGGGGTATATCTTACCATGATCTATTACTCGGTGATACTGTTAGAGTTTGTGTCCCCATCCAAATCTCATCTTAAATTGTAATCCCGAGGTATTGAGGAAGAGAACTGGTAGGAGGTGATTGGATCACAGGGATAGTTTCCCCTATGCTTCTCTCATGATAGTGAGTTCTCATGAGATCTGATGGTTTTATACGATAGGTTTTCCTGCTGTTGCTCACTGTCTCTCGCCTGCTGCCATGTAAGATTTGCCTGCTTTTTCTTCTGCCAAGAGTGTAAGTTTCCTGAGGCCTCCCCAGCCATGTGGAACTGTGAGTCAATTAAACCTCATTTGTTTATAAATTACCCAGTTTCGGGTAGTAGCTTTATAGCAGTGTGAGAATGGACTAATACACTCAGAAAGAACTACTGATACACACAACAATCTGGATGAATCTCCGGAGAATTATGCTGAGTGAGAAAAGCCAATCCCCCAAAGTTACATAAATATGATTCCATTTATATAACATTCTGGAAATGACAACATTATGGAAATGGGTAACAGATTAGTGGTCGCCATCAGTTAAGGAGAAGATAGGAATGGGAGGGAAGTAGATATGGCTATAAAAGGGCAACATGAAGCTTCTCATGGTGATAGACGTTCTGTAGCCTGACTGTGTTAACATCAATATCTTGGTTGTAATATTATAGTTTTGCAAGATGCTTCCATGGGAAACTGAGTAGAGGACACATGGGATTCCTCAATTATCTCAAAATTTAAAATTTTAGGTAAGAAAATTTAAACTTTGAAGAGAGGAAAAAGAGAAAACAGCTGCTGCTTCTCCAAAGTAAAATAAGAATGGCCATGGCTTCCAGACAATCACCTGGACTTACTTGAAGCAGACTCATTGGATCAGGAGAATTGGCCTCCATGTTCTACAGCCTCCCTTCCTCCCTCCAACACGAGTAAGCCTTCTGTAACCTCTCCTCCTTTCCCCTACCAAAATGTAAAAAAGCTGATAAAGCACTAATACTAAATCATAAATAATTGTTCAGGCAGTGTGTGCATGCTCACAAAGAGATGTGCATTTTAATGGGAACAAGTGCTGTTAAGCTAAAAAATGAACCACCAATAGTGAAATTGCTGATACAGCAGGCAGAGGTAGGAAGACATTTAAGATAGTTGGAAAAGTAAGAACTTCCTTGAACTCTGAAAACCCATCAGACCTGCAAGCTGGGTTGATTGATCAGGCCAGCTGTGCCCAATAGGTAGAGAGGAGAGATTTAAGCACCAGGGTAGGGGACTGATTAGAAATAAATCATTGGATGGGAATTGGATGGGAATGATTAGAAAGAAAGAGAATTGAGATTTGAAAGGTAAAAGATATTTAGTCATTTGCCCAGAACGTTTTGCCACTTTAAAAATTAATTAAATTTGTTAGAGATGGCATCTCACTATGCTGCTGTATTCGTCTGTTTTCATATGCTATAAAGAACTGCCCAACACTGGGTAATTTATAAAAGAAAGAGGTTTAATTGACTCACGGTTCTGCACAACTGGGGAAGCCTCAGCAAACTTACAATCATGGTGGAAGGCAAAGGGGAAGCAAGGCACCTTCTTCACAAGCCAGCAGGAAGGAGAAGTGCCAAGCGAAGGGGGAAGAGGCCCTTATATAACCATCAGATCTTGTGCAAGCTCACTATCATGAGAACAGCATGGGGGAACTTCCCCCATGATTTAATTATCTCCACCTAGTCTCTCCCTCGACATGTGGGGATTACGGAGATTATAATTCAAGATGAGATTTGGGTGGGGACACAAAGCCTAACCATATCAGTTGCCCAGGCTGGTCATGAACTTTCACCACTGTTTTCTGCAAAGCACTGTACATTCCCATTCTAGCTAGGTGATCTGAATGTAAAGTGGCCATTTTTGAACATTATTGGCCTAAGTGTGATCACCTAATTCAGCCCTGACCAATCATAGTACTTTTCTACCCCTGAGTTTCAATAATTGGTTGAGAAGGGGATGGGTAATTCAAGCCTAGCCAATTGGAGTCTTCTCCTATTGGTTGGTTGGTTGGTTGGTAATGGAATTGGAGTTTTGTCTACAGTGATGAAACTGAGAGTATTAGGCCTTGGACCAGCAGCATGGGAGAAGCTATCTAAGCAGGGAGCTGACACCCAGAGAACCAGATAGTAGGAGGGAGGCCTGGTGGCCCTACGGTCCCTGGTTTGAGTCATGCCTGAGGCTGGCTGCTTTCTTGTCCAGCCAGTGGTTTGGATACTGGAGTCAATAAGTAATCCCTATACTCCCCTTTCCCAGAAGTCCGAGCAAAGCTGGCTCTGTACAGAATGAGGGGAGGCTTGTGTGTGTGTATGTGTGTGCTGTGGGTTCCTGATCAGAAAGTTCTACCCCATCTCATGAGCCCTGGCAAAAAAGTCATCAGGGATGGTACTGAGGCTCTGAAAGCCTACGTGCTGGAGAAGAAGATCCTAAGGAAGCAATAAGGCAGGAACCATCTTTTCACTTATGGAGAACCTAGCTGCACTGGATAGCACACTCCAGTGTAGATGCTATTCGTCCATTTTTCAGAGGAGAAAATTGAGGCTCACACAAGTAAAGTCATTTGCTCGAGGTAACACGGTAGTAAGAGGCAGGCTTGGTATGGGACCCAGTCATTTCTTACTTCCAAGCTAGTTTCTTTCTTTTTTCTTTCTTTTTTTTTTTTGAGATGGAGTCTCTCTCTGTCGCCCAGGCTGGAGTGCAGTGGCGCAATTTCGGCTCACTGCAAGCTCCACCTCCCAGGTTCATGCCATTCTCCTGCCTCAGCCTTCCGAGTAGCTGAGACTACAGGCGCCCGCCACCACACCCAGCTAATTTTTTGTATTTTTAGTAGAGATGGGGTTTCGCCATGTTAGCCAGGATGGTCTCGATCTCCTGACCTCGTGATCCACCGGCCTCAGCCTCCCAAAGTGCTGGATTACAGGCGTGAGCCACCGTGCCCAGCCCAAGCTAGTTTCTTTCTAGTTGGCCACTCTGTTCTCCAGGAGCCTCCCATTCTCTTAGCAAGGCTCAGCTGCTTATTTAAAGATTACCCAAAGCTTTTGACCAGCTCAGACATCTCAGGACTCTGAATCTCAAAACCACAGGGGTCCTGGGAGGCAAGTGCCAATCCAATGAGCCTGAGAGGCTACTATTTAGAGCCAGATATGAGACAGTGTCCAGGCTGAATATGAGACCCTGGGAAATTACTTAACCTCCCTGAACCTCGGTTTCCCTATTTCCATCTGAGTTAATAATAGTAACTGCCCCCTATGGTCGTTGGTGAGACAGTGAATGAAAGGTGCTTAGCATGTATGAGCAGCCTCTGGCCCTTATGAAAGAGAAACCCAGAGCCCCCTTTCTCCAAGTCAACCCTCAGATGTCCCTAACCCCCAGCCTCTGACCTTCTCCCTCCTCCCAAGTTCAGCCCTGGCCAGGCCATTCTTGTCTAAACTTTTCCAAATGTCACTCTGATTTTTTTTTTCTTTTTTATGCTTTGTGTCTTTATCTAGGTGACATTTTTCTTTCCTTCCACAGGGATTATTATCAGAACAGGAGTGAAAATAACAACAGAGTCTCTGGCCAGGCCCCTCCTGAACGGTGGGAGGATATTTTGATCTAGAGACAGCCACAGAGAGTCCCAAGGGGGTGGGGATCAGAGGAGGGATTGAGCTTAAGGAATACTGGGGCAATTCTACAGCTAGGTCAAAGGGCAGGCCTCCCTCTCCAGAAAGAACTCCACTGACATAATCACAAGTATGATGTGTCAATAAAATCCAGCTCTGGGATTCTTGGCAAAGCTGAAGCTTTCCCTGTCCACATGAGACTGTGTTGGGTGGCTCAGTTTGGTCAGTCCTGATCATCTTGCGTCTGGGTGGAGAGACCAAGAGGCAGAGCCGGCAGCGACAGACCCCCCACAGTCAGGCTTTCCCAGGGCTCCAGGCCCCTACACCTTGCGTGGCTGTGCTTGGTGAACTCACTCGTCTTCACAGGGGTGTGAGGACTGTCTTCATCTCAGAATCCTTCACAGAGGCCGGTACCTGTGAGACATCAATTAGAGCCTCAGTGAGGGTTGAATCAAGTGACAGAAAACCCTGCTGTCTGAAAAAAGGGAGAGGAGGACTTTCTGAGAGGAGATGTGAGTCACTGGTGGAAGACTCCATTCACAAACGTGACACCTCATTGTCTGCCCTGCACACAGTGCCCTCTCCCATTCTCCAGGAACTGGCCATCCTCAACCATGGGTCCCAGCTAAAACCCCGGGGCTTAGCTCACTGGACCAAAGAGCATCTGACTGAAGTTTGCCAGTCAGATTCTTTTCTCCTAGGAATGTGAACTTTTAACTTGAGAGACATAGCAGGTGAGAGGCATAAATGGTGACCCTTGGAAGGAAGGTCCATGG
This sequence comes from Theropithecus gelada, assembly GCF_003255815.1. NCBI lineage: Eukaryota > Metazoa > Chordata > Mammalia > Primates > Cercopithecidae > Theropithecus > Theropithecus gelada. The sequence goes on along the minus strand of NC_037684.1, from coordinate 34,576,023 downwards.
GCACAGGGCGAAACCACCTTTACAAAAAGTGCATCAGTGAGAGAAATCTAACCTAACTGACTCCACCTTGCTTCCAACCTCACAAGCTAACTGCCGTTGTTAACTTGAAAACAGAGATGATACCAATCCTTTCCCAAAACTAACCCCCTCATTGCTTGATGACCAAAACTGCCTTTGTAAGGCTGGGCATGGTGGCTCACGCCTGTAATCCCAGCACTTTGGGAGGCTGAGGCAGGTGGATTGCTTGAGGTCAGGAGTTCAAGACTAGTCTGGCCAACATGGTGAAACCCTGTCTCTACTAAAAATACAAAAATTAGCTGGATATGGTGGTGCATGCCTGTAATTCTAGCTACTCTGGAGGCTGAGGCAGAAGAATCACTTGAACCCAGGAGGCAGAGGTTGCAGTGAACCGAGATCGTGCCACTGCACTGTAGCCTGGGCAACAGAGCAAGACGTTATCTCAAAAAACAAAATAAAACAAAACAAAACTGCCTTTTTAAGACTAATGAAAGGCCACAAGATTAGGATCATAGGAGAGGCCTGAATTCTGCTCAGACACAGGTGTAGTTAAATGATAACCAGTCATTGTTTCCTAGTTTGAATTTCTATAATCATTTACTGCTCCAGAGATCACAATATTTGTAACTTCCCCAATTGCTCTGATAGATGACATCACTATTGCAAAAATGAAAGATTGGTCTTTGAGATATTTTTCAGACTTTTGCATTCTGGTAACAGACTGACTTCACCTGGGCCCATAACTCATATCAAGGAACCAATTCAACTGGTCCTGTGACCTCCGCCCAGGAACTGACTTAACACAAGAAGGCAGCTTCAAACCTCTGTAATTTCATCCCTGACCCAACCAATCAGCATCCCCCATTCCCTAGTCCCTTGAAAGCCAAACTGTCTTTGAAAAACCCTAACCTTTGAGCTTTTGGGGAGGCTGATTTGAGTAATAAACTCCCATCCTTCCACTTAACTAGCCCTGTGACTATTAAACTCTTTCTCTACTGCAGTACTGCTGTCTCAGTGAATTGGTTTTATCTATGCAGTGGGCAAAGAAGGATCCATCAGGTGATTACAAGAGCACCACGGTTTCTGGAGCTGCTTCTGTTGCTCTTCCTCCCAAGGCCTATGTTGTTAGCTAAACACTATAGTATCTCCCTGATATAGTTTGAATATATGTCCCTGCCAAGTCTCATGTTGAATTGTAATTCCCAGTGTTGAAGGAGGGGTCTTGTGAGAGGTGTTTGGGTCATGGGGGCAGATTGCTCATGGCTTGGTGTTGTCCTTGTGATAGTGAGTGAGTTCTCATTAGATCTGGTTGTTTAAATGTGTGGCATACCCTACAATCCACTCTCTCTCTTGCTCCTGCTTTTGCCCTATGACATGCCTACTTCTGCTTTGCCTTCTGCCATGAATGAAAGCTCCCTGAGGCCTCCCCAGAAGCTGAGCAGATGCTGGGGCTATGCTTGTACAGGCGGAAGAACACGAGTCAACCAAACCTCTTTTCTTTATAAATTACTCAGCCTCAGGTATTTCTTTATAGCAACACAAAGAATGGTCTATAATACACTCTCCAGTTCATCCCCTCTTGTGGTTTGAACTGGCTAAAGTTTATCTGTGCTGTTTTCAAGCAAAAAAAGCCCCTAACTTTCATTCCCATGTACCCTTCAGGGGCCAGCCAGCCTGTAGCCCATTGTGATGCAGATGTGTCCCTGTCATCCAGATGTGAAAACAGAGTGGTAGCTAGAGATAATTAGGGTCCCAAGAACCACAGGCCATGTGCTTGCTTCTTTCTACAATCCCAGGGAGCTTGACAGAAAGGACATTCAGCCATGGGCCTTCTGGAGGAAGTGAGCTCAGAGGAAAGAGCACTGGATTCCAAGTTGGGAAGCCCAAGTCCTAGCCTTAATTCAACCCCTAACTTGCTGTGTGACCTGGGATTCTTCTCACTGCATATCTAGGCCTCTTGCTCTTTTATCCTTTCTAACTCTCCTCTCCAGTGGGTTCTTGGGCACCTCTTTTCCTGGCCCAGTCTTCCCTTCAAATTTGTCCCTTTCTTCTCTTCCATTCTGCCCCAGTGTGCACACACACATGCACACACACATGCACATGTGCACACTCACAAATGTGCTCTCTCTCTTCTGTCTCCTTCCTTCCTTCCTTCCTTCCCATAAGATGCCTTAAATTAGACACATCATTCTTGTGTTTGGTGAGAAGCCAGGGGCTGTGTCAGTCAGGGTGGGTGAGGTTAGGCTGTACTAACAAGCAGCACCCAAATTTCAATGGGTTTCTGACTCATGCCACCTGCCCATGATGAGTCCACCAGCTTTTACTTATCCTTACCCCAAGGTCTGGAATGACAGAGTAGCCACCCCCAGGGAAATTGCCAGTTGGTTGGCCAATGGACTGTCATGGCAGCAGGAAAGAGGAAGATGGCTGATCCAGAAACAAGGGTGTGAGTGCAATCGTTTATTTAGGAGTTACAGGAAACACTGGTATCAAGTAGAAAAGTGCAACTGGGAAGGGAACGCAGCTAATAAAAGATGCATATGAAGCCAGCTACCTCTGTGGGTGAATGAATCCCATGGGAGACCCCAGGGAGTGAGGAGCACATACTGCAGGGTGAGCCCACCTGCAGCATGGGGCGAGGGAACCTGGGTATTTATGTCTCAATTCCCCAGGGTCACTGACTGAGAGTTGATGAAGGTGATGATGTGTAATTCCCCTGCACTTCTGGCTGGTAGTGCATGTAGGCTGAGCTGTCTTTTTTGGGCCTGGAGAAATCCCTCAGGCACAGAGATGCAGACACTGGCAGGTAGAATTCAGCAGGAAGGGCCCAAGGGACACTGACAAAATCAGCCTCAAAGATGAATCAGGCACTGGCTTTTCAAGCTTCCACCCAGAAGTGACATGTACCACTTCCACTCACATCATTTGTTAAAGCAAGTCACATGGGCAGGCAGAACTTCAAAGGCATGGAGGATGCAATTCTACCATGTACCTAGACGGAGATGCAACCAGAATGTTTGTACTTGGCCCACGGACCCAATCCACTTGCACACTGCAGGCATAGAAAGCAACTGGATTGCACCTGCCAGGAAACATCAACACTCCTGCCACTGCCCACATTTTGGTCTCCTGCTGGAACTGCTTCCAGCTCCTCCCCTCCCCCACCTCTCCACGTTGGCTTTCCTCCTGCTGTTTCCCCCCCCCCTCTTCTCAGCAACAGTCACTTCCAGTTGACCCTTGGCCCTCCCAGCACACACGTCCTAGGGGAATTTCTCAGCTCCTCCTGGCCACCCCTCAGTCATACTAACTGAACACATTGCGATGAGAAAATTGCATAGGCATCCACTCTTTGTTCTTCTTCTCCTCATCCTCATGTGAGGGGAAAAATAATCAGTTTGACAGATAAGACAACTGAGGCACAGAAAAAGTGATCATGCAACTGTGTGTCACTTTCTCTGTGCCTCAGTTTCCTTATCTGTGTGTCATGCAGTGAAACACCTGAGCAGGATCATGGATACACTTGAGTTCAAGGATACATGGATCATGGTAGACCTGGGAGTGGAGAGTCAGGTCTCCTGGCTCCTAGCCCAGTGCTCACCCTTTCTCCACATGTGGCTTTTCTGGGGTCTAGTCCTGATTCCACCTACATCCTAAGGCCACCAGTACTACCTCCCTTCACCATTCTAACTGCCAAGCACTCATTTCACAACTCCATGCCTTTGCATATGCCGTCGCCTCCTCCTTCAATCCCCTCCATCTCCAACAACCAGAGGGCACCCCAGAAGTTGTCCATCTCCCTCTGGGCCACAAGTGCAGGTGCCCCTGGGTCCCCTCCCTGCAGGCTGGATGTGCCAGCAGATGAATTCCTTCCACTTTTGACTAGAGCCACTCCAATACCAGTTCCATGGCTCATCACCTCAATGCTGGGAACACTCTCCTCCTCCTGGTCAGCTCACCCCATTAATTCAATTACCTGCCCCGGTGAAGTTCCATGTGGCTGTCAGCCTCAGCAGCTGGCAGCCAGCCCCAAGCTCCACAGCTGGCTCAGCCCCACTCCCTCTCTTGGGAGGGCAGCAACAAGAACTTTCCTGCTTAAACCACCCTCCTGGACTCTGCTGCAGGCAGCCCAAGGACACTAGCCTGGACTTTCTTGTGGAGATATCCCTACATAAGACAGAATCTGCAGTTCCCAGGCATCTGTTGTGCCAGGATGTTCCACATTAACCTGCATTATCCCCTTTTGTCTTCAGCACACAACACTCATCTTACAGAGGCGAAAAAGGAGGGAGAGATGGATAAAGACACAGAGAAAAGAGTGATCATTGATCCACTCAAAGAATATTTATTGAGTACTTACTATGTGCCGGTCACTGTTCTAGACACCAGGATAGACAGACACAGGAAGGAGCTATATAATAAATATATTAACAAAGAAACACTTCTGATATACTGGTAAGTCCTGGATAACTGCTCTGGAGAAAAATAGCACAGGGAAGGTGATGCCTGGTGAGGGTGGGCCTGCCTAAAAGGGGAATCAGGGTTTCTCCCTCTGAGGAGATAAAATTTGACCAGAAATCTGGCAAAACTGAGAAAGAACATCATGTAAAGCTTTGGGGAAGAGCATTCCAGGAGGAGGGAACATGGCCTGGCCAAGGCACAAGATGGGAATGAGGATGGAGTTTGAGGAGCTATGAGAAGGTGGTGTGGTGGGGCACAGTGAGGGACAGTGAGAGCAGGCATGGGTTTGGAGTGAGGTTAACTGATGTAGGGCCTTGTGTTAGTCAGGATAAGCCAACTGCTATAACAACAACAACAACAACAAAACCCCAAGTTTCAGTGACGTGACACAATAAAGAATCAATTTTTGCTTGTGTAGTAGTTCAGTTAGTGTTGTCACAAGATGGGTACAGGGGTTCTGTTTTACATGCTTGGGGATCCAGGCATCTTCAACTGTGTGGCTCTGCCATCTCCTCAGGGTCCTCACTGGATGTCCATCCAGCTGGCATGTGGGGAAAGTATGGAGAAGGCACACTGCTCTCAACCACTTTGACCTGGGGTAACATGTGTTACCTCCACTCACACTCTATTGGCAAGAACAAGGCACAGGCCTCCACACCCACCATCACCCCATCCATGCAAAGAGGCTGAGAAATGCGGCACAGCAGGGAGCCTGGGACAAAGAGGAGAATGTAGAGTTTGGTGAGCATTGGCTGCCTCTGCTGCAGGCCTGGGAGGCTTTGAGAATGCACTTCGATTTTATTCTAGAAGTGATGAGAAGCTCTTGGAAAGTTGAGACCAGAGGAGTGAAATGATTTGGTTGGTGTTTTACAGTCTCCACGGGCTGCCGGGGAGGAGAGGCTAGGAGTGGTGGTTGGAGTAAAGCATCGCCCAATGTTGCTCAGCTAGTTCAGTGGTACAGTTGGAATTCGAACTTGGCCCATCTGGCTCTAGAGCCCTTGGGTCTTTGTGTCTTTGTGTCTGCTGCCTCCTGGAGTGTGATATACAGATGTCAGCTCTTACCTGGACAATTGCAGTAATTGGCCTTCCGACCCATCTTTTGGCATCCTGGAGAGGACTGGGCATGGTAGGTAGAGGACAAGTGTATTAGTCCATTTTCATACTGCTATAAAGAAATATCCAAGACTGGGTAATTTAAAAAGGAAAGAGGTTTAATTGACTCACAGTTCCACATGGCTGGGGAGGCCTCAGGAAACTTACAATCATAGCGAAAGGGGTAGGGGAAGCAAAGACCTTCACATGGTGGCAGGAGAGAGAAGAAAGAGCATATAGGAGGGACTGTCAAACACTTATAAAACCATATGATCTCATGAGAACTCATTATTTTGAGAACACCATGGGGGAAACTCCTCCATGATCCAATCACCTCCCTCCCTTGACACATGGGGATAACAATTCAAGATGAGATTTGAGTGGGGCACAAAGCCTGACCATATCAATAGGTTTTCTCAGAGTCAGGCTTGGAGTCTAATTGAGGCTCAGCACTTAGCAAATACAGGACCTCTGTTGTCTTGCTCAGCCTGTTTCCCACAAAACGTGAGCTACATGATGTCAACAGGGTGGTTGTGAGTGTCAGATGGGACACTGCAGATGAAGTGGGCTGGGGTCACAGTGCCTCTGCACTGGAGGATCCAGAGGCAACCATCTAGTAGCCTTGGGAAGGAGGCCCCCGATCCCCAATGTTTGACTTTCCTTTTCCTTGTCCTTTTGGTTTAAGGTTTTGCCTCCTGTTACCAGGCAAAGTCTCTAAAAGAGGCAGCACATTTCAAAGTCCCTGTCAATCCTCTAGGGAAATAACCTCAGTGAACCCTTCATAGAAGCCTGCTTAAATGGTCTTGGGGCCCAATCCAGGTGGGAAGAGAAATGCCAGCAAGAAGAAAAATCACCCTCAAATTAGAGCCACACAGCTTCATTCCCTCTTGGGTATTCTGCCTGCTCTCTCATCCAGAATTCTCTCATATTGCTTGAGTCCATTTGGAGAATGAGAAGTTGGCCAAATTCTGGCCTCTCTGAGCACCTAATTGTGCCTCACAGTCTGAGGCTCAAAATCTGGAGTTTTTCTGATACATAATATTCACAATGATTCAAAGGAGGAAAGCTCCGAAGAGATTATTAAAAGCTCTGACCTAAACCTGTTCCCAGCTACGCACATTTTGACAAGTTGAATAGTGACGGAATGAAGAGCTCTGGATGAATAAAAAGGCATGCTGACAAGTTTGTACAGAAGATAAAGCCCAAAGGCACAGATCTGGGGCAGTGGGGTGCCTGCTGGGGGTGTTTAGTGGCCATGTTAGGGGGCTGGAGCTAGAGAACCAAAGAGAAAAGCTGGAGAGGGTCAGCCAGGAGCACTGAAAAGCACCTGACAGAGTATCCCCTGAGAACACACAGCGCCAGCAGCTGAGATCTGGCAGATAAAGGTGGAGAGAAGGAGCAAGAGACAGGGAAGGACAAGAGAGGAAAGGGGAAAAGTTTTAAAAAGGAATTAAAGAAGATGTGAAAGACAGTGAGATTTGGAGATTTCAGAGTCCACTGGCTATCCCGAGAAGCCCTCCCACTGCACAACGCCTAGAAATACTGGACAAAATACAGCAAACACTATTCTTGTGAGCACTAAACTCACAGGAAAATGACAGCAATCTTCAGGGGTCCCAAATGAGAAGAGAACAGGAAGTAAAAATGCTAAGATGACACTGAAGGTGAAAGTTTCCCTCAAGGCATCAGCTCAATTACTTCACAGAGTCTTGAGTTTTAAAGTCCACATGGGGATTCAAGCAATGTGAGAAGTTGGAAGTGAGACCACAGCATCAAATCTAGATCCTTGAAGGGTTATATTTGGAGGGAAAAGTAGATTCATCAGCAAAGAGGGACTGAAGGAAATATGTCTGTCTTGATCTGGGCTCTGAGTTGAAAAAAACCAGCCTTCCCTGAGAATTTGGAATCATAGGCTCTCCTCTGAGGGTTGGAGTTTAAAAGTACACTGCATATGTGATTTGGAAAACTCCAAACCGAGAAATTTACTTAGAGTGGGATCAGGTTGGTAGCACTCAGGAGTGTTAATGTTAATCCTCTTTGAAGCTGACACCTTTTTTTTTTTTTTTTTTTTTTTTTTTAAGAGAGTCACTCTGTCACCCAGGCTGGAGTGCACTGGCATGATCTCAGCTCACTGCAACCTCCTTCTCCCAGGCTCAAGCAGTCCTTCTGCCTCAGTCTCCCAAATAGCTGGGACTACAGGCATGTGCCACCACTCCTGGCTAATTTTTTTTTTTTTGTATTTTTGGTAGAGATGGGGTTTCACTTACCCAGGCCGGTCTCAAACTCCTGACCTCAAGTGATCCGCCCACCTTGGCCTCCCAAAGTGCTGGGATTACAGGCATGAGCCACTACGCCCAGCCCTGAAGCTGACACTTTTGATTCGCACTTCACAGGATTCTCACAGAGAGGAAAGCCTAGGTGAATATGAGCTCACAACCTACAATTACAAGGTACACAATAAAATAAACCACCCTGAGTGAAAAATTAGTAGATAAAACAAACAGCAGAATTAGACCTTCAGAAGACCTCAGCTATTGAAATTATAAAATTCAGACTATAAAGCAAATATGCTTAAAGAAACATACTTGAAAATATAAAAAGCTCTTGCCAAACATTATCCTGCTTCAGCCTCATAAAAACTCTTTGGGGTTTGCAGGTGAAATTGCATTTGCTCCATTTTTTCAATGAAGAGATACTCAGACCAGAAGTGAGGAGACCTACTCATGACCACACAATTAGTAACTGGCAGGACATGAAATCTAGGTCTCCCACCTGCAAAACCAATGCATGCTTCTTGCTTGTTTTATCTTCCACCTGTTTTTCAAATGCATGCTCAAGGGCCATTTGGGCTGACGATGGCTTAGCACGGATGAAGTGGTCATTGGCTAGTGTAGGCAAAGAAGGCAGGAATGTACACCATTGTCCTTATCCATAACCCAGTCTGGTGTGTCCTGACCCATGGAACTTGGAAACTCTATCCTGTTTATCCTAGGGATTCTGTACTCAGTGAGGGAAGAGGTGAAACAGTAAGAGTGAGGGGTGTGCTGAGGGAAAGAAAGAAGCAGGGGAAAGAAGAGCGAGCAAGAGATGGTAAATAGTGGACAAATGCTGCTAAAAACGCATTATCACAAGAAGGGACTGGCAGAGGAAAAATACAAACTTTTGGGTTGATATAGTTTTCAAAGCTACAGAGACTGCTGGTAATCCATCAAATTATACATTCTCTTTCTTCCTCAGTAATAAAGTTGGATTTGAGCATGTGCGAACCTGGCTAAGAACCACATTAGCCAGCCTCCGTGGCAGTTAGATGTGACCACAGCCCTAAGTTCTCATCAATAGAATGTGAGCAAAGAGGGTACTCACTTCCAGGCTGGAACCCTGGCCTGAATGTTCATGTCTGCCCAGAATTGTGTTGATACCTGATCCCCAATACAATAGTACTAAGAGTTGGGGACTTTGGAAGATGATTAGGTGATGACGGCTCCACCTTTTATAAGGAATTAGTGCCCTTATAAAAGAGGCCCAAGGGAGCTTGCTCCCTTCCTCCACCATTCCACCATGCAAAGCCAGCGAGAAGGTGCCATCTATGAGGCGGAGAGTGAGACCTTACCAGACGCCGAACCTGCTGCCACCTTGATCTTGAACTTCCCAGCTTGCAGAACTGTGAGCAATACACTTCTGTTGTTTATAAGCTACCCAGTCTAAGGTATTTTTGTACAGCAGCATGAATGGACTAAGACAAGCCCTAAGACACTGGGTATGCCTCCATGGACACCTAGACTAGGGTTCAACAGAGCCACACCACAGAAGGAATCTGGCTCCCTGTACTTCTGTGTGAGCAAAGTCACCCACTGACTTGGAATATCCACCTGGTTAGAGGAGACGGAATTCAACTTCTATCTTCTGAGTTTTTGTTGGGTGGGTTTGTGATGGCAGCCTGGCTTATACTAACTAATACGCCAAGGAAAATCCCCAGCTGATTACTGAGTGGGAGTCAGATGCAAAGCTCTGCAACACACTGGCATGAACCAAAATCCACGCAGGATAAGGGGTCTGTCACAGTTGATGTAATAGAAGTGTCATTGTCACCTGTGTCATGCTGCTGCAGGGGTCACAGTTTTTCCTAATATGGTTTTTTCCTTTTTATTTTTTCGTAAGACAGGTTTCACTCTGTCACCCAGGCTGGAGTGCAGTGGCACAATCCAGGCTCAAGCAATTCTCCCACTTCAACCTCCTGAGCAGCTGGGACCACAGGTGCACGCCACCATGCCTGGCTAATTTTTAAATTTTGTTTTAGAGACGGTGTCTCACTATGTTGCCCAGGCTGGTCTCGAACTCCTGGGTTCAAGCGATCCTCCTGCCTTTGCCTCCCAAAAGGCTGGGATTACAGGTGTGAGCCACCATGCCTGGCTGGTTTTTTCTTTTCTTTTCTTTTCTTTTTAAATACTATTTCAACACATATAGAACTTGGACTTTTACTTCATGACTTACATCACGGCTTTCATGTACTTCTGACCATTCTCACGTTTCTAACAGTCATAAGGTGTTGTATTTTCCCCTCTGAGGCACTTCGAAGGCATGTGTTTTTACTGGGCACTCCCCCGCTACACAGATGATGGATGACGGAGGGCAGTGCTGGGGCAGGAAGAGTCCAGCTGGGCCAGCCTGGCGGTGAGGAGTGCTTTGCTCTCACGGCCGCTTCCATCTCTGGGCTGTCTCCCCCTGCTGGACGGTGGCCTCAAGCTGGGTCCCAGGGAGACTCTCTAAAGCTACTTTCCTTCTCAAGATGAGCTGTGCATGAAGTGCCAGGAAAGTAGGCTGTCAACCCCACCCCAGGATGACCTGCTGAGCGGAAGGCACAGGAGTGGCCCCCCTGGGGAGGCCTGAGAGTGCTTCATACAAATCATGCCAACTCCATCCATGGGAAAAGACTTTGGAGGGTCTCACCATGTCCCCACTGTGGTGCTGGGGACAGTGTCAAGGGCCTTATAGCCCTTTCACAAAAGCAAAGCAAGTCAGAGCCAAAAGGGCCTTCAGACACTCCCCAATCCAGCCTTCTCCATCTACAGAATAGAAATTGAGGCCAAGAGCGGGGAAGGAACTTCCAGACAGAGCTTAAGTCTCAGGTCCCTGGGAAGAACATTTTCTGCTAAAGCCGGCCAGCTCCCTACAGAGTTGTATAGGCAGCTTCATTTCCACAGCCCACTTTTTATTAAAAAAGCCAACCACAAACAACATTCCATCCACTCTAACTGAAAATAAACACAGGCCCTCAAGATTCTGGCCCCTGAACTCATTAAGAGCAAGGTTTCCTGACTCTCTGGAAGGACGATGACCTCCACTCCCTGGTGGGAGGCTGAACGTGCCCTGTGGTACACAGGAGGAGACCCAGACTAGGTGACAGACCTGTGGCTAGAAGCCAGTGACCTGGATTCTGGTGTTAAATAAAATATATGGGAGGGCATTGATTTGGACTAAGCTCCTGCACTGGGCCCTAGTAGATCAACCCAAAATGGAGTCACTCATGCTAAGGTTACATGACCAAACTGAAACCTAACTTGTTAACTTATGAGATCTGACCTTCCAAGAAATCAGGAGAGAGATGGTAGCCAAATCCCCAAACGGGCCAGTTTTAGTTGGCTGGAGAAGAAAGTCTCCTCTGCATTAACCCTTACAAGGAAAGTAACGTGAAGTAACCTAATGTTACCCAATCTTCCTTTTTGTACTATGCTGTTTTCTTGTTCCTGCTGAAGTTACCATACAAAAACCAACTGTCCTTGGCCAGGTGCGGTGGCTCATGCCTGTAATCCCAGCACTTTGAGAAGCCAAGGCAGGAAGATTGCTTGAGGCCAGGAGTCTGAGACTAGCCTGGGTAATGTAGTGAGACCCTGTCTCTACGAGAGAAAAAATTTTAAAATTGGCTGGGCGTGGTATGTGTGCCTACTACTCAGGAGGCTGAGGTGGGAGGGTCACCTGAGCCCGGGAGTTCCAGGCTGCTGTAGTGAGCCATAATTGTGCCACTGCACTTCATCCTGGGTGACAGAATGAGGCCCTGTCTCAAAACAAAGCAAAACAACCAACAACAACAAAATCTCAACCGACTGTTCTGCCAATGGGGTGGAACAGCTTTCTATACATTTCCTAGCTGGAATACTGCCTGATTCACAAATTCCTAATAAAAGCCAATTAGATGACAGTGTCATGGGCCTTATTATTACACTTATTAAACTCAACTTGTTAAAATTTTGTTCTTCGACGCAGGTCACATCTATAACTTCATGTGGCTGTGGGACCCTCGTGTGCCCTTTCTGAGCTTTGATATTTCAGGGAAAAATTTCAGAGGGATTTGGACTTGGCGATATTCCATGATTCTAATTGCAGAGGAAGGAAACCTTTTAAGGCCAATAGGTAGGCAAGCAGGACCCTGTTTCCTGGCCAGCCCAGCCCAGAAGGGAGCAGAGAGAAGAGCCAGCTTCATGGAGGGGAACAGGGAAGAGGTCATCCCAGCCACCCTGTATGGGGGCTCTGAAGCTGGGCACTGCAGCAGGGAAAAACTGTGGCACCGGGTCCGTTTGCAGTGCACGTGGGCCTGCTGGGGCTGGGAGTGCCTTCCCGCAGGGGTGTCTTCCTGGTGTGAGAAGTCATTTGCCAGGGGCTCTAGTTGGAAGTGAGTGAAGCTCTTGACAGAGAACCCGCAGGCCCATTTTTGCCTGTGCACTCATCATCCACCCTTTCTTGCAACCCTGACAAGGCTGAACGTGGCCCACACTCGGGCTCCTGCAGGCCTAGCTTCCTTCCGCAGTGCCAGGCTCTCCCCCATCCTGGGCATCCCCTGACTCTGTGCTCGCTGTTCCCAGGGCTGAGCTCCCTGCCACTTTCTTCGGTCTGGAAAATGATGACTCCTAATGAAACACAGCTACAACACCCCCGCACCAGGATATGCTTCTGTTGTAGCCCAGGATGTAAAACTACTTCATACACTCTCAAAATTAGCTTCTGACTCCTCTCTATGAGTAAATGCACAGCAGTCTATTCAAAACCCCACACTGTGGTTTCCTGGGAGGTAGGGACCATTTGTAACCAGAAGGAAAATGAGACTGCACCTCTGGTGGCCAGCCTGAGAGGACAGTTGGAGTTTCTGGCTTTCATTCCAATTCTGTCTGTCTTCCACTCAGCCCAGGCAGCTTGCTGACTGAAGTCCTATGCGCATGACTCAGAGGCGGACTGCCTCCCTCTAACCACATCTTTCATCAGTTCCAGGCCACCCCCGACCTACCTAGGCTCAAGCCTTCCAGCTGGCCTCCACCTCCTCTCCCACCCACCATTTTCCAGTCTCTGCAAGGAACCCTCCCTGCAGCCTTGATTTCTGATGCTTCATCTCACTCTGTTTCTTCTTCCCCAGAGAGTGTCTTCGGTCCTTTCTGCCAGGAAGCCTCTTTTCTTCCTTGCTTCAAAATTATCTTCTGCCTCTTTCTCTTGCTTATTCTTCCCCTCTCTGCCTTTTCCACCTCCTCTTCCTCCAGGAAGCCCTCCTTGATTAAGCAGGAGAGAAAGGAGAACATTCCTGAGCCACCTGTGACAGTCCAGTGCCACATCATCCTTTCTGCTGGACTCTGCATACCAGGACCAGAGGAGGCAGGTGGCATCCCCTGCTCAACCACACCAGCTCTACCAGTTCTTCCTTTTTGGAATTAGTAAAGCCCATTCTAAAGTTTATAGAGAAAAATAACCAAGCAAGAATAGGCATACTCTAAAAAAAAATAGTGAGGGGACCCAGACCTACCAGATATTTAAAACAGTATAAAGCAATGGCAATTAAAACAACATGAGTAGACAGATCAGTGGAACAGGAAAAAAAAAGTATAGAGTGAAACCAGAAAGAAACACCAATCTGGCATGTGGTAAAGATTGTGTTTCAAATCGCTGGGGATGCGATGGATTATGTCTTTAAAAAATTGAGCAACTCAGTAGTTATCTGGAAAACAAAGTTGCTCTAAAAAAAGTCTATCTTTACCCAAAAACTAGAGCAAATGCAATCTCATTTGCATGCCCCAAAGAATTTTTATGGGGCGGAATTTCGTAACTAATTGGCATTAAAGAAAAAATACTTGAAAACATACAAAGCACTTGCCCAAACATTATACCTTATCTAAATCTCAGATGCTTGAAAGCCTTAAATATATAAATGAGTCATAAAAATACTACCGAGAGATTTTAAAACTTAAATGGAGATGGAAAGACCTTTAAAAAATAGGGTACAAAACCTAGAAGGCATAAAGAAAAAGTTGACAAATTTGACTATATAAAAGTCAAGATTTCCTCCAGGGAAAAAAACATCATAAGCAAACAACAAACTGGCATCTCTTAGAACAGGGAAAGGGTTTGGTTTTTATATACATAAAAAGATTCCTCCAGAGTCACAAGAACAGTTCACAGTGGGGTATGGTAGCTCATCCCAGCACTTCGGGAGGCCAAAGTGGGTGGATTACTTGAGCCTGGGAGTCTGAGACCAGCCTGGACAACATGGCAAAACCCTGTCTCTACAAAAAATACAAAAATTAGCCAGGCTTGGTGGCACTGCCTGTAGTCCCAGCTACTCAGGAGGCTGAAGTGGGAGGATTGCTTCAGCCTGGGAGGCAGAGGTTGCAGTGAGCTGAGATCATGCCACTGCACTCCAGCCTGGGCAATAGAGTGAGACCCTGTCTTTAAAAAAAAAAAAAAAAAAGGAAAAACCTCACAAGAAGCAAAGAAGAAGGAGGCAGAGGCGGAGGCGGAGGCGGAGGCGGAGGCGGAGGTGGAGGCGGAGAAGAAGAAGAGTTCACAAAGAAGAACCAGTGGTTTTTAAACATGAAAAAATGTTCAACCTCACTCATAAAAGAAATGCAAATTATGCTACAAGGGGATAGTGTTTTTTCAACTATCAAATCACCAAAGTAACATATTCTCATGCATTGCTGGTGAGAGTGTGAATTAGTACAATCTCTGAAGGTGAGTTGGCTCTATCAGAATTAAAAATGTATATGCCCTCTGACCCAGAAATTCTCCTCCTGGTTATTTATCCCACAGATTAAATGTAAAAGGGTGTATATGCAGGGCTGTTGTATTGAAGCATCTCTTGAAAAACAAGATAAATGGCTAAGGGAGGAATTGACTAAATGAATTATCTGTAAAATGGAATAGAAGCAACTGTTTAAAAACTGTGGCTACTAGGCTAGGTGCAATGGCTCACACCTAGGACAATCCCAGGACTTTGGGGGGCCGAGGTGGACTGATCACTTGAGCTCAGGAGTTTGAGACCAACCTGAGCAACATGGCAAAACCCCATCTCTAAAAAAAAAAAAAAAATTAGCTCGGTGTGGTGGTGCACGCCTGTAGTCCCAGCTACTCAGGAAGCTGAAGCAGGAGGATGGAGTGAGCCCAGGAGGTGGAGATTGCAGTGAGCCGAGATTGCACCATTGCACTCCAGCCTGGGCAACAGGGTGAGACTCTGTCTCTAAATAAATAAAAACTGTGGCAACTCTCTGTGTGCTGAAAGATCTTCAGGATAAGTAAAGTGAAAAAATCGACGCGCAAAAAAACACACACACACACACAAAAAACCAAAAAAACCCCACAAAGCATATGCATGGTGTGTAACTGTGTTACCTGTTCCAGGAGAATGAAAGTAATTTTCACACATTTGCATTTATCGACATAGGCTGTCTCTGAAAGGATCTGTGAGAAAGTAGAATGGTGGCTAATGTGGGGTGGGGCTGTGTGTCTGGAAAGAAAAGGACACTTTCCACAGGATACCCTTTTGTAGGCTTTAGATTTTGTTCTAACAGGCCGGGCGTGGTGGCTCAAGCCTGTAATCCCAGCACTTTGGGAGGCCGAGACGGGCGGATCACAAGGTCAGGAGATCGAGACCATCCTGGCTAACACGGTGAAACCCTGTCTCTACTAAAAATACAAAAAACTAGCCGGGCGAGGTGGCGGGCGCCTGTAGTCCCAGCTACTCGGGAGGCTGAGGCAGGAGAATGGCATAAACCCGGGAGGCGGAGCTTGCAGTGAGCTGAGATCTGGCCACTGCACTCTAGCCTGGGTGACAGATCGAGACTCCGTCTCAAAAAAAAAAAAAAAAAAAAAAGATTTTGTTCTAACAAATGAAATCATTTAAAAGCAACAAAACTCAGTTCTTCCTGCAGTCTCCCTGAGCTTTCCCGGCATGGTGGATCCTCATTTCTTGATGATTCTTTGCTGCTGGACTCATTTCAAAGCCCATTCTGATGATCCATCCCTACCACTCTCAAAAAAAAAAAAAAAAAAAAAAAAAAAACCACACCAGCTGGGCACAGTGGCCTGTAATCCCAACACTTTGGGAGGCCAAGGCAGGCGGATCACTTGAGGTCAGGAGTTTGAGACCAGCCTGGCCAACATGGTAAAGCCCCGTCTCTACTAAAAATACAAAAATTCGCCAGGCGTGGTGGCTCACGCCTGTAGTCCCAGCTACTTGGGAGGCTGAGGCAGGAGAGTCGCTTGAACCTGGGAAGCAGAGGTTGCAGTGAGCCGAGATCACACCACCGCACTCCAGCCTGGGTGACAGAGTGAGACTCCTTCTAAAAACAAACAACCAAAACAAACAAACAAACAAAAGCATGCATTTCCCATAGGGGGAGTTCCTGGAACCCTCCTGGGCTTCACCACTCCCCTCTGGAGGAGACCCCCTCCAACATCCCCTGGCAGGTAGATGAAGCCACAGCCACTGAAACAAATGAGACAGTCAAGCTGCCCCCTCCGGCCCCCCTGCCCCCCAGCAACTTCCATACATCCGGCTGTTTCAAAGAGTGGACAAGGCCAAGACCAGGACAATCTCTCAGATTAGATTCCTTGGTGTGTGTGTGGGTGTGAATGTGTGTGTGCACGCATGTGTGTGTGTGCTCGCACCTGTGTGTGTGGAGGCAGGTCTGGGGGCAAAAGGAGAAGGAAATCCACCCACATCAGTGTGCATTTTCCCAGCTGAGAAATGCCACATCACAAGTAGAAAATGGGAACAGGTCCCACGAAGCTTATGATTGTCCTGAGGCATCTGGCGAGATTCCTGTTTGGCTTGGAAAGTCATTCCTCCTTCCCATCGGCATTCCCTAATCCCTTGCTGGGACCACCTAGCTCAGGCTGGGGTGCAGGGTGCCGCTCAAGGGAGGGGAGCGCACAGAGGCAAGTCGCATGGTCCTCACTTGGAAGAACAGCCTACAGGAACTGCAGGGGGGCTGTGAGACCAGGCTGATGGGTCCCAAACATTAAAAATACAGATTCCCAGGCCCCATTCCATCCACTGAAGCAGAGCCTCCAGAAAGTGTGGTCAAGGATTCAGCATTTTAAATATTTTTCCAAACGATGCTGATGTAGCCTATCCAAGAGGTGCTGTCTGGGGTCTTGAACCAGGCTGAGCCACTTATGGGCAGGTAGGGAAACTGAGTCCCATAGAGAAGAAGTGATTCGCCAAGGTCAGCCAGAGAGCCAGAAAAGAGCTGGCAGAGTGTCACCCACAGTCAAGCCTGTGCTGCAGGACGGCCGAACACAGACCAAAGGCCCCACAGAAGTGCCCAGGATTGATGGGCTGGCATTTCAGCAGAGTAGGAGGCAGCCTGGGTGGTGTTGGGTGACTGAGGGACCCCCAACTCCAAAACCTTAAGGGGAGAAGAAAGGAGTTCGCATTTCTTGAGTATCTACTATGTGCCACATATACATTGCTGCACAATGGTGCTGTGTTGCTTTGCACAGTGTTCACACAATCCTTACCACAGGTAGGCATCATTCATACCCATTGTGCAGACAAGGGAACTGAGGCTGAGTAATGCCAAGCCGTTGCAAAGGTCCAAAGTCAGTGAAGCGCAGAGCAGGTCATCAACCCTAAGGGGGTGTGGCTTTGATCCCAGTCTTTTCACAGCTTCACTGCTTTCCCCACGGCCTCAGTCCACACTCTGCCACTCATTTAAGGCAGTAGGCACGAGACAGTGATATAGGTTGAATGTTTTTGCTTCCTCCAAATCTCATATTGAAATGCAGACCCCAGTGTTGGAGGTGGGGCCTGCTGAGAGGTGTCTGGGTCATGGGAGTGGATCCCTCATGAAGGTCTTGGTGCTGTCCTTGTGATGGTGACTGAGTTCTCTCAAGATCTGGTTGTTTAAAAGTGTGTGGCATCTCCTCTGCCCCTTGCCCCTGCTCTGGCTATGTAATATGCCAGCTCCCTCTTTGCCTTCTGCCATGATTGGAAGCTTCCTGAGGGCTCCCAGAAGTTGAGCAGATGCTGGCACCATCCTTCCTACACAGCCTGTGGAACCATGAGCCAATGAAGCCTCTTTTCTCTATAGATTAACCAGCCCCAGGTACTTTGTTTTTTACTCTTTTCCCCCTATTTCTTTTTCTTTTTTTAAACTTTGTTGTTTGGGGGTTTTTGTTTGTTTTTTCTTTTTCAGGTATTTCTTTATGGAAATGCAAGAATGTCCTAACACAGATAGGGCTCCATGGTGGACATCCAGACAGGCATTTACCTCTTCATTTGTAGAGTGTCTTCTCATGGTCGTGAGCACACAAAGCTGGGCTCAACTCCTCTTATTTGCCATGTGACCTCGGGCAAGTTACTTAACTTCCCCAGTCTGTTTCCTCACTTGTAACAGGGTTAAGATCAGCTATGCCACAGGGTCACTGGGAGAAGTCATCTTATCAAAATATAATGATGTCTAATATTTACTGGGTTCTTCGTATGCGCCAGTCACTGCACCGATCACTCTACAAGCATTTCTTCCTTTAGTCCCCATGACAGCCCTGCCAGCTGGTGCTGTGACAGCCCTGGTTTACTAATGAGTTTCCTAACTGAGACTTTGAGAGATTAGGTCATGTGTTTGGGGTCACACAGCCAGAGCCCAGACCCAAACTCAGAACTGGCATGCTTTTTCTTCTTTTTTTAATTTATATATATATATATATATATATTTTTTTTTTTTTTTTTTGAGACGGAGTCTCACTCTGTCGCCCGGGCTGGAGTACAGTGGCCGGATCTCAGCTCACTGCAAGCTCCGCCTCCCGGGTTTACGTCATTCTCCTGCCTCAGCCTCCTGAGTAGCTGGGACTACAGGCGCCCGCCACCTCGCCCGGCTAGTTTTTTGTATTTTTTTAGTAGAGACGGGGTTTCACTGTGTTAGCCAGGATGGTCTCGATCTCCTGGCCTCGTGATCCGCCCGTCTCGGCCTCCCAAAGTGCTGGGATTACAGGCTTGAGCCACCGCGCCCGGCCTTAATTTATATTTTTAATAGATAAATAGTGTATGTATTTACTCCATAAAACACGTTGTTTGAAATATGTATACAATGTGGAATGGCTAAATTGAGCTAATCAACATATGCATTACTTTACATACTTATCCTTTTTTGTGGTAAGAACACTCAAAATCTACTTTCAGCAATTTTCAAGAATACAATACATGGTTATTAACTATAATCACCGTGTGGTACAATACATCTCTTGAATTTATTCCTCTTACCTACAGAAATTTTGTATTCTTTGACGAGTATCTCCCCAATCTCTCCGCACCTGGCCCCCGCCCCTGGCCAGTCCCTGGTAACCACTATTCGACTCTCTACTTCTGTGAGTTTAACTTTTTTTGATTCCACATATGAGTGTGATCATGCAGTATTTTCTTTTCGGGCCTGGTTTATTTCACTTAACACAACGTTTATCCATGTTGTTGCCAATGACAGGATTTCCTTCTTTTAAAAGGCTGTATAATGTTCCAGTGTGTCTATAGGGCACATTTTCTTCATCTATTCATTCGTGGATAGACGCTTAGGTTAATCCCACATCTTGGCTATTGTGAACAATGCTGCAATAAATATGGTAGTGTAAATATCTCTGTCATACTAATTTGATTTCCTTCGGACATACCCAGTAGTGGGGTTGCTGGGTAATATCAGAGTTCCATTTTTAATTGTTTGAGGAAGCTCCATACTGTTTTACATAATGGCTGTACTAATTTACATTCCCACCAACAGTTTACCCCAGTTCGCTTTTCTCCACACCCTCTCCAGCACTTGTTACCTTTCATCTTTTTGATAATAGCCATTCTAACAGGTATGAGGCAATATCTCACAGTGATTTTCATTTGCATTTCCCTGATGATTAGTGATGCTGAGCGCATTTTTGTGCGTACCTTTGGCCATTTGTACATCTTCTCTATTTTTTTTTTAACTGGGTCTCCCTCTGTCATCCAGGCTGGAGTGCAGTGGTGCTAACAGAGCTCACTGCAGCCTTGATCTCCTGGGCTCAAGCAATCTTCCCACCTCAGACTTCCAAGTAGCTGGGACCATAGTCGAATACCACCATGCCTGGTTAATTTTTTTTTTTTTTTTTTTTTTTCAGAGATGGGGTCTCGCCCTGTTGCCCAGACTGGTCTCAAACTCCTGAACTCAAGCAATCCTCCAGCCTTGGCCTCCCAAAATGCTGGGATTACAAGCAGGAGTTGCCACGCCCTGCCCATCTTCTTTTCAGAACTGGTTCTCTTCACCACCACACTTAGAACTGCCTTTAAAAGCCTCGCTGAGTGCTCAGCAGGTCCTAGCTGTTACTCATATTACTATCCTGCCACTGTCCTCAGAGCAGAGAGCGAAGTCTGAGGCAAGAGGATACAGTCAAGGGCTCATAGGTGAGGAGTACATGTCCTGGCCCCAGGAGACTGAAGCAGGAGGTCACTGTGGCCTGGTTATTGGCATGAAAAACACAAGATTGGTGCTTAAAAAAAAAAAAAAGGTGCGGTCCCTGCTTTCATCAAATACTCTTCCCGCCTTGTTTTGCCCCAACTTGGTGGGATTCTATTTCCAATTCCATTGTGAAGAGTAATCGAGTGGCTTAGGTGAGAGCCTGGCCACATGTGAACCACCAGGTGTGGACAGCCTGGCTCAGCCTGTCTCGGGTAATGCAATCAAGTGTGAAACTGGCAGAAGTCTGAGAAATCCAGGCGTCCCTCACTGCTGTGTACTCATTGCTGCAATTAAGGTGCAGGGCTGTAGGTCGAAGGGGCACATGACACGGTGGAGGCAGGCGAGTAAACAGGATCTTTAATTAATTTGTCATTCAGGCCTCTGTTACTGATATCAGCTGTCGCGTGTTTAGCTTGTTTAGCATTTTAGAATGCGCTTCTGGAGAGGAGCTTTATCCTAAAGGAGACTCCTGAATGGAGTGGGGGTCTTGGGAAGGGTGTTGGAGAAGCTGTGCCTCGCATGTGGCCATGGGAAGACAGGAGGGGTTGGCAGAGAAGAAAGGAAGGAGAAAATTATTTCAGCACCGACTGTGCTCCAGGTGCATTCTCATTCAGGACTCTGGGTCTCCCCTGAGATAGGTACGATGCTCCTCATTTTTCAGAGGAAGGAACTAAGGCTGAGAGTCAGCTCCAAATGTGGCCCAATGTCACAGGGCAGAATAAACAGCAGAGACAACATGAAAAAGATGTGACTGTTGAGTATTTCCCACGTCTGCCATGTGCATTACCATTCCTGGGCTCGCCTTCATACTTAAGAAAAGCCTGCCGCGGAGATGTGTTTATTTTACAGAAGAAGAAACTGAGATCCAGGCAGTTTAAGTGGCTTGCTGGGAAGTAATCTGTCTCACAACAAAATTCACTGTCTTTCCACAGTCCCTATGAGTCTCAGATTGCGAGGAATCCATGAATCTGTGGGGTAAGCAGCAGTGAGGGAATAAATGCTATACCTTTTATGTTCATATACTGCTTTTCAAATGTTTGTAAACTGTTGTTCTGTTGGATAAAATAAAATTAAAGCATAATCAATTTTAAAGGGTAACTGATTCATAGTTGCTTTGTCTCACTGTGCTCCTCCCCACACCTAGTCCCAATCAATGGCTATGAAAATATAACCACTGAACCTTGGGGGACAGAGACAACATTGGATGCTATAAATGGGCTTTGACAATGGAAAAGTTGGAGAGCTTGTTCTGCTCTCCTTGCGGGGAGCATGTCTGGCAGGAAAGCAGGTACCCTTCAAAGGGCATGAATTTGACAACGAAGTGCCTGGATAAGGGGCCAGGAGATGCTTTTCCTGCGGGGTGTGGAGGTGGTGGGGAGGGGAAGGTGTGCTGACTTTTCTGTGATGATGCCTTATGACAAACAACTCTACATCTCAGTGTCTTACACCAATGAGCTCACGAGCCTGCAGGTTGGCTGTGGTGACTGCTCCTGGCTCTGCCCCACAGGTGTCTCATCCTGGATCCAGGTGGAAGAAACAGTGACTTCCCTGGGGCACAGCCTTCTCAGAGTGCAGGACTGGAGCCCAAGAGCCCCAGCTTTCCGCGCAAACTCACTCCAGGCCTCTGCTTGGAGGAGCCCTTAGTCATGTGCCTGCCCTCCACATTCCATCAGCCCAAGCCGAGGTCTGCAGGGTCAGGCAGGCCACTCAAGCTGCCCGCTGAGGAGGGGACAGTAAATATTTGCTGAACAATAACATAATTGAGCATAGAGGGTGATCCTGCCTACAGCCCCGTGGCAGGAAGGCCTGGAGGACCAGCTGTTCTAAAGGGGCAGGTCCCAAGAGGCAGAATTTAAAGACCACAGTAGTCTTAGACTTCGACACCCCTCGCCATTGCCCAACAGGCATCTAGCATAGAGGCTATTTGGGACCCTTTGTGGAATGCGATTCTGCACCCACTCTGCCCAGGGCACATCCCTTTTGAGTTATAGTGGCTTCCGGCTTAGAGCCTCAGGACGGTTGACCCAGCCCCAGTTCAACAATCTCCCACCTCCCCAGCCATCCCCCTGCCCATCTCAGGGGATGGCTCCCCTGCTGGCTTGTAAAACATTCATTTCCCCTAATTCAAACATTTTCACCCTTTAGAAAACTTGTTAATACTGGATCTTAAGAAGCATTATAAAATATCACTCTCTGCTCTGACTAAAGCAGTAGTTCATAAATTATTGATTTCTACTGGTGGGAGATGAGGGTTCTCTTTCTTGAACGGTAGACATTGCCCTGGCTGGGATCTTAGAAGGGACGGCAAGTTGTGCGGTGGTGCAGAAACAGCATCGTCACCCACCCCGGGCAAAGGACGGAAGAAACGGCTACCAGCCAATGGGGTTCCAATTCCTGGCTTTCTTTACCGTGGTTTAGACCCCTGATATGGTGAAGTGGGAAGAGCAATAGGCCTGGCAGAATCCCTGCTCTGCCTGTGGCCGGCTGTGTGACCCTGGGCCAACTGCTTGGCCTCCTGAGTTGCAGTCTCTGTGCCTATAAATAGAATAGTACTGCCTGCAGCACAGGGCTGTTGGGAGGTAAGGAATGAATGAGATGATCCCTGAAGAGGTCACTGTCCTCTGCCAGGTACTAATCAGTGGTCATTTTCTTCCTTCTTCCTCTGGCTTCAGGTTCCATCAGAACGGTGGGCCCTGCACTGCAGTCACCACATTCAGACTGAAATCAGTGCTGGTGTGGGCCTAGGGCAAGAAGAATTCCCAACCTAGGCTCAGCAGGAAGGCCCTCTGTGCTGCCTAGAGGCTCCCACAGGGCAATCCAGCAGTGCCCCTGAGCCTGGCTTGTCCACCCAGAGGTAGAAACGACCTTGATCAGGGGTCTCAGTGGTGCCAGAGCTGTAGTGCTCAGTGCTCTGGTGGGCGCTGCCTGGCACAGTCTGTCTTCCCGGTGCCAGGTTCCACTCCAGCCTGCCATTCCCAGGGGATCTATTAGCATCTCAACACTCAAGTAAGGCTTGGCAAAGCAGACTCCTTGTGTGGCAGTATTCACTGGAGATGCAGAGAAAGGGAGGCGGAGATCTGGAGAAAGCCAGCTCAGAGACCCAGGGAACAGGGCTGTGGAGCGCTCGGAGCATGATCTGCCCAAGCCCACCAGAGGAAGCTGGGCTGGGAAAGGTGCGGCAGGTAAAGTGAGGGAGGAAACTGGGCATTTGACTTCCTTTCCCAGCTACCACCTGCTGGGAAAGGTGTGGCAGGTAGAGTGAGGGGCCACAGTGACCCCGATCACTGAGGGGCATGGGGGCTGGATACCCGGGCTTGCCGAGCTCTGCCTCCCCACCTCAGTGGATGAGACCAGACCTCAGGGTACACTCAGGCACCCAGGATTCTGGCATCTTAGCACCTGAGTGAGGAACCCAGGAAAGCTAAAGATTCTCAAGACAGTGACCCAGGTGCCCTGTAGGTCATTCATTCCCGAATACTGAGTGTGAAAGCTTTGGATTTTGTTATATAAATTAGAACAGAGGCAAGGGTATCCCTGCAGTGCAATTCTCAGGGTTCTCTGTTCTGATGATCTTTCTGGAGAAGAAATAAGTGTTTTCATTACAGCCCTTATAGGGGACCTGGGCCCATGGAAAGGGTTAACATGTGCCCATTGTGGTTAGAAAAACTGATCTGGAAGTCACTGATCTGGTCTAAAGTTCACACTCCAGTGAAGAAACCAGAAAAGATAAAAGATTTGGACAAAATCACATAGCAGATTAGGGCGGAGCCTGGACCAGAGGCCCAGACCCCAATCCAATTCCTTTTCTGCTTCCTCATTCTCTCTGTATTCACTTAGTCACTGTGAGTCTCACTCTTCCTTTCTATACAATGGGGATAATCACACATTCCTTCCCACCCTCAAAGTCTTCCAGGGAGCTCTCCATGGGAAGCAGAGAAAGCAGGGTGAGATCAAGCAGGATCGCAGCTGTGCCCTTGCCTTGAGGCTGGGATGATCACCAGGCCCTGCAGCTCAATCCTGAGTCCTCCCCGGAGGCTGGGAAAAGCCCAGCCACACTCAGCCTGCTATTTGTCCAGCTTAACCTGCACATCTTCCTCGTAGAGCAGCAGAACCCTGATAAAAACCATTTCATTGAGATGTATTCTCCCCAGATCCCTGGGCTGGCTTTTATTTGGTCCTCCTGCCAATCAGGAAATACGCACCTTGGCAGTGGCCACGGCGAAGTTGTAAGGCTCCTCTGCCACCACTCCCCCTCTCCTTCCAAGGGGGACCCAGCCAGTACTCCCTGCCAGCATGTGCTCTTGAGCCATCTCTTAGGAGTTTGCATTTTAAAAGAGGAAACAGTGGGGGAAATGGCTGTTTCCAAAGGAACAGATGGCTCCTGGCAGAATATGAGGCTTGGAGCCCCTGCAAGAAGGCAGGGAACGCGTCCACCCGGGTGGGCAGCCACTCACTCTCTGATGCATGAGACCTTCCCGACTGCCGCTGGCCATCTTGGCTCCGGTTTACTTTGCAACGCTATGGTACCAACTTCACAGGCAAAACTGCTTCTCATAGTTCTTGCCTGGATAAGGAGTCAAGAGACCGGAATTCCACACTGATCTTGACTATGTGATTTGGGGCAAAATACTCCTCTTCTCTAGACTTTGGTTTCCTTATCTCTCAGATTTGACCTGATGGTGGTTAAAGACTTCTTGCCCCAAAGGCAAATGACTGTGCATGTCTACAAGGATGTTTATGTGCCCAGCAAAGACCTGAGGGGGTATGTGATGTTTGTCCTGTTGACCAATTGGAAAGCAAGGCATGAAAAATTACCAGAATTAAGTGGCAATACAAGATGACCCTACAAAGGCCATCTATCACCAGACAGTTTACGTGAAGGGTCAGGGAAGCTGAAAATAACCTGGAAGAGACATAAGAATGAGAGGAAGAGAGGAGGGGAGATGGAGGGGCTGGAGTGATCAAGGCAATATCCCGGCAGGAGATAGGGCACAGCTGAGCTTGGAAGGACAAGTAGGATTTGAATCAATGGAAGAGTTGGCCAGGGAGAGGACATGGGCAGAAGTAGGCGCTGGTGAGTGGGTGAGTTGGGCTGGAGTGAAAAGACCACAAAGATAAAGCTTATAAGATGATAGCAAGAGTGAGGGGGGAAAAGAGAAAAATAAATTAAAAAATAATAAGAAGATACAGCTTAAAGTTCAGACAGGGTCACTATGGAAACAGCCCTTTTATTTTTCTTCCCGAATCCACACTGGGAGCCCTAGTCTGCAAGGATGGTCTTAGGACTTGTGCCTAAGTCCCAGCCATTTGGCCTTCCCTGCCCAACTGCCTTCCTAGATCAATACTCCTTTTCCTTGACACTGAAGAGGGAAGCCCTCTCCTCATGCACCATGTGACTTTGTCCCCTCCAGGCTACAGGAGATGGATGAGAGGTGGGCAAGTGACTCTCCCATCCATAGGCTGATTCAAGGGCATTAGAAATGCTTTCTCTTTTGAGAACATTAAGACACATAGAAACCCATAGTCAGGAACGGAGACTAAAACTAAACGGGGAAAAGACAGCGGCCGCTAAGTTGGACCTTATGAAAAGGGAGTAGGCTGAGGGGACCCAGGAGAAGGGCACCCTGCTCATCCAGTTCCAGCCTCCAAAAGCGCATTCCATGGCCTTGAGGCTGCCTGTTTGTCACCTTTGCCAATCAGCAACACCCCTTCACTCAAGGCAGCGCAGTGGGTCGCAGTTCCCTGTAACAAGCAGGGCTTAAGCAGACTACAGCTCACACCAGGGCAACTAGCCTGGTTGTGAATTGTGGCCACAAAAGGCAGAAGCTTCCCTAGTCCCTAGTGCCTCTGAATTAACATCAGAACAATCTCCAGAGAGGCCCTGCCTCTCTCCCACCCCAAACTCCTTGTTTCTCTAGGCCTTCGCCAGTGCGGTTCCCTGCATGTCTAGAGCCTATCCCAAGACGCACTTCCTCCACAAAACCTGCTCTACTAACCCCAACTCCATCTGATCATGCTGTGACTCAGGGTCAGCCCAGATACCACAGTGGAGTCAGGATGAGGGCCATGAAGGCAGCTCTTTATAATTTACAAAGTGACACTTCCACTACCCAGAGGATGCAGCGTGGGCTGGCTCATCTCCACTCTGCTGCTGGCGAGGGCCAGGGCTGGGGTTTGCACCCAGCTCTCCTGAATCCCAGTGTGAGCCTTTTTTGTCCACTCCATCCTCTGCAGTGGGTAACCCCTGCCTGGGCATAAAACCTTTCCTACTAGCACTCAGAATATTCTTGGTTAATTCACTAAATCTTCAACTAAGATTAATGGGAAACTTCTTTGTGCCAGGCACTGTTATAGGGATTGGAGATACTGCAATGAACAAAACAGACTGAATGCCTACCTTCATGAGGCCTGCATTCTAATAGGAGGAGGTATAAAATAAACATAGTAAATGAGTAACAGTATGTTAGTTGGTGAGAAGGCATACGGGAAAAAAAATAAGGCAGGAAAGGGAGATAGAAAATGCTGTGGGTAGGGTGGCATTTTAAATACTGTAGTCAGGGAAGCCTCACTAAAAATGTGACATCTGAACAAAGACCTGAAGGAAGTGAGGGCACTGGCCATCCAGGTGTATGGGGAGGAGCATTTCATGTGAAGGGAAGGGGGAGAGCATGTGAAAAGGCCCTGAGGCAGGCGGCTGCCAGTGCCATGAGGCTTGTGGCAGCGTTCCCCTGCTCTTCTTCCTTGTACAGCTTTGACCACTTTACCCTCCTGCTCCTAACAAGTTGCTGGCTAAAGAAGGAAGGCAGCAGCCCTTAGCATCCAGGATACTGTCCCTCTTCCCATATTCCAAAAAGAGAGACCTATGCAGAGCATCACCATGTTCAGTGACTAAGTCAGACGCTTAAGAGCCTTTCCCTATGGCAGACTCTGTTCTGAAACTCAGATCAGGACACTGGTCCCAGCTCCATGCTCCTCTGATGGATGTGGACCCAGAATCTGGGACACTGGCTGAGGATTCCTTGAGGCCTCTGTTCACCAACCTCCCCAACAAAGAAGGACTGAAGGGATCAAGATACAAGGAAGCACCAAAGAATGCAGATGAGACAAGCTCAGGAAGACCACCCCATACCTATTGGTAACCCAGAGAGAACCTGAAGACAGCAGCACCATTGGGCCAACATGGCATCAGTAAGCACCAGCTGGGCCTGATCCAAGTCCCCTGAGTTTCCACATTCCCTTGGGCAGGTAACAACTTGCAAACCCCTTGTCTTCACCCACATTGTATTCCCTTCACTGAGTCATACTCTCCCTGTCATCTGCTCCCACTCAGAGTGACTCACTCATGTCAACAGGCCCAACATACTTTCCCCACCCTTCCTGCAGGTCCCAAGACTGGCCCCTGGTGCAGACGGGGCAGCAGTGGTGAATCCCAGCTTTGGCTCCTGTGTTGCTGCAGGTGGAGAGGGAGCCAGTGGGAGACTGGAAGGGGAGCTCTTGGAGACCCTGAAGGCAAATGCTTGTGGATTTCTGCTAAAAGCAACTATCACATTTGGAAAGTAGGGCAGAAACTGGGACTGGAGGCAAGAGTGAGAGATGACTGGCCCTGAGTGGCTGGTGCAGTCCTGCTGCACATTCAAACTTGGCTGAACCTCCAAGAAGCATTCCAGACTCTTCTCCAGATACCCCTCCCAGCATTTCCGCTCCTGTCCCAAGGCGTGCCAGATGTGAGAGAATTTTCAGGGATGTGTGGAGCGTGTGGGGTCCACTGGGACAGCAATTGAGAATAACAAAATCAATGGACTGAAAAGAAAAAAACATCCATTTCTCTTCCCCAACCCAATATTTACCAAGCATGTAAGCTTCATTCTCCTTTGTCCTGGCAGGGAAGCAGTCACGCAGCCTGACAGTCAGTTCCTGGATCCTCGGCTTGAGTTACCTATGACTAGTAATGCGGATTTCACACTCTTGACCAAATTAAAACGAACTTGGACCAAGCCAGAATGGCTCAAATGAAACTCCGTCTCCATTGCATTTCCCATGCATGTTCACGCACTTACACAAACTTATGTCTGAGCCCTACCTTCTCCCCAGGTTTGGGAGTCCCAGGACAAACACCCAACCTGCAGAGACCTGGCATCAGGATCAACGTCCTTCTTGTTCCTATTGCAGAAAATAGACTCCAGCATGCAAGGCCCTCATCATCTGTCAGCCCCACAATCCTGCCTCTCACCAAATACATCTCACTCTCTTCCTGCAGCCCGCTGGAGCCCACTGGAAATCTCCTGCTCCCCAAATACAAGTGACTTGCCAATTACTGCTTCTGTCTTTACAACGTATGCCTCTGTCTTCTCTCTGTATCTCTGCAGATCCTCATTCAATGCCTGTTCTGAAAGCTTCTCTGAGAAACCTTCTTGGGTAATCTTTATCACCCACTGAATTGAGGTTTCTCTTTTTTTCCCACACCCTTCCCTGTGTGCCAGCCTCCTCCTGGGATCACCCAGTTCTTTTCTGAAGCCTTGGACATGAGGGATTTGTCTGGAAGAGTGAAAATCGACTCTTTCTTCTCTTTTTTTATCTTCCCAAGGTGGTGAGGCTGTGGGGCAGGACATGCCCTCTGCCCTTCCTCTTGGTAGTTAGAAGAAATTAAAGCAGAGCTCAAGAGAGAGGCTGGCTCTAGTGAAGGTCTCAGGAGAGAAAAGTGAAGGGTTCCTTGAGGATCCATGTTTTCTACCCCAGTTCCATTGGTAGTAAATCAAATGGAATAGAGAGAAAGAGTCCCAGATGAGGGGGAAAAAAGAGATGTTCCCATGGATGGTGAATTCCCTGAGTATTGGCTCTCAGGGAGGTAAGACTTCAGGGAGTGGGGTGGATGGATAGGGTACATATTTATCTAAGGTAAAGAAGGACTCA
This sequence comes from Theropithecus gelada, assembly GCF_003255815.1. Classification (NCBI taxonomy): domain Eukaryota; kingdom Metazoa; phylum Chordata; class Mammalia; order Primates; family Cercopithecidae; genus Theropithecus; species Theropithecus gelada. Next base: position 34,546,813 of record NC_037684.1, on the reverse strand, counting down.
TCCCACTCCTTCTGATTCAGAGGCTGTTAGGATGACTCAGCAGAAACCCTGTTTGATCATCCAGTCAGGTCTTCTTGTTTTAAAGGAGAAACTGAGGTCAATAGATGTGTGATCCGCTCCTCAGACATCAAGTTGGTCAGGGATCAGGGTATTTGTCTTATGAATATTAATTTTTTCCAATTCTGAAGATAGACCTAAAGCTTTTGTCTGTGAATGAGAGGACCTCCACAAAGATACAGAGGCTGGATGAAGATGCACGCAAGCTTATTCCTCCTGCGACCCAGTGGGGGAGGCAAGGGAGGCTCCCTAGCTAAAGAGGGAGCTCAAAGTTGAGCCTTTCCTCATGCAAGGCAAGGGAGGGCACCTGCTGGGAGCAGAGCAGGGAGGCCATGCGTTGCCCCTGCATACTAAGATCCTCACAATGCTGAGGGCAGAGCAGTGCCTGGGGAGGGAGCACACTCCCATCAGCAGTGGGTGTGGCAGACACGCTGCTGTGTACATGTCCCAGGGCCTCAGGCTGCCCTGGAGAGTGAGGCCCTGGAGCCTCTTGCTTATAGGGTCAGGTCTGTGTGACTGTGAAAAGCAAGGGTTGAGAGACCATGGCCATACGGCCTGGAGCTGGGGCACCCAGACAAAAATGACTCACCAATCCTTTTTTAAAGACATAACTAAAAGCCAATGGTATGCTTACATTTCAAACATAGCATTAGCACCTAAATTTAAACTGCTGCACTGCTGCATTTAGATAAACTAGTTTTATATCCAAGACCTTTAGGTTTTAAATACTGCATGGAATGGTATGGTGACTAAAGAAGGAGCATTTCATTACAAAGTGGTTTTTTTCTTCAAAGGGCCTAGAGCCTGATATGGGGTTTGCCTCAAGGTCCCCTTTATCAAGGCAGCCAGAACTCTCCTGCATGCAGTTTTCTGAAACCCATCATTATTTGGACTGCTCAGGATTATTCCTGTGTGTTCTCACGTAGGTGTTTTATTGTGTCCAACTTGCCTGAAGGACCTTTTATAGCAGGAACTGGGATCCCATGTCCTTTGGGCTCCTCACAGTGCACAGCTGAGCGCTGAGCCTCAGGTGGAAGGTCAGCAAGTAATCGGATTGTTTTTTCAGAACCATGGACAGAACCCCTTCTTCCCAGGCTGTTTTCTGTTTTGCGTCTCTCCTTCCTGATTTCCTTTAAGACAAAGTCGCCAGTGCCTCACTGAGGATTCAGCTCTGCTCAAGTCTGTCTCTCTCCTGGGGATACTGGACTGGAAGCCAGAAGCCAAACTATGCCAGGTGGGAGTAAAGACGCAGAACCCTGGAAAGGAGGTGACCTCACAGCATTTCCTGCTGTTATTAGAATAAGAGGACCATCTCAGTCATGTGCCCCAGTCAGAGTAACAATCCCCAACTCCTCTTAGAGCTCCAGGTCTCCCTCTAAACACTACACAGTTAGTCTGAGGTCACAGGGCTTACAGGCCAGCAGAGCACCTGACCATTTGGGGCAGTGCTGAGGTAAAGCCTGGGACAGGCTAGGCTGGGGAGACCCCTGGCATGGCAGGAGACAGATGTGATGAAGAATGTGTCTGCATTATAAATGAGTGGGGAGTCAAAGGCTGAGGGTTGGGAGGGAAACATCAGTCATCAGGGTCAAGGAGAGCCTGCAAGGCCCTCGTCAAGGGGCAGGGCAAGAGGCTGGCAGCTGAGGCCTCAGGGACAATTCAGAGAAGATTCAAAGAGGGTGAAGTGATTGACAGGTTCAGAACAAAGGCTGCAAATAATACCAGGGAGGTAGGAGTTTTCCATTGTTGATGTCGGCTATGAGATGGAGATGGATCACCTCTTCAAAGGTAGGGTGTGAGGACAGGTTGCCATTGGGACATAACACATGGCAGGAGCAAGATAGAATTTTCCACTGGCAATAATCCTGCACCCACTAAAGGTCAGACAGGGTCACTCCAGAGCTGGAATTAGTAATTCGGCACTCCAGGATAATTTCAGACATCTAGTTGGTCACTCCATGTGTGCACTCCAAAACACACAATGATTCCATTAAATTCATTGCCTCTCCTCCTCCTTCCACACTCTGCCCACTCTTTGAGGCCCACTTGGAATCCTTCCTCACCCAGGACGTCTTCTAGGGCTAGAGTTAACGTAGGTGCCAAACACTCGTTTGCTGAATGGAAGAACGGCTCCTGCCGATCACTGGATCTGGTGAGTCTCATTTTTTTGTGTGTGCTGCCTTGGGTTGGGTTTCCTGGGAAACAGACTCTGAAATGGATATTTTCATGCAGGAAATTTATTGAGGGTGCTTTTGGCATCAACAACTTGGGGTGGGGAGTGGGGAGGAGAGGGAAGGGAGTGTAGAGGAGAGGGAAGGAAATGAGATTAAGCAGAGAAAGAAGCTGAGCTGGGATGAGGGTCCCAGCCAAGCCTACAGGGAGTTCTGGAGCTAAGATGGCCTTCCAAGTTATCCTGTCCTGAAGAAAAAGGAATGGGTATTTACACCCCTACATCCATAGTTTGATGCAGGCTGCCCCAAGGAAGGTGATATGACCTTGGCTCTCCTTGGCTGAGGCAATTCCTAGAGAGGGACCCAGCTGAGAGACATCATCTACCAATACTCCTAGCTGCAACTGGAGAAGTGAGGACCTCAATCCTGAAGGAGGGGTGAGGTTGACATTCTACAGCATCCACTACATGTACCAAGAGACTTGGATGAAATTGGGAGAAGGGCAAATATCAGAATTCCTGCAGGGAGTGTAGTTTTAAAAGTTGTCCAAAATGGTTCTATTGCATCCCCTTTCTCCTAATCTGCAGACTATTATGATTAGGAACTGCAGATCTACTCTAACCTTCTCCAAGATAGAGAGTTATTTGCCCAAGGGACACACAGCAGGCAAGTAGCTAGTTTGACTGGAGCACCCACATCTGTGGGCTGCTCTCCATTGCAGAGGGAGCCATATATCCCAAGCAAGCACCCATACCTCACCGGCTATCATATCCCCTGTAACAAACAAAGAGGCTAGCACACACCTAACCCTGAGAGGTTGTAAGCGTGTTGGGGGAGGTGGGGGACGTGAGTGTGTCAACAAACGCATGCTGAATTGAATTGGTTTTTTTTTAAAAGCAGTTATCATGTATAGACATGCCCCTTGTGCTGTGTATACATGACTTAACCTCATGAGCAAATCCTCTGATTCTTAATTAACCTTTTCATTTGAACCTCTTGACCAAACAGCAAATGGAGGCTGGTGAATTGGAAATGACAGCTTCACCTCCCCGCATGTCCCAACCTGGCCAGCCACCTAGGCTGGTAATTACCTTTGCCAGAGCTGGGAACTTTTTACAGGCTGATGAACAAATAATCTCCCACTAATAGCTGTGATAACCACAGAGCCCAGTTCTCTCCTCGTCTCTTTCCTGATTACCTTCCGTGAAGCCAGGGAGCAGGTTGTGACAATATTTCTAATATTTCCCTCCCTCTCTATCAGCCTCTCTCCCCTTCTCCTTTAATAAAAAGGAGACCATGTAGACTGGGAATCAAGATAAGGGGTAGTGAGGAGGGAGAGGCGTTTGCCTGCAGAAGCCTCTCCCCCCAGGAAAAGCCAACTGCTCTGGCCATGCCCTTTAGCAGACCTGGTGAACAGCTGATATTCCTGGAACATGCTCCTTGGTGGACGTCAAAGCAATTTGGAAGGCTGGTTGTTGGCCCATAGTCACATGGAAGTGGTGGGGAAGTGTTAGCACAGTCTTCAGCCTCCAGGGCTCAACAACTGAGCAAGGAGCAGCAGGGAAGAAAGGGAAAATGGATGGAACAAAGAAAGGGAGAGGAAGAGGACAATGGGGAAGGATACAGGAGAGGAAGCAAAAGACTAGGTCCAGGGCAACTAGGGGGTCTGGGCCCAGAAAGGAGGTCCTGACAGTGGCCTGGGTCCCTGCACTTCCCCTTGAGATGGCTCATTGCTTCTGCCTAGACCACCTCCCTGTCCCACCCACCTCAAAATGTAATGGTAATGGCAGAATTCCTTACAGAGTGCCTGCTTTGGGCCAGGCCTGAACTATAGCTCATGAGCCTCATGCGACCCGCGGAGGTGGGCAACATTCTTCACATGTTACAGGTAAAGGGGCTAAAGCATAGAGAGTTAAGAAACTCACCTACGGTTCACACAGCCAGCGAGATGGAGCCAGGCTTTGGAGCCAGACAGTCAGACTCCAGAATCCAGCCCTTAACCATTCTGCCAAATTCTACCTTCCCCTTGAGCTCTGGGTACCTTTCCTGTGTGTACTTGATGCAGCAGAAACAGCACTGGATTTGAATCCCAGCTCCGCCTTGTCCCAGCTGTAGAACTCTGAGTAAGATAACCTGTGCCTGAGTTCTCTCATTTATGAAATGAGCATAAGCATGTCTGTCCTGCTTATTTTACAGAACAGGTGCAGGAATGGAGGGAGATAGTATTTGTCAAGGCCATTTGTCAGCTCCAGAGGACCCTATACACATCAACTAGCATCCTCCTCCCTCTTCCCTTCCATGTTATGAGCTCTCGCAAGGACCATGATGGTCCACCTTGTTCGTCCAAGCCCCTCTCACATGTGGTAGGTGCTCAGAAATTGTATGTTCCTGTTGAGAAAATGCAATAGAGGGACCAGGCTGGGCACAGTGGCTCATGCCTGTAATCTCAGCACTTTGGGAGGCCAAGGTGGGCAGATCACCTGAGGTCAGGAGTTCGAGACCAGCCTGACCAAAATGGTGAAACCCTGTCTCTACAAAAAATAAAATAAAAAATAAAAAAAAAGCTGGGCATGGTAGTGCACGTCTGTAGTCCCAGCTACTCAGGAGGCTGGGGCAGGAGACTTGCTTGAACCCAGGAGGCAGAGGTTGCAGTGAGCCAAGATCATGCCATTGCTTTCCAGCCTGGGTGATACAGTGAAACTCCGTCTCAAAAGAAAAGGAGAGGAGAGGAGAGGAGAGGAGAGGAGGAGAGAAAAGAGAAGAGAGGAACCAAATCTCCTCACTTTCTTCCTCCCCCTTCTTCTTCCCCTTTCCTTCTCTTGTCCCCTCTCCTTCCTCTCTTCCCCTATATCTTCCTTCCTTCCTCTTCCTCATTCTCTTCCCCACTCCCTCTCCACTGCTTCCCAGGACTCACACTCTTAATGGAAAGACATCTGGTCCCCTCTTTCCAATCCTTCCCATACTCTACTTGGAGATAAAGTTTCCAAAAGCACAACTGAGACCACATCATATATGCTTAGCATCCTTCATTGGTTCCCTGCACTTAGAGGAGAAGGTCAGAGCTTCTCAGTCCCACACTAAAGCCTCTCCCATCCGCCTCCACCTCTCTTTCCTGGCCTCATTTCTCATGACTTCTTTCTGGAATCATCCGGTCCTCAGCTGCCCTTCCACCATCATGAGTCTCTTTACCTGTAAAGGCTTCATTGGTAGTGGGTTAGTGGTGCCTGACACATAGTTAGAAGTCAATAAATGGAATATATTTAAGAGGACATTCATCACGGGTTTGCCCTGTTGTTTTAGAATCTCACCTGAGGTCCCAAGGCTGAGAACTTCAGGTGTGAATCGCCCACACACTGTGAAGGGAGATGCCAGACTATCCAGGTAGGACTTGCTGAGAATGGTCCCTCACTGGTTCTGCATCCCCTGCCCCATCACCTTAGCCCATACCAAAAAGAAGGCTAAAGGTTCATCAAGGTGATTAGAGGGAGGTGGGGATTTTTAGACTTCTCAGCTAGTAGTGAGGCCTGGGATGACCTGGGGCCTCCCCATCTCCATCTCCCCAAGCTAAGTGTGGGTGTCCCACTGGCCAGATGCCATCATGGAGCTGGAATGAGAGATATATGGAAGAACCTGACCTGCAACCCACAGAGAGCTGGGAGAATACAGAGACTAGGGCCCAACCGGTCACCTCCCAAAGAGTCTCAAGTCAAAAGAACTGAAGCTGCCTGTGTCTGCAGCTGAGAGAAAGAGAGTATTGAGCAGGAAATAATCCTTACTTGCAGAGTTTAGTGCAGCAAAGATACCAAGTCTCTCCAAGGACTGGGAGATGCAGGGGAAGGTGGATGGGCTTGAGCTGCATTGAGGGACCCACCCAGGAAGACCTTAGGACCACCTCCTGGGAAGTGGCAGCCCTGGCAGAAGGCTGTGTGGGTGACATATTGAAGGAAGGGGAAGAGGAGGGGGAGAAGGGGAGGAGCTTCTGAGGAGTCACAAAGTCATCAAGGGGTGGTGCATCACCCAAGGTGGTAGGGTCCCCAGCTGGTTATAGTATTATTTTAATTAGTATCTTTTCCAGCATTAATTCTCAAACCTCCTCCACAGAAGTAGTCTAGACTAGTTTGCCTGCTATCTCCCTCCAGACCTTCAACTCATTTCCTCAAGCCATGCTGTCTGACTCTCTTAATAAAGCCTTCCCTGACTTTGTCCTTTCTATGAACTTGTCACCTATGATAGCCATAGCTAGTTGCCTATCCCAGGGTTCATTATCCTCCTCTTTAAAAACAGAACCTTGCAGTTTTACCCGGGCACGTGGCCACCCACAATAAAGACTTGTTTTTACCGTCTCTTTTGTTGTTAAGTGTAGCAAATTAGATCTAAAGAGCAGTATTTGGAGCCAGCTTCCAGTACATTTTTGTGAAAGGCTCCTGGCATATGTCCTTTAGACCTTTCTTCTTTATTCCTTTCTCCTTTCATGTGCCTGGAATGCAGATGTAATGGCTGGAGGTCAAGCAGCCATTTTGACCTATGAGATGTCTTTGTTGAATGGGAGCTACATGTAAGGATAATGGAGCAAAGTAGAAGGACCCTGGGTTCTTGACACTGTGGGGATGCTCTCCACATTCTGGATTGCATATCTCCACTTCAAATGAACCCTGCCCCTCCCCTCCCTCTCTCTTTCTCTTTGTCTTTCTTTCTTTTCTTTCTTTCCTCTCTTTTTCTTTCTCTATTTCCTCTCTTTCCTCTCCTTCCTTCCTTCCTTCTTTCTTTCCCTTCCTTCCTTCCTTCCTTTTTCTCTTTCTTTCCTTCTTTCTTTCTTTCATTCATTCATTCGTCTCACTCTGTCACCCAGGCTGGAGTGCAGTGGCACAATCATAAGCTCACTGCAGCCTTGAACTCCTGGGTTCAGGCGATCCTTCTGCCTCAGCCTACTGAGTAGCTGGGACCACAGGTGTGCACTACCATGCCTGGCTATTTTTAAATTGTTTAAAAATAGTGACAAGGTCTCACTTTATTGCCCAGGTTAAGTTATATTTTTGTCTTGGTTAGACCATTTTTACTTTGGGCTTCCTGTGGGAAGCAGCCAAACCCAATTCTAGTGGATACATTGCCTAGATCACTTACAGGCTAACACAGGTGAGAGTGCCTGGCATCGGGAGTCCTGCATGACAGTGTGGCAATCTCTTTTCTCTCTTAACATCTCTGACACCATAGCTTTATACAGTCTTTATATTGTCAATCAACTATTCATAGGCATGTGTAACCTCAACTCTCTAAATACAGCTCCTATTATGTAGTGCTTTCCAAATTACTTTACTCTTGAGCTTATTTAATCAGGCAGAGGATGCATTATTTTCCCCATTTACAGATGTGGCTCTGCAGGCCCTTCAGGGACTGAGGTAGGCTTGGTATCCAAGTCTTCTGGCTCTAGGTCTGCTGCTGTTTCCCCTACATCAAAGGGGCTTTGCAGCTACAGCAAAGCTTCACTCATTTATCTTTGTGTTCTTTCTATTGCAACTGGTATAAAGCTATGCACACAGTAGGTGTTCAATAGATACATTATATAATACACCAGAAAGTTAAGCAATTCATCCAAGCTAGTTTCCAAAAGATATCTAGACCAGGGGTTGGCCAATTACGGCTATCAGGCAAATCTGACGCACAGTCTGTTTTCTGTATAGCCCTCGAGCTAAGAATGTTTTTGTTTTTGTTTGAATTTTTTTTGCATTTTTAAATGGTTCTGGAAGAAGAAGAAAGAGAAGGAAATGAGGAAGGGGAAGGAAGAAGACATGAATGTGTGATGGGGACCATAGGTGTCCTGCAAAACTTACAATTACCTGGTTCTTTATAGAAAAACGTGCTTCCCTGGTCTAGACCATCATCGTGCAGCTGAATGTTCGATCTACCAGCAGAGTCTTCACCAGTTGCTATCCCCTGAGAGACGCAATGCCCTAGAGAACTTGGAGATCCTGCTGCAGACAACCTGTGGGATTAATTTTCACTCCTTTTGTCCCAGACCTCCCGGGAGGGGCCTCCCTCACTCTACCTTCTTGAAGAGAGATGGGTATACATTTTCTATCTTCACCTCCACCTCCTTCCTAAGACTTGGAAGACTTTCTGATTCACTGGTCAAATATTCAAGCTCAATTTGATTAAAAATTCATTGGTTTTTTTTTTTTTCCTGTAAAAAGGAATAAATGAGTACACACCAGTGGCTCAGACTGTAAACTGAAGTGTGAAAACGCCAAACAGGCTGAAACCATTACAGGAAAAACCATTAGCTCCAAAGCATTTCTATTTCCAAAAATACCAGCCTTCCAGAGGGAAAGCTGAGCCTGGTTCCTATTTCCAGCACCCCTGATGGCACGTTCCCTCATAAGCATCCCTTGGTTACTCACTCAGTAGACGTTCGGGTGGTTAAGAGAATAGGGTTTAAAGTCTGATTGAAAGTTACCAACGGTATTTCCTTGGCCAAGGCACTTAATATCTCTGAGCCTCAGCTTCCTGTCTATAAAATAAGAATATTAACAATGTACCTTGCAGGGTATGCAAAGCGCTCAGCACAGGTCCTGCCCCTCAGAGAGGCCTGCTAAATAGAAGCTGTATATTTGTATAATTACACGAATCAGCCCTTGTTCTTTCTCCTCTCCTCCTTTTGACTCCTTTCTTTATCTTTCCCTCTTAATTGCTCCTCAGTTCCTTGCTAAACCCCATCCCTGAAAGCAGTTCCAACCCACCTCTCTAAGGTGGTCCTCTTCTTCCTGGCCATGGTCCTCAGCATTGGCAACAAATCTTTTTGAAACTGGCTCAGGCCATCGCCCTTCAACTCTCCTGCTGGGGGTCCCTTGCTATTCTTCTTTCTCACCTTTCCTCTTGGGTCAGCTTTCTGCTCTTTTCTGGCACAGTGTAAATCTAGACACTAAAAATTCATCTTTCATTTGATGAGACACACTAAAAGCAATCAGTCCATGTTTGAGAGTGGGCTCTGTGCCTTCCCTAATCTACTTACAGCTCCTAAGCTCGGCACACAATAGGCGTTCAATGAACATTGGCCAGCAGACTGGCTGGGAGAGTGAACAGTGACCAGGTGGTCAGCTTCAGGTGGGCAGACCATGGTCCTGTCCTGTAACCGGTGTGAATCCTAAGAACCACTTTGGACTCAGAGACTGGGACAGGCGCAGACAAAAATCATTCAGCTGGAGGACTGCCTGATGTAATAGGAAAAAAAAAATGGATGTAGAAGTGAGATGTGTCTGGTTTGAATTTTGGCTCTGCCCCTGGCTATCCGAGTGTACTTGGCCAAGTTGCTTTGCCTCTTGAGCCTTAATTTCCTCATCTATAAGAAGTGAACCTACAATGACATACCAATTCACACCCAACAGGATGGCTATAATCAAAAGGACAGATACAGGTTGAGTACCACTTATATGAAATGTTGGGACCAAAAATTTTCAGATTTTGGAAAATTTGCATATACGTAAGGAGATATCTTGGGGATGGGACCCAAGTTTAAACATGAAATTTATTTATGTTTCATACACACCTAATACAAATAGCCTGGAGGTGATTTTCCATGATATTTTAAATAATCTTTTGCATAAAACAAGGTTTTGACTGTGCTTTGACTGCAGGCGGTCACATGAGAGTTTTCCACTGATGGCATCATGTCAACACTCAAAAAGTTTCAGATTTTAGAGCATATGGGGTTTGGGATTTTTGGATTAGGGGTACTCAACCTGTAATAAGTATTGGCAAGAACATGGAAAAACAGGAATGCTTATGCCCTTTTGTTGAGACTACAAATGGTGCAGCCACCATGGAAATCAATCTGGTGGTTCCTCAAAAGTTTAAATATAGAGTTACCTTACGACTCAGCAATTCCACTCCTAGGTTTATACCCAAGACAAATGAAAACGTGCATCCATATAAAAACTTGTATGCGAATGTTCATAGCAGCATTATCCATAATAGCCAAAAAGTTGAAACAACCCAAATGTCCATAAACAGATGCACGGATAAACAAAATGTCATATGTCCATACAACAGAGTATTACTTAGCCATAAAAAGGAATAAAGTACTAAAAAGAAAAGGAATAAAAATACTGACACATGGTATGACATGTATGAACCTTGAAAACACTATGCTAAGTGAAGGAATCCAGACATAAATGTCCACATATTGCATGAATCCATTTGTATATGAAATGTCCAGAGTGGGCAAATCCATAGAGACAGAGAAGACATTCATGGTTGTCAAGGGCTGGAAGGAGGGGGAAATGGGAGTGACTAAAATGTTCTTTTTGGGGGGTGATGAAATGTTCTAAAATTGGCTAGAGGAGACGGCTGCACAACTCCGTGAATATACTATAAGCCATTAAATTGAATACTTCAAAGGGATGAATTTATGGTATGTAAATTTTATCTCCAAAAAGCTGTTATTTTTGTAAATGGGTGGGCAAGGCCTCCCCACCCACCTCCTGGGGTCATTGTAAGACTATAAGGAAGGCATGTGTGCCAGGTTTTGAATACCACATTATACTCTTAGAAGGTTGGGATATGGGCCGGGTGCAGTGGCTCATGCCTGTAATCCCAGCACGTTGGGAGGCCGAAGCGGGTGGGTCACTTGAGGTCAGGGGTTCGAGACCAGCCTGGACAACATGGTAAAACCCCATCTGTACTAAAAATACAAAAATTAGCCAGGCATGGTGGTGCACGCCTGTAGTCCCAGCTACTCAAGAGGCTGAGGTGAGAGAATCACTTGAACTCCGGAGGCAGAAGTTGCAGTGAGCTGAGTTCGCGCCACTGCACTCCAGCCTGGGAGACAGAGTGAGACCCTGTCTCAAATAAATAAATAAATAAATAAATAAAAACAAAAACACCAGAAGGCTGGGGTATGGAATCTGCCGCAGACAGAGCTGTTTTCTGTTCTTCCCTCTTTCCTGCCCTGGCTCAGGCCTCCCTCTGGGAGAGACTTGCTGAGGAGTGGCACGGCCATCTGGCAGTGGCAAAGGGGTGTTCTGGGCCTCCAATATGTCCATCCCAGGGCTGGGGAGGCAAGAAGTGTTTCCTCTCTGAGCCAAAGACTGGGAGGGTCCTGACGCTGCCAGGGACACTCTCTTGTTCGTCCCAACACTGCTCCTCCACTCAGAGCACCTCAGGTTCCATCTTCCTCCTGGAGAAGGGCTCAGGCAATTAAACTTCAGGTTTTGGAGGAACTGGAGGCAAGCTGAGGGGAGCAGAGGAGGGCCATGGATGACAGACCACATTTTTAAGAAAGGCGACTTCAGCTTTGTCAAACCCTTAACAAGCCTCAAATGCTAAAATAATGATGATAGTGATGACTTACATTTATGAGTGAGTGTTTACTATCTGCCAGGCTCCATGCTAAGCATTTATATGTTTGACTTAATTTAATTTTCCCAAATATCTTGTGAGGTAGGGGTCTCGTTAACCCCATATTATGGATGAAAAGTTTGAGGCACAGAGATTTCAAGTGACTGGCCCAAGGTTGCACAGCTAGAAATGACAGGACCAAGATTGGCACCCTGGCAGCATGGCACTACCACCTGTGTACTTAACTGCTCTGCTGGACCATGTAAACCCTACAGGCTGCACACAATGGAAGGCCAAGTTTATTACCAGGACTGTTTAATCACTCCCCACCAACCACAAGGAAGTGGGTCTCAAACTTCACAGAGCATTAGAATCAGCTGGGTGGGGGGCATGTGAAAAATACAGAATAGGGTCCTGGGCCCCCCCAGGGATAGCAAGTCACTAAGCCTGGGGGGTTCAGGAATCTGCATTTGTGACCAGCAACCCCAGGCGACCCTGCTACAGGCTGTTTAGGACATATTTGAAGAGACCTGGCCTCCTGGCATCAAGACCCAACTTACGGACCTGGCTGGATCTGGCCCTTGGAGCGAACATTTTCTGCTGTAAGCCACAGCACACTCACCCCCCAACCTCAAGTCCATCCCATCTTTAAAGGCCCTGGTCAGGTTCCACGGAGCCCCCTAGGCTCTCCACAGGAATAGCAGCCCACCCTGGTTTCCCCTTTTCTAAATACCTAAACCCATGTAGAGGAACCTGCACTGCTTCAGAACTCATTACAAACTGCCCGTTATTCTTACATCAGCGTCCCGTGGCTGTAGGCCTTTTCTGATGAACTAGATCACAAAAGCCTTAAACAGAGATGCTTTCTTTCTTATTCCTTGTGTCTCCCACAGATCACTCAATAGACTGGTGGATTTACTTTCAGACCTAATGCACCAACACACTCCTGTTTCAATGATCAACATCGCTCGTGTGCAACTGGCCAGTTCATTATCTACTGCCCATGGGCAGAGTTCAAGCATCCGGATTCTTCTTCTACAGAATCTGGGTGCTTCCTCTATGCCATCCACTGTTCTAACACTGAGACTCCAGAGGCCACACTGTCTTTGAGGCTGACACCCCCAACAACTGCTCTCGCTCGGTGTCTTTGGGTGTGATTTGAGGATATTTCGCAATGGCTGGAGATTGTTTTGGTCGTTACAACCGGGACAGTGGGGCTGCTGGCATCCAGTGGGTAGAGGACAGGGATGCTGCTGAAGCTACAATGGATAGGACAGCCCCTCCCTGTCCTCCAGCAAAGCAGTATCTGGCCCAAAACAATAGTGCAAGGTTGAGAAATCTTGCTCTAATGAAATATGCTAAGACCTATGGCAGAGGTAGCAAGACAGGAAGCCAAAGGAAGGAAGGATTAACCCCCAGGGAGGAGCACCGTTGGAAAAGAATTCCCAGAGGAGATGCTTAATACAATGAATTGATTGATGAATGACGGGTGGGAAGGATTTCCCACAGCAGAGGCAGGGGAGGAAAGAGGAGTTTCTGGCAGCGAGGTGTGAGAGCGCTTGGCAGGTTTGGGAAGCTTTCACTGGGTGTGATGCGGCTGGAGGGCCTGGCACTCCTTCTTTTCATTCATTCCACACATCTGCTGTCATCTTATTTTCAGTACTTATTTGCTCAGCAAACCTTGTCACCAAGCAGCGTGGAATGGTCAGCTCTGGCCCTGGTTGGATCATCCTCGATTCTGAATCGGTGGTCTCTGCAAGGGCGGGATGGGGTTGAGCAAAAGGCGCCCAGTGAGTAGCACAGAGAGGCGTGACCACATAGGTCCAGAGCTGTGAAAACACAACACCACTTTAAGGTTTTCAGCGGCATCATCCGAAAAGGTTACAGCACAAGGTGTGAGATCTCGTGCCAGGAGCTGTTAACGAGGAGTTCTCTGGGTGGCAAATGAGGAGAATGGATTTTTAAGAATGCCTGCGCTTCTCAAAGTTAGACAGGAATGTAAACACATTAAAAAGTAATGCTGGGAAAAAGAACGTAATTCTGATAATGTTTGCTTCTTTAAAAACAAAAACAAGCCTAGATTGTGGTGTTGGTTATTCTTAAATAGCTGCATTGCTTGCTGAGCCCGTCTTTGCCTGTCTCCCTCTCATGTCCCTCTTTGTGTCTGTTTCTCCTACTCTGGCCTCCCCATCTCCGTCTCTCTTCCTATCGAGTGGCTGGGCTGTGATGTGTGCATGCTTCTTTTTTTGTCTATAATTTTGTGTTGCTTTGCATGCGACTGTCATTCATGCCCTCTCTTTTACAGAGTTTCGATTTTTTTTTTTCCTTCTTTCTAGTCACCTGTTTCTGGCTGCTTCTCTCCCCCTGCCCTACTCCTTGAACCCCTTCCTCCTCCTCCCCCTTCAGCCTCTCTCCAGGAACTGGCCACAGCAGAGAACTACAGAGCATTTTTATTACTAGTTGTATTTACTGGAGAGAGTTACATGCTCCCCATTCTTGATTTTTAAAAGAAAATGACAGAGGCATTTTCTATTTCTCTCTCCCAAAAGCTCCCTGAATGAAGCTGCATTTTACTTTCATCTTCCTCCATCGAATTATTTTCTCATTCTGTAGGTCATGCTCTTGATAGGAAAAAAGATAAGTTCTCAACTCAAATTTTACAGCAATTCACAGAATAAGTGGCCCAGGTGATGTGCGAGGGGTCACAGAGGAGGGATGAAGGGGAGGCTGCAGTGTGGCTCTGGGCTGGGGGTGCCCTGTTGAGGGCTTTTCATGTTGAATTTGATTTCAGTGGAGCCAAGACCTGCTTTGGGTTTAATAGATACAGCTCTGGAGAAATAGCTATAGATACCTAATTCATCACTGTGGATTCCCTTGCCTTCATTGCAGGCTGTAGTGGCTGGAGAGACAGAAAATGATTGAAGATGAGTGTCAGGGAGCAAATCTTTTATATCTTAAAAGGAGAGAGATTTTCAGCCTGGCAGGAACATTAAAGTGGCTCCAGGAAACCTGGTACTTTACTGTCTTTTCTATGCAGGGTATATTTTAGCTTGGTTAGCAGCTCCAGCTTCCTGACTTCTGGCTGGAGTTGACTCTCCATCTTTTTTGCCCTGGCCCCTAGCAGAGGTCCTGAGCTGGGAACTCACAGAGGAAAGGTCCAATGGAACATGAGTCCAGTTATTTCTAAGATCTCTTCTTCCAGAAAGCTTTCCTGGACTGTCCCCCCAAGACTGTTTTGGGGGGATTTGTTCTCTGCCATTCCTGGCCCCTGCCTGAGGACATTATAAAGTCAAAGGACATGGATCATCAGGGCTGGAAGGGTCCAATCAAATTGCCTTCATCTGACAGAGGAGCAAATGAGTCTCAGAGGGTGGGCATGGTTTACTAAAAGCATGGGGCTGCAGATGTCCCCAGTCCCCTGCCAGGCCTGGCCACATATCTATTAAAGGTGATGCTACCTGGCCAGGGTCTGTGAGCTAGATCTCCAGCCCTTCTGACAGCTCCACGATCCGGGGCACATGGCCAGCCTGGCACATAGATGGGTCCATATGGCAACCCTTGGGGACCATCCCAAAGCACATGTGACATCCACCCCCAGAGAGATCTCAGATGACCCCCTGAGGGAAGGAAAAGTGAGGCGCTGAAGCAATTACACCTGCGTCCACATTTGATCTCATTCAATTCAATACCACTTATTGATCGACTAGTATAAGCCAGACCCTTTGCTAGAACCTGGAGAAGAGGCATGAAGTACAGCACCCTAGGGTATAATGCTGTGGTGTGTGTGGGTTGATAAAGGGTCAGAGATCCAGCCCTCCCTCCCAACTCAGCCTGGGGCAATAGCCCAGGAAGGGTTCCTGGAGGAGGTGATGTCACTAGAAGTAACTGGACTAATGTTCCTTCAGACCTTTCTGCTGTGAGTTCCCAGTCCAGGGCCTCTGATGAATACCATGCAAATAAAAGCCATCCTGATATATTGGGAATTCAGACCAAAGCACTTCTCGTTTCCATCGCAGCCTCAACACTCACCAGCTGTGTGACTATATGCATGTCACGTGACCCTGGAGTCTCCAGAGCCTGGGTTGAGTATTCAGTGAGATGTGATCTGCGAACGCGTTTTGCACATTTCAAAGTGCTCCAACGTCACGGGCTGTTACAGCCCCCAGGGCAGAGTTTAAATCCCCTGACCTTGGAGTCCAGTGAAATCAAAGCCGTCCCCACTCCTTTGAGGCTACAACAAAGAAACAAACAAGGGGCCTGAAAATCTCTGTGCTCAGGCTTGACCTGGAGCCTGTCTGGGCCTCAGTTTCCTCACCTGTGGAATGAGAGTGTTGGCCTCTTTCTCTGAGCTCTGCCCCTCTCTGTAGCCCTGTAAGTTTAGGACAGCAGCCAAGAGGCTGAGGCTAGGTCCCTGAAGGCCCACGCTGCAGTGTGTGGATGCCACCTTTGCCTGGCCGAGCTCACCCCAGGCAGGGGTTTGGCCTTAGAGGCCAAGCCCAGGCCCTTGTGCAACCTCTCACCCAGCCTCCCACCTCAAGCTAATCCCCGACTCTGACACTCTGGAGTGGCCACCAGCAAGGGAGAGGACCCAGATCCAAACAAGAATGAAGATGCTGGAAATGAGCTCCATCCCCAAAAAGAGGGAGCTAAGGGAAAAAAAATCTGCCATTTTCCTCAAAATAAAAACAGAGGCAGATGGCCGGGAGGGTTTCCATGGTTAATTAAATATGCTTTAGTCTCTAAGTTAATTATGAAATGAGTCCTGCAGGGGGAAGCTCTGCTTTGTATGGAGCAGGTTCAGGTGACTAGTTGGGATCTGTCTGGGGGGGTTCAGGAGCCCTCTTTTCATCTCTCCCCAGTAGGAATAAAAATTCTCTGGTCCAGGCCTTTAGGAGGCCTTAGTGGCAGGAAACGCTACCCACTCAGGGTAATAGGAGCCACTCCATCTTTCTAAGCATCCATGGGAGACAGGTAACACCCAGCAGAATTGAGACTCCATAATTTCCCTTCTTGGAATCTCTTCTAAGGAAATTATCAGAAACCCAGATAAAGATTTCCTGGACAAGAATATTCACTGCAGCATCATTTATAATCATGAAAAATAAGAAACCGCCTAGATGCCTGCAAATAGAGAACTGGCTAAATAAATCCGGGTACAACCAGACAATGAAATATTACGTAGTCATTAAAACGGTGTTTTTGAAGAGTAGACGATGACACGGGGGGAATGTTCTGGTTGTTTAAGGTGAAAAAAGCAAGGTGAAAAATTGTAGATAAAGTACCATGTAATTTTATAAATTGTTGCGCACAGAAAAAGGAGTGGCACATTAAATGCTAATAATGGTTATTTCTGAGAAGTGACATCTTGGGAGATTTTATTTCTATGTACCTTTTTGTATTTTCTTAATTATTTGCAATGAGCTTGTATTACTCTCACAATCAGCAAAATGATTTTTCAAAATGCCAGCACCCCTTACAATGGATTTCCAAGTGGGCTTGAACAATTTTATCGCACCTTCTTTGAAATAAATAAATTTTACTTAGGTCTGAGCTTCCAGAATGGATGAAAGTGGGAAACAGTTTTCTTTTTTTTTAGATGGAGTCTTGCTCTGTCACTCAGGCTGGAGTGCAGTGGTGTGATCTTGGCTCACTGCAACCTTCGCCTCCCAGGTTCTAGTGATTCTCCTGCCTCAGCCTCCTGAGTAGCTGGGATTTCAGGCGTGTGCCATCATGCCCAGCTAATTTTTGTATTCTTAGTAGAGATGGGGTTTCACCATGTTGGTCAGGCTGGTCTCAAACTCCTGACCTCATAAGCCTCCCACCTTGGCCTCCCAAAGTGCTGGGATTATAGGCGTGAGCCACCACGCCCAGCCTGGTTTATTTTCTAGAATTCTCCACTTACGGTGCTTTCAAAGGGAAGCATTGCATATGTTAACCGGCCATTCTCACTGTGGAACATGATCTGCTGCCACCTCTGACAATGGCACAGGAGAAAAGAGACAGGTGTGAGTTCCTGGAACCACCGAATCTGAAAACTGCATGAGAACTTGAGGCTCGTGAGAGCTGCAAGGATAGAGCTGAGGCCCCCGGAAGCAGGAGGAACCCTTGTGGTTTGGAGAAGCACGCAGCTCGATGACAAAGTCAATGGTGAAATTTCAGTTCTGGCCAGCACCACAAGACTGGACTCTCCTTGGTCTCTGGGACTCCCTTGGAGTCCCCAGGATCATGTAGGGACAGTGGCAGCCAGGCTGACTATAGAAGCTTAGAACGCCATGTTGGCCTCACATGCCTAGCGGCATGAAAAGATTAGGGTGTAGAAATAGAAGAAACATTCAGAAATGTTTCTATGGTTCAATACCACTTGGACACTACCACCGGCACCATTCCTTATCAATTCAGCAAACCCCCATCACCAAAAGAACTCACATCCCGGAATTAAATAGGGAGGACCATTACTAAGAGAGGGGAAGGAAGGAATTTGATGTTTTGTCCTTATGAAGTTCTATCTGGTGATGGCATCCCCCGCTCCACCCACGGCAGGAGCCCTTGTGTATACATAGCCATCCCGTCAATGTGTGAAGGCCTTGAGTGGCATCAGGGCTCTCTTGATGTTTCAGTGCCAGACATACTGCTCAGACTTACACATATCTTCCCCAGCTTCCAGAATGTAGCCATCAACGTAGGGAGCATACCAAGACTACACAAACCCTAACTGTCAGGAAAGTAAAGAACTCCACCTTTAGCTAGCTAAACCCCAATCGCAAAAGGACACAACAAAATGTGGGGAAGAAGAAGTGAAGCCCAGGCACAGTGGCTCACGCCTGTAATCCCAGCACTTTGGGAGGCCGAGGCAGGAGGACTGCTTGATCCCAGGAGATGGAGACCAACCTAGACAACAGAGAGGGACCCTATCTCCATGAAAATGAAAATAAAAATAATTTAGCTGGGACTGGTGGCTCATGCCTGCAGTCCCAATTACTTGGGAGGCTGAGGTTAGAGGATCATTTGAGCCTGTGAGATTACAGCTGCAATAATCCATGATTGCACCATTGCACTCCAGCCTGGGCAACAAAACAACCTGTCTCCAAAAAAAGAAAAGAAAAGAAAAGAAAAGAAAAAAGAAATGGAGACATTAGTGAGTGTTATCAGCTATAATATAAGACACTCTGCAGGAGAATAAACGGGGGAGGGATCAGACCTCACTGAGGAGGTAGCCTGGAGTATCTGCTGCTCCTTGTAAACTTAGGCAGAGTCTGCCGTAAATTTCACCATAATTCCATTTAAGAAGCTCCCCTTGAAGCTTCTGCTACAGGAAGGAACAGCAATTACTGAAAGTGCTTTCAAATCTCTCTCACCATAATCCCAGCAGGACAAAGACCTGGCCCTATCCACCAAAACTTCTCAAAGCTCTCCATTTTACTTAGACCATCTTAGTTTTACAACGAAATTCAAAAAAAATGTGATTCACAATATGAATAGTCTCTTTATAGCCAGCTGTCTTGGAATGGGTCTGTTATTAAAGTGAAGACTGTCTGTCTCCTGCTTCATGGTAACAAATTACTCTTCCAACAAGATCATTGACATGAACCCAGATATCCGTCCCAGCCTCAAGGATTTTTGGCTTTTGAACCATCACCGCTGTCATAGGTTTGGACTTCGACATTCCTAAATTGATTTTTCTTCACCAATTCTGGGCTCTTTCACATCCACTGGCAAACATGTTGGGATGTCATGAGGTGACACAAACGAGCAGCCAGCAGCCCCATTTTGGAAGTATCTCCATTCCACTTGGCTCATATTGTACAGCCTGTTGATGCCATTGTTTGAATATGTTGTTGTGTTTATTGATAGTAAAAATGAGCAAACATGGGAAAATAAAAGTGTAGGTAGTAGGTAATAAACAAGAAAGGGTCTCACAAAGTTAATATAATTAAAATTAAAATGAGGCCGGGTGCGGTGGCTCGTGCCTGTAATTCCAGCACTTTGGGATGCTGAGGCGGGAGGATCACCTGAGGTCAGGAGTTTGAGACCAGCTGGGCCAACACGGCAAAATCTGGTTTTTACTAAAAAATGCAAAAGTTAACTGGGCAAAATGGGGGCACACATCTGTTGTCTCAGCTACTTGGGAGGCTGAGGCAGGAGACTCTCTTGAACCTGGGAGGCAGAGGCTGCAGTGAGCTGAGATTATGCCACTGCACTCCAGCCTGGCCAGTACAGCAAGACTTTGTCTCAACAAATAAATAATTCATTAATTAAAAATAAAAATAAAAGGAAAGTTGTTTTCATTTTAGCTCAGTGTTCATTTAACTCAAGTTGGTTGACTGGATTCATTTGTGAGGTGAAAAAAAAGTTTGTTTTTTTTTTTTTTTTTTTGAGACAAGGTCTCACTCTGTCACCCAGGCTGGAGAGATGTGACACGATCATGGCCTATGCAGCCTTGACCTCCTGGGCTCAAATGATCTTCCTACCTCAGCTTCCCAAGTAGCTGGGACTTAACAGGCATGTGCCACCACACTGGGCTAATTATTTTATTTTATTTTTATTTTTTTTGTAGAGATGGGGTTTCACTATGTTGCCCAGGCTGGTCTCAAACTTCTGGGCTCAAGCAATCCTCCCACCTCAGCCTCCCAAGGTGCCGAGATTACCGGCTTGAGCTACTGCACTCAGCCAGAAAATAAGGCCTTAGAAATAAATTATCAGTGATCATGTTCTTAGAAGCAAAATATAATTAGGGAATTGCCATTCTTTCTAGTTGAGTATAGAATCCACCTTAAAACATACAATAATAATTATTAACATATTTAGTGCATACGACCCTGTTTTGAACGCTTTATATATATTACTTAATTTGCACAAGAACCCTATAAGGTGGTTTCTATAATCATTCCCTCTTTCAGAAAACTGAGGCACAGAGAGGTCTCAGTCACACACCTAGGAAGTGGCAGATTTATGCCCGTGTAGGTAGGTCACTGACCACATTCTGAACCATCAGGCTCTACTTCTTCTTGCATAGTGTAAGATTATTATCTAACTTTGATACATTTGATATTCTTAGACATTTCCAGGAACTTATTACATGTGGAAAAAAAACCGCTGGGTGCAGTGGTTCACGCCTGTAATCCCAGCACTTTGGGAGGCCGAGGCAGCCAGATCACAAGGTCAGGAGTTCAAGACCAGCATGGCCAACATGGTGAAACCCCATCTCTACTAAAAATACAAAAAATTAGCAGGGCATGGTGGTGGGCACCTGTAATCCCAGCTACTCGGGAGGCTGAGACAGGAGAATCACTTGAACCCAGGAGGTGGAGGTTGCAGTGAGCTGAGATTGCGTCACTGCACTCCAGCCTGGGCGACAGAGTGAGACTCCATTTAAATAATAATAATAAGACAAAGTTGTACTGGGATAGGACAGTCTTTGGGGAAGCCATTTCTCTTTGCTGCTTAGCTTCTGTGAGCATGCTGTGGTCAGCTTTCAGACCTCAGGTTAAAGATGGATTGAGGAGGAATTTAGGTGAGATCAAGATAGAAGTCATCTTGCCATGATCAGAGTCATTAGCTTGTGAACAACCCTATTTATACTAAAGGTTAGGAGGCTGAGTTTTTCTGGGAAACACACTAAAACTCCTGTACAAGGCAGAAGCCCACGTGTTTGAAACAAAACAAAATATCTTTGGAAAGGGCTGCTCAGATGCAGGATGTTTGCATGGGACGGAGATTTACCTGTCACTGGGAACATTGCCAGTAGCCTGGAGTGTAGCTGTAACCCAACGCCGATCCACTTCGGATGCGGGAAACTGAGGTCAGCCTGGGAGGAGGAGAAGGCTAGAGGACGTACCCACTGTGCTGACCGGATCTCACATCTCCCCAATGCAGGTTAGCTGTCAGAGTTTCAAAGTGAAGAGGCAAGCGCTTCATCAGGATGGATGCCTTAAGCTTGGAAACCAGATTTGCTGGGAGTAAACATCCAGGTGGGCCTAGACTAGAAAGCTGGTACTAAGTTAGTTAGACCATTTCAAAGGTTTATCACAAAACCTTTGAAAAGCTGCGAACACGCCAGAAAAAAATTTTAAAAGTACATATGCATATAGCTGTAGATTCAACACAGGCAACGCATCTCCTACCCTCAAACAAATCCATGCCCCTCCTCAGGTTAAGAGCGCCTGCAGAGTGCGAGGGTATTTGGGATGTGAGCCATGAGCCAGGAAGGCTAAAAGGGCCGAGCAACATGGGTCACATGACCCGTCCTCTGGTTCAATGCCAGGTCCGGAAGGTTACAAAAGGTCTCCGCACCAGGCTACGCCTGTCAGAACCCCTCACAAGCTGTTCTCATTCACACTCACAGCATCTCTGCGAGAGGCATGGGGTGGCGACCTCATTCCTCCTGTGGTCATTCAGGAAAAGGGAGAGCCGGATGCCTTGTCCATCTGTCCATCCTGGGGCCTGCCCTTCCTGCCTGTCCCCACACCTTGCCCCTCAGGCTGGACAGACACCCCATCCATCTGCCTTTCCTCTACTTCTAGTGTGGGAGGTGGGTGGAGGGGAGTCAGGGTGTCTACAGACAGGGTTTCAGCTGGAGGAGGCCTGGAGACCCAAAACTCAAACCACTTAGGAAGAGGCTGCTGTGAAAAGGGACGGTGCAGTGTAGGGCCCGGGAAAGAACTTGGGGGGCTTGAATAGCAGGATAAGCGGGCCAGGCTCCTCATGAATGGGACCAAGGAGCCTGTGGAGGTTCTTCAGGGAGAGGGTGGAGCAGGATGAGGGTGGAGCTGCAGGAGGCTCCAGGCAGCCCCTCCACTGCCCTGCAAGCATGGGCTAACGGAGGCTGTTGGCCATGGCTATGGTAGAAGCTGTGACTGGGAGAGAGGTGGCAGGGGAGTGTCCCATCAAAGCATGGAGCTGTGGAGAAGGAGGCATCCCAGAGTGGGCTCTGGCCCCGCCTCCAGAAGGAGGTGTGGAGGAAAGGCTTCAGGTGCCAAGTGCAATGCCCCAGGCCCCGGGAGAGGGGCAAGAACTTCCGATGCCGCTAAGCAGTAGCTTCCCAAGGCTGCCCCAGGTGCTTGTGTCCAGCCCTGTGTGCTCCTGATCTGACTCTCCCAGGAAGGCACCTCCTGCTGAGCTCTGGGTGACAAGATGGAGTCAATGTGCATCACCCTGAGCACTTGTTTCTTTTTTTTTTTTTTTTGAGATAGGGTCTCGCTCTGTTACCCAGGCTAAAGTGTAGTGGCATGATTACGGTTCATAGCAGCCTCAATCTCTTCAAGTCAAGTAATCCTCCTGCCTCAGCCTCCCAAGTAGCTGGAACCACAGGCATGGCACTATGTGCAGCTTTTTTTTTTTTTTTTTTTTAGTAGAGACAAGGGCCCCCATGTTGTTCAGGCTGGTCTTGAACTCCTGGCCTCAAGCAATCGTCCCTCCTCAGCTTCTCAAAACACTGGGATTACAGGCCTAAGCCACTGCACCTGACCTTGAGCACATGTTTCTTGGACAAGTGCCAGCTGTTGGCATCTGTATGGCTGGAGAGCGGGAATCAGGACGGAGGTGAAGAGAGGGGCAAGGCCGAGGGCAGGGGGTGATGTTGGTGTCACTGCAAACAGACCTGGGCACACATGTCTGTGAGGGAGAATCAGGAGATGATATTGCTGAAGGAAGCTACACGTTTGCACAGGGGGTTCAAAGCCACGCTATCACATCCTCATCCTTGGCTCACTAGATCTTTAGCAGACGGAGCTGACCTATCCTGGGGCACCCTACAGGGCAAAGACTATGAGAGCAGGGTTCACACAGCTTAGATAATCCAGGGCCAGAGCACACCAGGTTCAACCTCCTCATCGGATATGCATGAGGTCGGCTCAAGTTCTATGCAAGCCCCCAAAACGGGTGAGTCTTGCCCAAAAATCACTGAGAGCATCAAGAGTGGGAAAGTATGGACCAGAGCAGACAGACTGGGCTTAAGTCCTGGCTGTGCCACTGATGAGCCTGGCAACCTCAGTCATGCGATCTGACCTATCTGAGCCCCAGTTTCCTGACATGGGCAATAGGGGTAATAGCACTAACAGTAAATGGAAGGACACACATCCAAGCACTGCACTCCATCCTGACAAATGCTGGTTCTCTGTCCAGGTCTTTGGGTGCCACGCCCACCTCAGTCCTCTCACCTACCCACTCAGCTTGTCGACGAAGGCTGTGGCTCCTGATTTGTGTGTCAGTTACCCATCACTGCATTTAAAAAATGACCCACAACTTAGTAGCTTAAAATAACAAATGTTTAGTATCTCACAACTTCCGTGAATCAGAGATTCAGAAGCAGCTTGGCTGGGTGGTTCTGGCTCAGGGTCTCCAATGAGGTTGCAGACAAAACATTGGCCTGGGCTGCAGTTCTCCAAAGGCTTGACTGGGGATGGTGGGTCGGCTTCCAAGATGGCTTATTCCCACAGCTCTTGGCAAAAGGCCTCGTTTCTTTGCTAACTATTGGCAGGAGGCTTCAGTTTCTCGCCATCTCTCCACTGGGTTGCTTGAGTGTCCTCACAACATGGCAGCTGGCTTTCCCTTACAGTGAGTAATCCAGGAAAGAGAAGAAAGCCATGGTGCCTTTCATGACCTAGTCTCAGAAGTCACATACTCTTGTTTCCACTTTATGCATTAGAAGGAAGTCATCCTGTCCACCCACACTGGAGGAGAATTAGGCTCTGCCACTTCAGGAAGGAGGCTCAAAGAATTTTTAGACCTATTATGAAACCACAACTTGAAACAAATGTCCTCTCCAGTGACTTTTGGCTTTTCTTACATAGAACAGAAACAATTGGGCTAGGGACCCTTGGAAAATGGGGAGCCCTGAGTGTTGGCGTGTCTGGCTGAAGTGAGGCTAAGATAGCCGTAGATTTGAGGACACTGCCAAGGTCTCCATGATCCTCAGCGAACAGCCTCTGAAGAATAAGGCAGGACTGGCCAGGGGGCGGGGTGGGGGGAGGATGCAGGCACACCACACCATCCTGCAACCCCATTCTAATGACCTGAGTTGGGCTGGCAGGGGAATGAGCCGCCAAACCCACAAGACTCATCCAAGAGGCGGGGGGCAATTTTAACAATTTGGGGCACAGCTAAGACAGTCGGTCAGGGTTTGTACCTTAAATGGGGGAGAATCCTGGCACCCATTGGAAGGTCTCTGTGTGCTAGTATTTTCCATTATCCCAGATGATGAGAGTCACCTGCAGTGCTCGTTAAAGGGCCCCACCTCTTTTGTGTTTGTTTGTTTGAGATGGAGTCTCGCTCTGTCGCCCAGGCTGGAGTGCAGTGGTGCAATACCAGCTCACTGCAACCTCTGCCTCCCAGGTTCAAGCGATTCTCCTGCCTCAGCCTCCCGAGTAACTGGGATTACAGGTGCCCACCACCACTCCCAGCTAATTTTTGTATTTTTAGAGTGGAGATGGGGTTTCACCATGTTGGCCATGCTGGTCTTCAACTCCTGATCTCAGGTGATCCACATGCCTCAGCCTCCCAAAGTGCTGGGATTACAGGCATTAGCCACTGCATCTGGTAAAGGGCCCCAGCTGTAACTGACTGCTTCCTATTTTTTTACAGCAGAGGACAGGTGATCCAGAAAGTTAGTAAGTACCCTGGGATTCTTACGATCATTTGATAGGAGAAATTATTTGATAGGAGAAAGGACATTTGGGAAGTATCATAGGGCTAACGGGACGGAGGACAAGCCAATGAGAACCACAGCTGCCTTCTGTGATCTGTAAAATGGGAACAACCAGGATTACCTTGATTGCCTAAAGGCAAACCTTGAACAAATGGCTTCTTGGGGTTCCTTTCAGCTTTGGACCAGAGCAGAGAAATGAGGAAGATTTTGGCAACCGGAATTTTAGCTCCAGGAAACTCCCTTAGGGAAAGAGATTGTAGTTAAGGCAGAGGAAGCAAGCATCCCCATCTTTCCCCCGGGTGCTGACACACATCTGAGGAGTTAGTGTCTTGGGGCCCTCTAGAGCCCCCTGGGGCTACCCACCCACTCAGCAGCCTTGGCAGAAGAAAATGTGTCAGCTGGGCTTGGCAGCTCTCCCAGCACCAGCCCAAGATGCTCTGAACAGAAATAAAATCTGCCTTCTCACTCCGGAGGATGGGCTCTCCTGCTCCCTATGAGTCAGCCCCACACGTGCAAACCCAGAATAAGTTGGGTGGACAGATGGAGGAAAGAAGGGAGGGGAACCTGATGCAGGCTGTGGGGCAAGCTGGCAAATCCAAAGGCTTTGTTGGCAGGGAGATCTGGGTTCGAGTCCTGCCTCCACCACCTCCTGGCTCTGTGATCTTGAGCAAGTTGCATGGCCCCAGTTTCTTCATCTGTAAAACGGGAATAAAAATACCACCATGGGCCCAGGCGCGGTGGCTCACACCTATAATCTCTGAACTTTGGGAGGCCAAAGTGGGTGGATCACCTGAGGTTGGGAGTTTGAGACCAGCCCGACCAACACAGAGAAACCTTGTCTCTACTAAAAACAAACAAACAAACAAACAAAAAATTAGCCGGGTGTGGTGGTGCATGCCTGTAATCTCAGCTACTCGGGAGGCTGAGGCAGGAGAATTGCTTGAAACCGGGAGGCAGAGATTGCGGTGAGCCAAGATTGCACCATTGCACTCCAGTCTGGGCGACAAGAGCAAAACTCCATCTCAAAAATAAATAAATAAATAAATAAATAAATAAATGCCACCATTGCAGTTATGACAAGAAGACAGCAGAGCTTAGCTCTGGAGCCAGACTTCCTGAGTTGACTCCTGGCTCAACAACTTACCACCTGTGTAACCGCGTGCAGGTCACCTAACTTCTTAAAGCCTCAGTCTCCCCATCTGTAAAATGGAGGTAATTATAGTGCCTACCCTACGGGTTGCTGTGAGGATTTAATGCATTAATTCATATAAAGCATTTAGGATATTGAAGGACCTAAGTACCTGAGAATCTTGGCATTCATGGGGGTCCTGGAACAAATCTCCCACAGGTACTGGGGGACAACTGTACTGCCAGGCACATTGTCAACGCTAAGTGCTCACCATATAAAGGAAGGCTCAGCAGTACCCAGGGACTGTTCTTTGTCACCCTATAGCATTCCCTTCCCTCCAGAAAGCTGTGCACCTGCCAGGTGCTGGATGGAGCTGGGGAGGAAAAGGCGGGGAAGGGAACTGGCCTTCACTGAATCTTGGTGACAGGCCACTGTGCCAGCTGCTTCCACATCCAAGTCCTCCTCCTGCTCTGTCCCCTCCCTCCTTCCTCTCCTAGTCTGTTTCCATTCCACACTCCTTCACCCACACAGGTCATCCCCCCAATCCCGTATTGCAACACTGCTAAGCAGAGACCGGTCAGTTGACAAACTTGAACTGAGGTCCTCCCTAATCACGAAGCCCCATACAGAGTTCCCAGGAAGGAGCCAGGGTGCCAGGGACTTGGGAGATAAGACAAAGGAAAAAACCAAAATCCAGATCTCAGGGAGCACTGGGTGCCCCACCTTGGAGAAGCAGGTGTGGTTGGCGGCCAGGCGGCAAGCCAGCTCTAACCACACCAGTGATAACGCCGCTCTAGGCCACTGCTTTGCAATACTCTGGAATCAGTAGGCAGCTTTAAAAGTTCTGGTTCCACCCCCAGAGAGTCCAAGGTAATGGCACTGAGATACGGCCCAGGCACTAGGAATTTTAATTTAAAACTCTCCAGGTGATGCTCAGATGCAGCCGGGGCTGAGAGGTAGGACTCCAGAACAGTGATGGTTCTTAAACTGCAGCATGCATACGAATCACCTGGAGGACGTGTTAAAACACACATCACTGGGTCCCAACCCCAGAGTTTCTAATTCAGTAGGGCCTTGGGACTCACCCCAAAAGTTGCACTTCTAATATGTTTCCAAATGATGCTGATACTGCTGGTTCCCTGGCACTACACTTTGAGAATCACCCTCTTAGGATGGTGATCAACAAACTACAGCCCTTGAACCAAAAATCCAGCCTGTTTCGTAAATAAAGTTTTATTAAAACACAGCCATGCCCAGTGATTTACATATTGTCTATGTCTACTGTCACAATACAAGAGTTGAGTAGTCAGGACAGAGACCACGTGCCTTGTATAGTCTAAAATACAATCGAGCTCTTTATAGAGAAAGATTGCTGACCCCAGTTCCAGAAACCTGTGAAGCCACAGATAGCAGGATCCTGGGTCCCTGAGTGACTGCCTCGAACAGAGCTTTTGTACTGACCTGGAGATGTTTTATGAGGAAGAAATAACTGTCAACATTCTTTAAAGCACTGTATTTTGAGGCCTCTTTATTACAGTGGCTCAGCCTCTGCTACATTCCCAATCCTGGCTCCAGCATATCCTGGCTATCTTTATAATCTCTTGAGTCTCAGTTTGCCTATGTTGAAAAATGTGAATAATATTGACCCTGTGGGTTATTGGAAGGATTAAATAAAATATAAAACCCTGACAATAGATCTTAGTTTTCTTACTGCTGCTCCCTTTGAGGGTGGGAGAAGGAAATAATTTCTGTTCCCCAAGAAGTCCCAGTTGTCTGGGGGAAAGCAGGTTACCATCTTTGTCATCCTACAGTATTCACTTCTGACCCTATGACATGTCACAATCTGACATGCCAGAGAAAGTTGCTAAACCTCTAGGTGCTTGTTTTGCTCCTAAGCCAAAACACACTCCATTTCCCCAGTCCCATCCCCTGTTCCCAATTAATCCAGTTTTCTTTTATTTGGAGGCTGCCATAGCTGTTCACTTACACAAGTGTCCTTTTCAACTCCGATGAGCCGATCTTGGAGCTACTTTAAAATAACAGTTTCTCTAGGTGGGGTAGCCTCTGGCTGGGCCAGAGGGTGAGGCAACCAGCTTAAGTGGCCGCCCACGGCTGGGGAGGGAAGGAGCTACAGGAGAGCACTCTAAACCAAGGTCAGTAATTATACGGTTTCTACTTGGCTCCACTTAGTGCCAGCTGTGGAGTGAGGTTGCCACTCCCCCCTACTGGTAGCGAGTGGGTCGCTTGGTTTAAAAGCATGTCTTCATCATCTGCTGAACGTCAAATACTGAGCTAAGGAGCTGGGGAGGAAGACAGGGGAAGGGACACATAAGAAACAGATCTAGAAATGTCACCATCAGCAGCACTTTGTAGGATGCAGCTAGAAAGAGGCCAAGAAGGCCAGGCACAGTGGCTCACACCTATAATCCCAGCACTTTGGGAGGTCGAGGTGGGTTGATCACCTGAGGTCAAGAGTTCGAGACCAGCCTGGCCAACATGGTGAAACCCTGTCTCTACTAAAAATACAAAAATTAGCCAGGCATGGTGGCGGGCACCTATAATCCCAGCTTCTCGGGAGGCTGAGGCAGGAGAATCACTTGAACCCAGGAGGTGGAGGTTGCAGTGAGCCGAGATCATGCCACTGTACTCCAGTCTGGGTGACAGAGCAAGACTCCATCAAAAAAAAAGAAAAGAAAGAAAGAGAGAAATAGAAGAGGAGAGGAGAGAGGAGAGAGAAGAGAAGAGGCGAGGCCAAGAAGCCACCAGGTCTAAAGGCTCAGGGGTGCCAGGGTCCATGCATTACAGCCCCTTCCACACCTGGCTGATCACCCAGTCACCTGGAGAGTTGATAAAATATGCAGGTTCCCAGGTATACCCAGGCCCATGGAAGCAGATTCTCCACAGTTGTAAGCAAGCTCCTCGGGTGATTCTCATGGTGCCTGGCACTGGCCTTAGAATAGACTTTGAGGCAACACTACATTAGATGCAATAAGAAGAAGGACTTTGACATTCACAGATCTGGGTTTAGATTCCAGGTCCAGGGCACAAAAAGGACCAAGCATAAAAGTAAAAATGGATAAGTTGTACTATATCAAGATTAAAAAAAAAAACTTCAGCTCTTCAAGACATACCATTAAGAAAATGAAGACAGGCTATAGACTGATAGAAACTATCCGCAAAAACTAGAGATAACATTTGACTCAGCCATCCCATTACTGGGTATATACCCAAAGGATTATAAATCATGCTGCTATAAAGACACATGCACACGTATGTTTATTATTGCACTATTCACAAAAGCAAAGACTTGGAACCAACCCAAATGTCCATCAGTGATAGACTGGATTAAGAAAATGTGGCACATATACACCATGGAATACTATGCAGCCATAAAAAAGGATGAGTTCATGTCCTTTGCAGGGACATGGATGAAGCTGGAAACCATCATTCTGAGCAAACTATTGCAAGGACAGAAAACCAAACACAGCATGTTCTCACTCATAGGTGGGAATTAAACAATGAGATCACTTGGACACAGGGTGGAGAACATCACACACCGGGGCCTGTCGTGGGGTGGGGGAAGAGGGGGATAGCATTAGGAAATATACTTAATGTAAATGACGAGTTAACAGGTGCAGCACACCAGCATGGCACATATATACACATGTAACAAACCTGCACATTGTGCACATGTACCCTAGAACTTAAAGTATAATTTTAAAAATGAATATAAAACCTAGAAACTATCGGCAAAACATGTATCTGACAAAGGACCAGTATCCAGAAAATTAGAAAAAAAAAATTCTCAAAACTCAATAGCAAGCCAATAAAAAAGAACCAACCCAATAAACAACCAATTATTTTTAATGGACAAAAAATTTGAACAAGTACGAACTAAACAAGAGCTACAGATGGCAAATAAGGACATACAAGATGCCCAACAATATCAGACATTAGGAAAATATAAATTAAAGCTACAAGATACCATCTAACACCTACGAGAACGGCTTAAATCAAACCCTAGGTCTACTGATTACTATTTGTAAAACCTCAGGCAAAGTACTTGACGACTCCGTGCCTCAGTTTACACAGCTGTAAGAGGGATAATGTCTTCTCCCTGGGGATATTGTCAAAAATGTTTAAAGTAATGTTTCAAGCGTGTGCATCGAATAGATACTAAGTGCATTCGGTTTCCACCTTTCCTTTGCCCCCCCCTCCCTTTTCTCCTATACAAGGGACCTGAATCATTTACTCAAGATTTTTACTCTTCTGTACTTCACAATCTAAAGCCTAATTATCTTGCTTCCGTTTCATAGGAAAAGAGACTGTTGAAGGTAGGCCCGGTGATGGCAGAGAGAAAGAACAGCAAAAGACACCCATGATGTATCCACTCTCTCATTCACTCCTTTGTTCGTTCATTCATGACGTACCTGATGCCTTCAGGCACTGCACTAGTGCATTCAGAATTTATTCCTTCCGGTGGGTTCTTGGTCCCGCCGACTTCAAGAATGAAGCTGCGGATCCTAGCCGTGAGTGTTACAGTTCTTAAAGATGGCATGTCCGGAGTTTGTTCCTTCAGATATTCAGATGTGTCCGGAGGTTCTCCCTTCCAGTGGGTTTGCGGTCTCCCTGACTTCAGGAGGGAAGCGGCAGACCTCTGCAGTGAGTGTTACACCTCATAAAGGTAATGCAGACCCAAAGAGTGAGCAGCAGCAAGATTTATTAGGAAGAGCGAAGAGAAAGAACAAAGCTTCCCAGCTTGGAAAGGGACCTGAGCTGGTTGCTGTTGCGGGCTCCAGGGGCCAGCGTTTATTTCCTTATTTGGCCCCGCCCACATCCTGCTGATTGGTCCATTTTATAGAGCGTTGACTGGTCCATTTTACAGAGAGCTGGTAGGTCCGTTTTTACAGAGTGCTGATTGGTGCGTTTACAAAGCGTTAGCTAGATACAGAGCGCTGCTTGGTGCATTTACATTCCTTTAGCTAGACAGAAAAGTTCTCCAAGTCCGCCCTTTATCCAGGAAGTCCAGCTTGCTTCACCTCTCAATAGAGATGAAGGAGCCCCAGTCCCTTCCCTCAAGGAGCCCTCATTTCTGCAGGGGAGACGGAAACATTGTCTTAACCTGGCCTCTCTCAGTTGAGTAACAGACCCTAGTTCACCCCAGCTCCAGGAGAGTTAGGCTTCATGTGTCCTGGAAGGCTCTGGCTCATAGATCCAAGGAAGCAACCACAGCCTCAGGCGCTCAAAACCCCAAGACACTCCCCCAGTCTCTCACGTCTGCTTGTCTCTTCTTTAGCGGAGGTCTTCCCCTCTCTCTCACATCCCTGATCCTGCCGTCTCCACGTGCTGGGTCACCCCTGCAGCCTTGGCAGTGCCCACACGTGAGTGGCTCGTATTTTTCCAGAGGAGGATTCTGATTGGCCTTGCTTGGGGACACACTCTATCTTTTGGCCAATCGCCTTTGCACGGATGGCAGTCACGTGCAATTTGAGCGTGCAGTTCCCAGGAAGCAGGGCCAGAGACAACTTGGATGCAGGTGGTTAACGGGGGAGGCAACCATGGGAAGCAATGAGGGGGTGTGGAGGGTGAATGAGGTGGTGGTTAAGTGGGGCTGAAGCCGTGCAGAGTACGTCAGAATCGACTCCCCGAAGGCCGGGAGACTGAAGCACCTATCCCCCTCCTCTCGTCTCCCACTTCCCCCTTCCTCCATCTCCATTCCAGGCTGCACCTGTGCAAGGACTGAGCAGAAAAGGCACAGTGAGGGGCAGCCGCTGGAGCTGGGGTTGGAAGAGGGCCAAGGGGTGAGATGCCAGGCACAAAAGCCTCTGCTCCTGTGGCCAGGAAAGCAAAATGATGAAGAAGAGGGTGGGAAAGCTGGGCGTGGTGGCACATGCTTGTGGTCCCAGCTACTCCAGAGGCTGAGGCAGGAGGATCGCTTGAACCCAGGAGTTCGAGACCAGTCTGGGCAACATAAGAAAACCCAGTCTCAAACACAACAACAACAAAAAAAGAAAAGAAAAGAAAAGAAAAGAAACAAAAGGGCAGGGGCGGGAACACTTTCTGGGCACAACCTGGTTGTGGGGGTGCTCCCACAATCTAGCAGCTCCTCTACCAACAGTTATAATACGATGCCCTTGGGGAGCTGCTTGGCCCAGGCCAGGGTCAGCAGGGCCACGATCAGCTTTCTTCAAACCACCGCATTCATTCCCTCCCCTATCCTCCAACCGCTGCCTATGGTATTCTCAGCTTCACGAGACAGGCAGGACAAGGGGACCACTCCACCCTGGCTCTTAGGCCCGGGGCAGTGAGGTCAGAAAACGCATCCCAGCACCACTCTTCTCATTCTCGCACAGAGAAATGGAAAAGAAGTACATTCCTGCCAGATACTGAACTTCTCTGCTTTCCACTCTGCCACTGCCCCACAGCAGAGCAGATAAACTTCTGCCATTGCCAAGAGAAGCAGACACTTAGAACGGTGAAGCAGGGTCCCCATGGCCGAGTCTAGTGAGAGGTGAGCCAACTGGACTTCCTGGGTCGAGTGGGGACTTGGGGAACTTTCCTGTTTTACAAGAGGATTGTAAAAACGCACCAATCAGGAACTTTCCTGTCTTACACGAGGATTGTAAAACATACCAGTCAGCGCTCTGTAAAACGCACTGATCAACGCTCTGTAAAATGCACCAATCAGCAGGATTCTAAAAGAAGCCAATGGCAGGGAAGATTGAAAAAAGGAGGCCGGCGCGGTGGCTCACGCCTGTAATCCTAGCACTTTGGGAGGCCGAGGCAGGCGGATCACGAGGTCAGGAGATTGAGACCATCCTGGCTAAAACGGTGAAACCCCGTCTCTACTAAAAATACAAAAAATCAGCCGGGCGTGGTGGCGGGCGCCTGTGGTCCCAGCTACTCGGGAGGCGGAGGCAGGAGAATGGCGTGAGCCTGGGAGGCGGAGCTTGCAGTGAGCCTAGATCGCGCCACTGTACTCCGGCCTGGGTGACAGAGCGAGACTCCGTCTCAAAAAAGAAAAAAAAAAAAAAAAAAAGGAAAGAAAAGAAAAGAAAAGAAAAAAGGGCACTCTGATAGGACAGAAACAGAACATGGGAGGGGACAATCAGGGAATAAAAGCTAGCCGCTCCCCCCCAACCCCAGCGCGCAGGCAACCTGCTCTGGTCCTCGGTCCACGCTGTGGAAGCTTTGTTGAAGGTTTGTTCTTTCGCTTTTCACAATAAATGTTGCTGCTGCTCGCTCTTTGGTCCCGTGCCATCTTTAAGAGCTGCAACACTCACATGAAGGTCCACGGCTCCATTCTTGAAGTTAGCCAGACCATGAACCCACCGGAAGGAACCAACTCCGGACACATTAGGGCTGCCTTCAGCCTGGTCCAAAAAGTCAAGGTGGGCTGTGTCTGTGGTGACTTGTACCCAACCTGGCAGGGATGGACCGTAAAAGGACAGGATCCAGGAAGGAAGGAACGCTGCTTACCGGGTTCTACCCTCCTGGGCCTCAGAATCTTGGCTCTCAAAGTCGGTTCGTCCCCGTGACTGAGGTTTAGCCTTAATACCTACACATGTTCTTGAACTTGGACTTTATGAAAAGTACAAATGATTGATATTTTAAATGACTTAACCCTCCCAGACTCAAAATGAGAGCTCAATGTAATTAAACTGTATGGAAAATATTTTGATTGTGCTTATGAGGCAATACTTAACAGTATCCACGATGTGTCAGACTTTCTAAGGACTTACTGAATCATCAGACGTTTTGAGGGGAGATAGAATTATCTCCATTTTACAGATGGAGAAACTAAAGTCCAGCAAGGCTAGATAACTTGCCTGAGGGCACAGAGCTAGTAAATGGCAGAGCTCATTACCAATGCCTTAAACTTCCTCGCAACTCAGGCGTAATTAATAAGCACACAGCTAGTAAAAAATGGCTAAGTGGATGCCCAGCTCTTTCCCTGATTGAATTAGAGTTTGTTCCTTATTTGGGGGAGCTTGGACCTTCTCTGGGGCCCCAAGGTCTTTATACTGCACAGGAGGTTTGGGGTTTGGCACTGTCTCTAAGCCCTTTGTCGCTCATTGTGTGTCTGCAGTTGCTTCGAGTTCACCTGAGCACTGGTTCTGTAGCAACAGCATTCCCAAGGAGGTTTGTGCCCTCTGAGATGTAGTATGCAGGATGCCAGGTTCTGATGGATGCCAGGGCATGGCTGCCTTCTTGATGTAAAGGCTCAGTGCCCTGACCTGGGTACTCTGTAATTACGCTACCCATGTGATGCCCTCTGCCTCTTCTCCCTGTTCTCGTGAGGTGAGCATGGGAGGGGACTGATCCACTTTTCTGGACAGCAAGAATAGCTTCTTGATTGAAGCGGATGCTCTACTGGACAAAAGATGTGAATGTCTTGACCCCTCCTAGGGAACATCATTGATCATCCCCGGAGTTTCTGCAGCCCAGGAGTGGTCATGTTTAACGTTGTTTTTTTAGCCAAGACCCCATGGGTTTCATACCTGATGAGGAGTGCCATCCGGAGGATGAGGGGTGTGGGCAAATCAGAAGACCTCTGGAGCCTTCCAGATTGCATGAGCAGCAGCCGGCTGGCAGCCATCCAAAGCGGGGAATCAGGAACTCGAGCTGAGCAAATTCGTTGTACCTGTGGAGGGGCAGTTTGGAGCTACCACCTCCAGGAGCCTTCTCTGAGCCTAGCCCCATGAAGAAGAGGGAAGGAAGGCGGAGGGAGGGAAGCCCAAACTTGCAGCAGCAGCAGTGGCGACTGGTATTTCCCACCCAAGGGCCCGGGATACGTTTGATGATGCCCAGATGTTACAGGGCACCTGCTGCGTCTATGTCCTTTTCCAGACAGAAGAACACCACCCACCTGGGAAACAGGACATGTACAGGACGTAAGAGGACCCAGGGCAGCATTGCCTGGAGGGGCTGCAGGGAAGAGGTAAGCTGCAAAAAAAATGACTGGCCAAGAGGAAGGTAAACATGTTCCAGACAGAACAACATTTGTTCATTCACTTGTTGATTCTATAAGCACTTCTTGCTCTCCTCCTCTGGTCGGGCGCTATTTCAGGCCCCAAGCTCAAAGACGAATAGAAAGTGACCTCCCTCCTAAGCAGGGCTGTGTGTAGGGTGACCTAGGAAGGGGACCTGGAATGCAAAATAAGGAGGCAGTCGTTATCAGGTACCGACGTGCACTGGTGTGGCTGAGAGTGTCTCCGTAAATTTTGCACCTCGCTTGCCCTACTCCTGAGGGGGCACAGTCTATGATGAGCAAAGGCCTGGAGGTGAAAAGCCATGACCTCTCAGTGTAGCATTCAAGGACCTCAGGGTTTGACTCCACCCAGCAATTGAGGACACCTCCTGCCCTTTTAACCTCAAGCCCTTGCCAGGTCAAACCATGTAGATTCTTCCAAATATGGTGCCTACCTCCATTCCCTACCTGGAACTCCCTGCACTCCACCCCCTCACCTGCCTGGCAAACCCCTGCCCACCCATCAAGCCTCAGGCGAAGCATCACCTGCTCCCTGGTGCACCCTGAGCCACCAGAACTAGAACTGGCAACCTTGATGCCCAGGACAAGGACAATAAAGGTGTCCTCACATCAGCTTGGAAGTGCCTGGTTGTGGCTGGGGCGACAGTGAGGAGCAGAATAGTATTAAGTGCACTGCCTGGGAGCTTCCTATTGTAAATAACTATTCCTGCCAGGCACTTGCTGCATGGGAAAGCATGTCCTAGCCTGTAAGTATAACATTCTCCATCACACCATCTATAATTATTTCTCCCAAATGTCATAGCCTCTGTATTTGGCTGGCCTGGGGCAAAATTCCAGTTGTCTGACTTCCAGCTCTGCCAATCACTGTGCTTCCAAGAGATGAGGGTTTCCCTCTTTGAGCTCCCAAACTCCAATGGGCATCCTGCCATGAGCACAGGCATCTCATGTTAGTGTCTTGCCTTCCCTCCCACCCATGCAGTCAGCTACCCGAGGGTGAGTGGGTGGAGAGGGGGGCTCCCTGTTCATCCCTGGAGCTCCAGGAGATGGTATGGGTTGGAGTATCGCAGAGCTGGCAGATGTGCTGGAGCTCAGAGTCACCATCGAGGGGACCATCAGGCTCGGACAGTGCAAGAAACAAGAGGTGACCAAGGCACGGGCAGGTGCCACCCATGGCAGAGACAGCTGGAGGCCACATGTGAGTCAGCCAGAGAGGGAGGCAGAGAAGGTGGTAGAGGAGGAAGACAGAGGCAGAGAAGGAGGACAGTCCCCAAATCAGCTCCTCTGATTCAGAGCAAAGCACAGGACCTCTGTGAGGCAGAAGCAGTGATGAGGCCTTGTCACACCCATGCAAGTGGCTCCATAGACGTGCCCTGTCTGCTCCGATGAGAATCTCCTCACAGCATGCCAACAGATGTCTCATCAAGGAGAGAAATTGCAGAGAAATTACAACCCCTTGTTGTGAGTTCTCCCACGGAACTAAAAACAGCACATCAGTCCCACGCTCCCTGTCTCCAGATGGATTCTGCAGCCTCCCCACCCTGAGTGGGACTAAGGAGGAAGGAACACTGACCTGGGGAGAGGGTCCTTGGGGGAGAACAATCCTTGAAGCTAAGAAAATGGGGTGCCCCCCAGGCTGGGTTTGCAGCCTTGGAGAAAAAGCACCTAGTGTGCTTTCTGTGCCATTCTCTATGACACCCCGATCTCCAGGCAAGCCTTGGGGAGCTAGGAGACAGGGGCTCTTCTGTCCCCTTTATCTCAGTGGGGTCAGTCAGGCATGGTAGGCTATGACACATCAGCATCAGCTGAAGAATCAACCTTTTCCCCGACGTGACCCACCTGGAAAAGAGCTCTGAGCCCTGAGAAAGGAAACAGAGGTTAAGAGCATGGCTTGAGAAGCTGGAGTGAAGCAAGTCACAGGAAAGCACCTGTGAACATGAGGCTGCTATGTTAGTACAGCTGGGTGGGGTGGCATCAGGATTCTGAATGCGGTTAGTCATCTGGAACCTAATTGGGTGGACCCCAAATCAACTATCCAGTCCCCTTCCAGGCCCACTGGTCTGTTCTCTCCTCCCCTGCTCCCTGGTCTATGGGAAGGCTGCCCAGGTGTCAGGTAGGGTGGCAGCGGTGGGCTTGGACACCTTGGGCCCGGCCTTAGCAGTGAGGAGGGGGTGGATTGCAAGTTCTGGAGGAGGGGCTGCCGCCACCAGAGCACATGGAAGGATGTGACAGTGATGGGCAGGGAAGACTTCCTGTCCCAGCCCAGGGCCAAGGCACTCTCTTCCCAGAGCAAATGGCCCTGGGTCAGAGCAGCACAGGATCCCTTAGGGGTACGTGGGGAGCTCCAGCCAAGCACAGCTTCTTGCTTCCCATGGCATCAAACGGAAGCTCCTTGGCCATCCTGCCACAGCTTTTCCCTGCCATGCCTCTCTTATTTCAATGTTTGTTAGAAGCTGCTTCCTTTTCAGCCTAACTGGCTATGCCTGTTGTGTGCCACACAAGGTACAAGGCCCCTTGGAGGCTGCCCACACACAGGGCACGCCTGCCCTCACTAGGGGCAGTTTCCCCAACCTGGCAGGGTGCAGTAAGGACCCTGACCACAGCGGAACAGAAGCTCAGGAGCTGGGGGAGAGGAGGAGCAGGTTCCAGGTGGCAGTCTGGACACAGGCAGGTTTGGTGACATTTGAATGGGTCCCCAGAGCTGGGACTCATCACAGCTTGCTCACCCCCACCTCATGGCCTTTCTTTGGCCATTGCCCACGCCTGGACTGCCCTCTACCTTCCTGCTGGATTCCTGCTTCTCACTTTGCTAAGTGCACCCACAGCAATGGTTCTAATACCAAGATAAAATAAAAATACTTGTAAATGCTGCCGTTTATTAGCACTGGTTGTGTGCCAGGAACAATGCTAAACATTTTACATGGATAATCCCTTCTAATCCTTACAACACCCTCATAAGGCAGGTATTATGATCAGCTCTATTCTATAAATGGAGAAACAAAGTCTTGGATTAGGTAACCTGCCCATGTCACACAAAGCTAGTAAATTGAATTGTTTCTCTCTAAAACCTACATTTACAAAGAACTGCCCTCCATGTTCCCTCCCAAACTCTGTTCCCCAGTGGGTCCTCAGGGTGCCCCATTTTCATTATAGTTCCTGGATCAGCCGATCTAAACTTTACGTGGGAAAATCCACCTGTCAAGAAGAGAGAAAGATGACAGTCCCAAGAGGCAGCTCAGGTCACAGGTCTGACCCAAATGGCACTTTGCCGCTTTGGAGGAAATCAGACTGACTGTGAGAACGTAGACCTGCTTACTCTCCCCGGGCTTCAGTTTCCTGATGTTTAAAATGATGCAGTTGAATTGAGGCAGTGGCTCTTAACCCCAGACTGCACGTCAGAACCACCTTGGGAACTTGAATAAATGTCCACGCTCAGGGCCGGCCCCCAGAAAGTTGATGAAATTGACTTTCTGCGTGGGGCCCAGACATGAGTAGTGTTTGAAAGCTTCTCAGGTGACTATTATGCAGGCAAGGCTAGAAATCACTGGTCTCTGAGACTCTCCTAGTTCTGTCCTTCTCCAGGAGTCTACACTCAATGGGCCTGTTTTTTTTTTTTTTTTTTTGTTTTGTTTTGTTTTGTTTTGTTTTGTTTTGAGACGGAGTCTCGCTCTGTCGCCCAGGCTGGAGTGCAGTGGCCGGATCCCAGCTCTTTGCAAGCTCTGCCTCCCAGGTTTACGCCATTCTCCTGCCTCAGCCTCCCGAGTAGCTGGGACTACAGGCGCCCGCCACCTCGCCCGGCTAGTTTTTTTGTATTTTTAGTAGAGACGGGGTTTCACTGTGTTAGCCAGGATGGTCTCGATCTCCTGACCTCGTGATCCGCCCGTCTCAGCCTCCCAAAGTGCTGGGATTACAGGCTTGAGCCACCGCGCCCAGCGGGCCTGTTTTTATAAATAAAGTGTTATTAGAATACAGCCATGCCCATTCATTTACATGTTGTCTGTGGCTGCTTTTCGGTGGGGGTGGGAATGTTCCAGAGGAAGGGGGAGCCTCATGTCAACATGGACCCGGTACCTATGCACTTGCTCAGATGCTGCAGGCAGTTGCCAGTTTCCTGTGAAAGCAATTTTGCTTCCTAAGGACTCAAGTTCAAAGAGCCAGGAGAGCAGCCTGTCACAGTGCTTTTGCAGTTAATAACCCAACTGTTTCCTGAAGATAGTTGTGAAACTGCCCCTCATCCCGCTCTTCTCTTGCTCCTCACCCCGGTTCGTTTCATCCTTCCCTGTAGGTCCTGTGCTCCAGCCCCTTCGTCGCTGTTACATGCTAACGTTTTCTCCCTTTCCCACACGCCTCTGCCTCTGCAAATACACAGCAGGACAGAAGCCCTTAATGCCACCTTCTGGCCAAGGAGAGCCCTGGGCTGATGTTCCCACCTTCCATCTGGTGCCTCTACTTCCTTCTATGCACTGAGATCCCTGATCCTGTCTGGGCCTATGGGATAGGGGGGCTTATGCTCCTGCAAAGTCAGCCACAGAGTGAATTGCTATCAACAGAATCTCTCCCCACAGCATCCATTATGCAACAAGAGATTATTTTCAAGGATGGCAGAGAAGACCTTAACAAGCAGGGTTGTGAATGGTCCTGCATCATGGGGCCCCAGCAGCCTTATAGGAAATGGGTGGTATCACCACCGCCTAGTAATTCGTTCCTCCTCTCCTTAATCTGCAATCATCCTCTTTTTTTCTTTTTAGCTGCTTTGTTGAGATGTAATTCACGTACCATAAAATTCACCCATTTAATTCAATGGCTTTTAGTAGATTCACAGGCCTGTGCATCCGCCCCTTTGTTACCCAAGTTGACAGTGCCTCCAATTTGTGGGCTAAAGAAATGTTTATTGTGGTGTGCCACTGAGGTTTTGTGGCTATTTGTTATACAGCATTATCGTGGCAATAAATAACAATGATCTCATTTGTTTCTTAGCACAATCTTGTGAGGTTGGTAGAGTAGAAAAAAAATCTAAAGTTAAGAGATTAAAATAGAGGAGAGGGAAGAAATTAGCATGTATTGAACACCTACACTAAACCAAGTTCTAGGCTTGGAATTTTTGCATATTTGTTATCTTATTTAATGCTCACAACAACCCTGTGAGATTGCTGTATTACAGGGAGGAATGCATTAGGTGCAGGCAATGGAATACCCAATTGCCAATGTCATATGGAATAAAGATACTTCACTCTCAGATAAGAAGTCTGGAGGCACACACAATCCCAGAGTCCATGCAGCAACTGACACTGCCCCCAGAGGGTTGACAAGGGTTGCATGCCAAGTTCTGGACAGAAATATAGTTATAATTCAGCACGAATCAGGCTGTACTTTGGGCCCATTTTCTGGTTACTAAAGGTCAGGTAGCACTAGATCCTGACTGTTTACATCCCCATTGCTCCTTATAGACAAGCTCTCTGACATCAGAATCCTAAAGCTTTTTTTTTTTTTTTTTTTGGAGAGACGGAGTTTTACTCTTGTCACCAGGCTGGAGTGCAGTGGCAGGATCTTGGTTCTCTGCAACTTCCGCCTCCCAAGTTTAAGCAATTCTCCTGACTCAGCGTCCCAAGTGGCTGTGATTACAGGCACACACCACCACACCCGGCTAACTTTTGTATTTTTAGTAGAGATGGGATTTCACCATGTTGGCCAGGCTGGTCTTGCACTCCTGACCTCAAATGAGCCACCCGCCTTGGCTTCCCAAAGTGCTGGGATTACAGGTGTGAGTCACCGTGCCTCGCCAAATCCTAAAATTTTATGTAGTGTATCCATACAATGAAATAATATTCAGCCATAAAAATGAATAAAGTAGTGATACATGCTATAACATGGATAAACCTTGGAAACATTATGCTAAGTAAAAGAAGCCAGTCATAAATACTATATATTAGGTTACTTACGTGAAATGTCTAAAATAGGTATATCCATGGAGAGAAAAAGTGGATTAATAGATGCATAAAGCTGGGGGATGTAGGGGGTGGGGGAGTGATAGCAAAAGCATAGAGAGTTTCTTTTTGAGGTGAAGAAAATATTCTAAAATTGACTGTAGTGAAGTTTACACAACTCTGTGAAGATACCAGGAATACTTTAAGTGGGTGAATTGTATGGCATGTGTAGTATATATCTCAATAAAGCTGTTAG
The DNA here is from genome assembly GCF_003255815.1 of Theropithecus gelada. NCBI lineage: Eukaryota > Metazoa > Chordata > Mammalia > Primates > Cercopithecidae > Theropithecus > Theropithecus gelada. Next base: position 34,505,315 of record NC_037684.1, on the reverse strand, counting down.
CAGCCCCTCCAAAAGAAAATCGTAAGTCTTTTCTTTAAGGATCACTTCAGATGTTTTTCACAGAGGAATGGGATCAGCAAGAGAATCCAGCTTCTTCATCTCCCTGTCCCACGACTTCATCCTGCACTCTTCAGCCAATCAACGATCTCCACACTTTGGCCCACTCCAAAATCCTTAAAAACTCTAGCCTCAAACTCCTCAGACAGATGAATTTGAAGTTCCTTCCCCTTTCTTCATTCAGTGACCCTATGATTAAACGTCTTTCTCTGCTGCAACCTAGTGTCTCAGCATATTGACTTGCCTCACACATTGAGCAATGAACCTATTACAGTTCCACCGCTCAGCAAAATGCTCAAGGACCCAGCTTCTTTCTATTTCTCTGCATCACCATCCTTGCTGTGTTGTCTTTTCTTTCTTAGGCTTATCAGCTCATGGTTGCAGAATGGCTGCCACAGCTCCAAGCATCACATCCTCACCCAACCACATTATGGTAGGAAGATGACAGTAGGACTTTTTGACATAATCAGAAAGAAAAATCTCATTGGTTAAAATTAGGTTACATGCCCTCTCCCAAACCAATCAATAGCTCAAAGAAAATGACGTGATTATGCTTAGATCCGACCAATTGCAGTTTATCTTGCTGAAGCTGCAGGAGAGGGCCTCTTTCCCTAATGTTTCATCTAAACAAACTCAAAGGAGAAAGGGAGATTGGCCTTTGGATGAAAAACAAACAGTGACATCCTTGGGTATTATTCCTACTTTACAACTAAGGAAATAGATTTAAGAGTTTTCAGATAAGTTGCTTAAGGTCATCCAGCTGCAGATCGGTAGAGCTAGGATTCAAGTCCGAGTTCGTCTGGCTGCAAAGCCCTTTCTACTCCACTGTCAGGGTCTTTGGGCAGATTTACAGAGCTAAGTGCCAGAGCACAGCTAGAACTGGAAACTCCAGTGGGAGCTTCACCCTCACCCCAGGCGCCTGGGCACTCCCTTTACACATACAATGCCATTGAACAGTTCCCATCTTCCTTCCTCCCTTTGAATATTTCCAGTGCCTCTGGAGTAGCCACGCTACCACAATTTACGGTGCATCACTGGAGGAGCTCCCACCGTGTAATGTATTCTAGCCTGAGAAGCCTCCAGTCAGGGCTTCAGGGTCTTCAAAATGATTTAGACTCCTGCCTCTCCCTCACCATAAATCCAGAAGCATGTACATCACATTTCCCGCAATAAGGGTACGTGTACCTGAGCCTGATAAATAGATACTCCCCCATCTACCCACCCCAACCCTCTGCCTGCTCTTCTCCAGAAGAAACAGCCTCAGCTCTTTCAACTCTGCATATTTTACCCTCTTCCTATCACCTTTCTGGCTCCCAGAGAGGCATCCCAGGAATGCTTGCTTCTGTCCTGATGATCAGGTATTGCAGGCTTGTTCGTCGTGCTGACAAGTGTCAACTTCAGGCCCATGAGGTCAATTTGATAGCCAGAAAACATCCTTGCGGGTGGCTCCCACTTGATCTCCCTTCTCACCCTCCAGTGGGCCTGGGAGTTCACTGGTATTTCACACAGGACTGTCACAGGAACTGTGAAATGGGTTCCTACTCCTTTGCAGGTGGCGTCTTCCAAGTCGAAAACACACACACACAAACACACCCAGGAAGGCTCGTAGTGACCACTCAAATCTCCTTCCCCCACTCAGCCCCACTCCACCTGGCTGGAGGTGCCCTCCTAGACTGGCCAGAGGGCTGCAGCAGTCACCACCAGGCCGGCCGGCAACTGTCCTTTCCCTGTTGTGGAAGAAACGTGTTCCTGAGCATTGAGTTTCGGAAGCTCAAGGAAAAACTCAAGGCTGACAAGGCATGCAGGCTGGGACTTGGAAACAATGTAATGGTCAAAGAACTATAAAACATAGAAGATGAAACCAGAGGGGAAAATGTTCAAGATCATCTAGGCTGTTGATTTTCAAACTACTTTTTAGCAGCAAAACTTTGTCTTCCAAATGAGATGTTTACATAGAATTCTAAGATATCAAATACAAAAGAGGTCACTCTAATAAAGAGGAGGTGGTGAACTCGGGGTATACCTTGACCTTCAGCGAATCCTCGGGCTCTGTGGAACATGGTTACAAAATCATTACTGTCGTCATTTCTTTAATTTGAACAATGGGGAAATTGAGGCCCACAGAAGGGAAGTGATTTGTATGCAAAATGGGGAAATCTAAGATGTTGGAAACTGTTTGCCATAACCAGAGGCCAAGAGTAGGCAAAGGTCTCCAAAGCTAGAGTTTGGGAGAAAGAGAAAGGGGCGGGTCACAGGGAACCAGGGTTGGGAGCTCTGAAGCAGGGAACCCTGTGGCTGGCTACCTTGGACAGAGCTTCAGTGGAAGGCTCTGGGGCCTGGATAAAAGGCCCTCCGCTCCAGAGGAGAGGCCAGGCTTTCATTGTTTTTCTCCCACACCAGGCCTTGGGGAAGTATTTCAGGGAGATCTTTCACCAGACTCAATGCCTGTCAGCCATTTAACACACTGAATAAAATGCCAATCCCTCAATGACAACAGTTCCAGAGTGAAAAGTGGATTGAAGCTGATCCAAGACTAACTTGGAACTTTAATTCTTGTGCCACTGTTGGCCCCAGCAAAGGCCCTAACTTGTTTGCAGAGACAGAACAGGGGACACTCACATTCCAGACGGAGCAGGACAGAGGTTTGGGAATTGAGGAAAGGAAGGAATCCCTTCCCTGACTTCCTCCCCGGAGCCTAACAAGACCTTGAGTTGCAGGGCTTCTGTTTTATGCAAATGTGGAAGGGAAAGAACTAAGCAGAAACCTCCTAGGGCAAAATATAAAATGTGACGCCTTCAAGCCTTGGTTCTCCAGTGATCCCCAGAGCAGCAGCATCAGCACCTGCTGGAAAGTTGTTAGAAATGCCAATTCCAGGGCCCCACCCCAGACCTGCTGATGTAGACCTTCATCTCAGCACCTCACTTCTTGGGCTACTGCAGCAGCAATTGGGCTAAGGAGACTCAAGTGTGATGGGACCATTTGAGGTCAGATTCTAAAGAGAACAGAAACCTCCCGATGATGACCCATAGGAGGCTGTTGTTAGAAAGAATAAGAAGCCTGTTTCGGCTGGGTGCGGTGGCTCACGCCTGTAATCCCAGCACTTTGGGAGGCCAAGGCAGGCGAATTACCTGAGGTCAGGAGTTCAAGACCAGCCTGACCAACATGGAGAAACCCCATCTCTACTAAAAATACAAAATTTGCCAGGCATGGTGGCGCATGCCTGTAATCCCAGCTACTCGGGAGGCTGCTCAGGAGAATCACTTGAACTGGGGAGGCGGAGGTTGTGATGAGCCGAGATCGTGCCATTGCACTCCAGCCTGGGCAACAAGAGCGAAACTCTTTCTCAAAAAAAAAAAAAGAAAAGAAAAGAAAAAAAAAAGAAAATAAACCTGAAGAAACTTGTTTCAAAAATAACAAGAGTTGGTCAGGATGGAGAAATCAGAACCCATACATGTTGCTGGTGAGAATGTAAAATGGTGCTCTCACTGGGGAAAGCAGTTTGGTGGTTCCTTAAAATGCTAAACATAGAATTATCATTTGATCCAGCCATTCCACTTGTAGGTATGTACCCAAAGGAATTGAAAGCAGGAACCCAAGGCCAGGCCCGGTGGCTCATGCCTGTAATCCCAATACTTTGGGAGACCGAGGCAGGTGGATTACCTGAGGTCAGAAGTTCGAGACCAGCCTGACCAACATGGTGAAGCCCCGTCTCTACTAAAAATACCAAAATTAGCCAGGCATATAGCCAGGTGTAGTGGCATATGCCCATAATCCCAGCTACTTGGGAGGCTGAGGAGAATTGCTTGAAGCTGGGAGGCAGAAGTTGCTGTCAGCTGAGATCATGCCACTGCACTCCAGCTTTGGTGACAAGAGCAAGACTCTGTCTCAAAAAAAAAAAAAGAAAAGAAAGCAAGCAGGAACTCAAACAAGATACTTGTACACAAATATTCACTGCAGCATTATTCACGATAGTCAAAAGATGGAAACTACCCAGTGTTATCAGTAAATGAATGGATAAACAAAGTATATACAGACAATGGAATATTATTCAGCCATAAAAAGAAATGATGTTCTGACACACGCTACCACATGGATGAACCTCGACATTATGCTAAGTGAAAGAAGTCAGACATAGAGGGACAAATATTTCACTCATATGAGGTACCTAGAATAGGCAAATTTGTAGAGACAGAAACGTTGATTGGAGGTTACTAGGGGTTGGGTGGTGTGGGGGATGTGGAAATATTGCTTAATGGGTTCAGAGTTTCTGCTTGGGGTAATGAAAAAGTTTCAGAAATAACTAGTGGTGATGATTGTACAACATCATGAATGTGATTGATGCCCTTAAATTATCCCCTTAAAAATGATTAAAATGGGCCACGTGCGGTGGCTCACGCCTGTAATCCCAGCACTTTGGGAGCCCGAGGTAGGAGGATCGCTTGAGGTCAGGGTTCGAGACCAGTCTGACCAACATGGTGAAACCCCACCTCTACTAAAAATACAAAAATTAGCTGGGTGTGGTGGCACACGCCTGTATTGCCAGCTACTTGGGAGGCTGAGGCGGGAGAATTGCTTAATCCAGGAGGCAGAGGTTGCGTTGAGCCAAAATCGCGCCACTGCACTCCAGCCTGGGCAGCAGAGTGGGACTCAGTCTCAAAAACAAAACAAAAAACAAAAACAAACAACAAAAAAAAAATTAAAAAGATAAATGGTAAATTTTATGTCTATATTCCCACACAAATTCTCCTGGTGGAAGATTAAGGCAGGGTCGACTTACAGGTGGTTGTGAAGTGAGAACAGGAGTCAGGGAGGAGACCCCTGTGAAGCCAGGCAAAAGCTGAGGTTCAACTTGGAAGGGTAAGGGACAGTGATGGGGCCAGGCAGGCGTGAGGGACAGAGAAGGGGAGAAAGTGTAAGTTCAGGGCCATCAGTAAGTCTGTCTCAGGGTCGAAGACATTGGAATACAGTCAAGGGATTAGACAGAAGAAGACAGCTCAGGCTGCTGATTTTGCTACTGCACTCCAGCCCGGGATGGTTCTGGGTTTGAAGGATTTGGGGAAAACAGACTGCAATCCTAACTAAGCTAGTCTCAAAGGTTTAGCGTCCCAGGCTGGCCACACTACTGGCCTGGGCAGGGCCACAGCAATGCTCAGTGGCTATTTCAGGCCACCAGGACACATCTAAAGTTACTGTGCCTCTCTGAACCTCTCAGGTGTCTCCTGCATCTCCTGATGTCTGAGCTACAGCCCTGGAGAGGCCTGAACCCCTTACCTCTGTTGCTTGACCTGAGAGGAAACCAGGTCCCTAGGTGACCCAGGACAGCCAGAAGAAGAGCAGAGTGCATGTGAGTCCCAGGGAGCATGTGGACACACCCAGCTGAGCACTGGCTTGACTTACTCTGAACTTCACCCGAGATCGCATGGATAGTCAATGAAGGATAACCAAGGCCTCCTGGCTGGATTCACCAAGCACCTACACAGGTGCTCAGAGGCCCTTTCTCTGTATTCTAGAAAAGCAAGTCCCTTCCTTTTGTGGGCTTAATTTCCTCCTGTATAAAATGAGGAGCTGAGGCCAGGTGCAGTGGCTCATGCCTGTAATCCCAGCACTTTGAGAGGCTGTGGCAGGAGGATCGTTTGAGCCCAGGAATTTGAGACCAGCCTGGGAAACATAGTAAGACCCTGTCTCTACAAAAATAATAATAATAATAAAATAGCTGGGTGTGGTGGCATGTACCTATAGTCCCAGCTACTTGGGAGGCTGAGGTGGGAGGATCACTTGGGCCCAGGAGGTCGAGGCTGCAGTGAGCTGTGATCGCACCATCACTGCACTCCAGCCTGTACAACAGAGTGAGACCCTGTCTCAAAAAAAAAAAAAAAAGTAACTGGACTGGGTATCTCCCAGGTCCCTTCTGGCTCTGACCTTCTAGGACTTTTAGGAGAAGGTCATGACTTATGGGGAGGTAAGGATAGGGAGGCCTGAGTAAGAATGGGAGGGGGAGGAATAAACTGAAACTAAAGGTGACAGGTGGCCCCTGGGTGAAGGGATTACCCAAGACCCTTCCATTAGCGTCACCTAATGATTCCATGAGTTAATCTGTAAATGCTGTGTGCAGCCTGGCACATAGTAAGCTCTCAATCATTTTTAGCAGCGATTATTATTGTGATTATCAGCAGCCTAGATTAATAAACACTCTGCTTACTTAATCGCCGGTACCCACAAATCTTCAAATGACCACATCATTGAATCAGGAATTGCTGAGTCATTGAATCTGAACACTGCTGGACCATCAAAAGTGAGTCTCTCCAAGTCACAGCATGGACCCATTGCTGAGTCGGCACAAAGTGCCCTGCCGAGCCATGCCTCTATCCATGTTGCCCTTGCTGCTTTTGGTGTCCTTCTAGATCTTTCCACAAGGCAAATTCCGCTTGAAGGTCCAATCCATGGATGCACTGTGTGGACATGACTTCATGTGACTCTCCCAACTCCATGAATAGTTGTTGCTATATGGTACTAATAAGGAAACTGAGGTCCTCAGAAGTCACACAGCCTGGCGCTTCATGCGAAGGTCCATGGGTGGCTGGTGTTTCACTTTAAGGCCCATGGGTGGCTTTCTAGCTTCCAGAATGAGCTGAGCTAACCTTTCCGTCGGTGCTGCCCAGTTATTTTACCTTCATGTGCAGCACACACCACAGCATGCTGTAATTTCTCTGGGTGCCTGTTTCCCCAGCCCCCTCAACTAGGAGTGCCATACAGGCTGACGAGGGTCATGTCTGACCTTCCTCATGTCCTCCACAAGTGCCAGGCTCATCGGGGTGCCAAACAAGTGCTGTGAATAGAATCAGATATCTGTAGAAGGGTCTGGACTACTGGCCAGGTAGCATGGGTACAAACCTCGTGAGGGAAACGACATCCTGGGGTTTTGAGTCTCCATCTTCCTTTGGGTACCCAGCCCACCCCGAAACTGGAGGTGGTCCGCATTCCCCACTCTCTCAGTGGCCCTGCTGGAATCATGTGCTGGCCCACCTTTTCCTGCCTTAGCATGGTCTACCATGATGATTTCCGTGGTGGGTGCTGAACCCATTGGAAAGCAGGTAAAAGCTCAGGCCCTCTTCCCAGAAAAAAATTCTAAACCCAGCCATATGAGATTTTTTTCACACCCATAAAGTTTTGCATATAATATCAATGGATTTTCTTTTCTAGAGACAGGGTCTCGCTCTGTTGCCCAGGCTGGAGTGCAGTAGCATAATCTTGGCTCACTGGAGCCTCAAATTCCTGGGCTCAATTGATCCTCCTGCCTCAGCCTCTCAAGTAGCTGGGACTACAGGCTCAGGCCACTATGCCTGGTTAATTTTTTTAAAAAATTTTTGTAGAGATGCGGGTCTCACTATGTTGTCCAGGCTGGTCTTGAACTCTTGAACTCTTAGCCTCAAGCAATCCTCCCACCTTTGTCTGCCAAAGTGCTGAAGTTACAGGTGTGAGCCACTGCACCCGGCCCAATATCAATGTATTTTAAAGTGCATCAATGGAGTCCCTAAATTGCACCCCAAATTAGAGAAAAGCCCAGGAAGCTTGGGAAGCAACTAGTATAAATAACAGAGATAGGGCACTGAGCTCTCTGGGTGGAAATAGGGGTCACAATGAACTTCAGAGGGGAGCCCAAATCATCCCTCCCTAAACCTCCTTGGGCCATCCTCACATCTCCCCCACCTCTTCCTTGGCCCACCTTCTCTGAGAAAGCCTCTGCTCTCCCTAGTATGGCTATACCACAGAGGTTTATCTAATGTGTGAGTTGTTTTGTATTTGCTTCATTAGAAAGCCTTTTAAAATGCATTTGCAGGTCTGTGTTCAGTACAGTGTGTCTCGAAATAAAAATTTTCAGGCAAATCACCTTAAGAAGTTTGGCTGTTTTTATTCCTTCCCACCTAGCATTGTCAGTACAAACCATGGGAGAATGTCATAAACCACAAAGCAAATGTGGGGCATCCGAGGGCCCTGACCTGCCTGATTATCTCTCCCACTACATCTAACTGGTAGGGACCCGTGGCTATCACCTGTACAGCTAGACCAGAAGATAGACTGTGAGATATCAGTAGCCCCTTCCCACACTCAGACCCAGGTTGACCTTGACTACATTTATAAAACTATCCCTTCACAGGGGTTCTCGTCTCAGTTTTACAGAAGAGGAAAAAGGCTTGGGGAGATGACAGAGACTCAGTAGGTCCCTGGCAAGGCCTGGTCATCTGGCATGGTGAAGAGGACCTCAGAAACCACTGCAGGTGTGTGCTTTTCTGCTGGTTAAACATTCCAAGAGAAAAGGAGACACTCAGAGATTGTAGACAGGACCTAGAATTGGCTGAAGTTTTCTAGACACTGTAATTCAATCAGCTCAAAAAGACCTGGACAGGGCCGGGGACAAATGTGGGGACAGGGCTGGCAGCTGGGCTCCAGACCAAGTGTCCGAGTGCAGGGCTATTGACTCTGAGTCATGACATTTGACTCCAGTCCCACAAGAGGGGTGATGTGTCTGACAGAGGAGCAGCAGGAAAACAGCTGAGCCTTCCACTCCAACTCGGGCTTCTGAGGTCTCTGTGCAGTTTCTGCGGGAACGATTCCTTTCGGAAGTGAGACAGAGGGCAGCATGAATTTCTCCTCTGAGCACAGGGGCCTGACATCCTCAGAAGACCACCTGTGTCCTCAGATCAGATGTGGCCCTGCTTCCCATCTGGTTTTCTGTGCCCATCCGACTCTTCCTCTGCCTTGATGGTACCTGCACAGACTCAGGGGCATCTTGAGTCAGATGTGCTTCTCCCTGGATAGGTGATCATCTCAGTCCCACCACAGAGGCAGGTAATGAAGGGGCACAAACCTATGCCTTGCAGATAGTGGGCATTCAATAAGCTTTTGCTGAGTTAGAAATTTGGTGGGGGGCGGAAATCATGAGGGCGATGTAGAATCTGGAAGAGCAAGTCTGTTGGGGTAAAATGCATTGAAATCTACTGGCTCCAAAGGAAAACGGTTCTGTCCTAGACAGAGGAGGCTTTATTGGGAAGCTAATAAGCTTATGCTTAAGGCCCACTACTGCAGAGTTTACGAGCCCCTTCCTAGGCCCCGTATCTAATCTGGCATCCATAATTTTGTATTATTTTTCTTATACCAAGCACCCAAAATTGTGTAAGCTTCAGGTTTCACAAAACCTGGATCTGTCCCTGGTCCTGACACTCTCTAGCTTTGCAAACACTGAGCCCCTCAACCCACTTGAGGGTAGAATCCCAGAATTAGATGGGCTCTCAAAAGAGTATCTGGTTTATCCTTCAAGCAGGTATCAAAGATCCATCAACTCCCAGGAACTCTTTTTTTAAGGGATCTGCAAGGATAGATATCCAGGGGTTAGGTAATTTATAAACAATAGAAGTTTATTTGGTTCACCGTTCTGGAATCTGGGAAGTCTGAGATTAGGGGACTCCATTTAGTGAGGGCCTTTTGGCTGCATTGTAACAGGTGGAGGATGGCCTGGCGCAGTGGCTCACGCCTGTAATCCCAGCACTTTGGTAGGCTGAGGTGGGCGGATCACTTGAGGTCAGGAGTTCGAGACCACCCTGGCCAACATGGTGAAACCTCATCTCTACTAAAAATACAAAAAATTAGTAGAGCATGGTGGTGGGCACCTGTAATCCCAGCTACTTGGGAGGCTGAGGCAGGAGAATTGCTTGAACCTGGGAGGTGAAGGTTGCAGTGTGCCAAGACTGTGCCACTGCACTCCAACCTAGGCAACAGAGCGAGACTCCATCTCACACACACACACACACACACACACACACACACACACAGAGATAAGAGAAGACATTTCACCCGTGAAACCAGAACAAACAATTATACACAAAGGAATAATTTAAACGGGATTGTGGTGATGGTTACAGACCTCTGTAAATTTACTAAAAATCATTGAATTAGACACTTAAAATGAGTGAATTTTAGAGTATGTGAAGTGTACCTCCAATAAAACTCTTTTTTAAAAAAATCAGAAAAACATTGCAAACTTCTGAAAATTTGATCACATAAATAAAATAGTTAATAGAGGATTTGGAAGATAAGGTCAAGGAAATCTTCCTGGAAGTGGAAAAAAATAAAGGTATGGAAACCCAGAGAGAAAATGGAAAAGCAGAAGATCCATCCAGGAGGCCCAGCAAAAGAAACAGAGAGGAGAGGAAACGGAGGAGAGTCCATTATCAAAGAAATAATATAAAATTACTTCCTAAGACTGAATGACCTGCGTCTGCAGAGTTTACCAGCCCATTGCGCACCCAATACAATGAATGAAAAAAGGCCCACGCTAATTTCATAGTGATGTATATGAAGGTAAAATCTTAAAATTTAGGCCAGGCATAGTGGCTCACGCCTGTAATCCTAGCAGTTTGGGAGGCCAAGGCAGGCGGATCACTTGAGGTCAGGAGTTCAAGACCAGCCTGGCCAACATAGTGAAACCCCGTCTCTGTTAAAACTACAAAAATTAGCTGGCCGTGGTGGCACATGCCTGTAATCCCAGCTACTTGGGAGGCTGAGGCACAAGAATTGCTTGAACTCGAAAGGCTGAAGTTGCAGTGAGCTGAGATAGCACCACTGGACTCTACAGCCTGGGTGACAGAGTGAGACTCCAACTCAAAAAAAAAAAAAAAAACTTAAAATTTTCCAGAGAGAAAAAAAACAGATTATAAAAAAAGATCAAGACTAAGAATGGCATTGGACTTCTCACTGGCAACGTCTTATTCTAGAAGTCAGAAAATAGAGAAATGTATTCAAATCTCTCTCTTACAGTGTAAAAACAACAAAAGACAAACTTTAATTCTACAAAGCAAGTTTTTCATAAGATCAAAATATGTGCGTGTGGAGGGATGGGGGTTCTATGTTTATCTCTTCTCCACTCTCTCTCTCTTTTTGCGTCATCATCTCTGTGTCCTATTCTCCTTCCTTTCCATCTGCCCTTCCCGTTCTATCTTTTCTGTGCTCTCTCTTTCTTTACTGGCCATCACATAGAACTGGAAAAATTTTTTCTAATGACTTCCTTCGTTTGTTAAATCATTTTGTGTTCTCTGTTCTCCATTTTAAAAGCAAACAAGTGGAACACTTCATTTCTGCATTAAAAAATCTAAATTAAATTGCTTTTTTGTTTGTTCCCTCTGTGGCCTCTGATGCATCTCCCTGGGAAGCCCTGTCTCACCTTCCTCCAAGTGGGTGCAGTTCAGGTTTTGTGAGTGCCTTCAGTTGGGAACAAGAGGCTCCCCTACCTCTAAGCTCAAACTCATCCTGTACACTTAGAGACAATTCCAAACTGGTCCCTCCTAGTTTATTAGGCAAAAAGAGTTGAGATCTTTGGTCCTCAATAGGAAAAGCCCTTCTCATTCTAGATCCTTATATCCAGCGGGCCTTCCAAACTCCAACTCCTCACTAAAGCAGGTGTGTCACTTTAGGCCAGGCTTCCAGCAGGGGTTAGAGGCTGCTCTGTGTCCAGACTTGTGCAGAGGTGGATGCTGACGTCAGTGAGAGATGAAGCCTGCTGGACCTCTGGGTGGAGTGGGGACTTGGAGAATTTCTGTGTCTAGCTAAAGGATTTTAAATGCACCAATCAGCACTCTGTGTCTAGCTAAAGATTTGTAAACGCACCAATCAGCACTCTGTAAAATGGACCAATCAGTGCTCTGTAAAATGGACCAATCAGTAGCATGTGGGCGGGGCCAAATAAGGGAATAAAAGCTGGCCACCTGAGCCAGTAGCGGCGAGCTGTTGGGGTTTTCTTCCATCCAGTGTTGGTTTTGTTCTTTTGCTCTTCATAATAACAGTTGCTGCTGCTCACTCTGGGTTCACGCTACCTTGAATGGGTTCACACTACCTTGAAGAGCTGCAGCACTCATGGTGAAGGTCTGCGGCTTGACTCCTGAAGTCGGCAAGAACCCCCCCCCCCCCCGAAGGAAGAAATTCTGGACACACCATCTTTAAGAACTGTAACACCGTGAGGGTCCGTGGCTTCATTCTTGAAGTTAGCAAGACCAAGAACCCAAGGGAAGGAACCAATTCCAGACACATCAGTAACCACAATCCATTCCTCAGCACGCGTTTGCAAGTGCTAACTATGTCCTTGGCTCTGCAGAGAAAACTGAGCTGTGGCTGTTCGTGGCCTCAAAAACTCAAGGTCTAGGGTAAGGAAGAAAGACAACTAAACAAATGATGACCTCCCAGTGTGACGGTGTGGTAGTAAAAGCATGCCCGAGGCATCAGGGCCACTCAAGGGAGGTAGGAATTTCTGCGTTTCTGGAGCACTGCAGGCTCCCAGAGCTTCCTGGGGATTGAGGCTTGGGGACATGTGGGACACTCAGATGGAGAAGGCCTGATCTAGGGGAGGGCAGGCTGGGCAGAGGGAGCAGCCGTGCCAAGGCATAAGAGGTGTGTAAGAACATTTCTGTGTGACTCTGGGGATGCGTGGCATAAAGATTGAGGGGTGGGCCGATAGCCTGACTTTCCCCTGAAGCTTCCCAAGCCCTTGTGACGTCTATCACCCTGCCGGGGCACAGGCAGCAATGTCTGATTCAGCACAATTCAGGGGAGATCTGTGAGTGACAGCCCTGTCATTAGCAGGGCAGAGGGGCACTGTCCCCGGATAAGCTTTTGAATGTGACAGGCAGGCTGTCAGCTAGCAGACCCATTCACCCCCAGCCAGAATCTCACCTCTGCTGCCCCCATCTTGTCTCGGGAAGGAGGATCTCCCTCCCGCTGAATCACCCGGCGCTTCCTGGAGGCTGAGGCCAGTAGCAGCTCGCTCTTCAGTGGGGGGCTGGGCAGGCTCCGTCTTCAGGGCCGGGGTGTCTCCAGATTCTGGCTCCCCGTTGACGATGGTGAAGCCTGCAGCAGCATGGACTAACTGCTGTTCCGCCTAGCTGTGGGCACTCAGAGGGTCCTGAGCAGGGCTCACTGCTTATTCCATGTCTGTATCCCCCCATCCTCTCCCTCCCCAGCGCCTGGCGCAGGGCAGGGACTTCATCCGTGTTTGTTAAATAAATGTGCTAAGAAAGGGAAGATAAAAGCGAGAAAGATGGGGAGACAGAGAAGCGAGATTGATTTCTTAATGGGAGAAAAAGAGACCAGATATTGGGGCACTGACAGCACCAGATACACAGACATGACCCCGAGACCTGGAACCGCGGCACAATTGGCCACAGAGATGACAACAGCCCCAGATGACACCTGTGGGGCACTGGTTAAATGCCAGGCAGTGTTGCCATCTCTTTATAAGAGTGAACTTGAACTCTCACAACTCCATTTTGCAGTCCAGAAAACTGAGGCAAAATGTGGCTAAGTAACTTGCCCAAGGTTACACAGCTAATGCATGAACCCAGGCAGCCTGGCCTCAGAGCCTGCACTTCTAGCCGTGCAGTGTGACAGGTAATCATGGGTGTGGCAGGCAGCAGTCTTCATGGGATCCAGAGGAGATAGCAGCCCCAGGGGACAAGAGCACTGACCAGGAGGGAAGGGCCATCACTACTTCCTGGCGATTTGCTCAGTGCAGGCTCTGGACCTCTGGCCTTGGCACTGGCTTCCTGGAGACGATTCTGCACTCACTCACTGGCCGCTGCAGTGTGGTGGATGGAAGATTGCTGATGAGAAGGTGATGGTCTCAAGGAGGACTTCTTTGGCCTCCAGTGCCAACTGTGGGTCAAAGGAGCCCAGCTCCCAAAGCCTTTGACACCATCTCTTTTTGTTGCAGAAACAGCTGACCAGATGGTCAGCTTGCTTTGCCAGGTGCCCAGATCCCTGCCAGCATGGCTGCCTGAAAAGGTCAGCAGAGTAAAGATGTGTTCCCACAGCAGCTTTCAAGGGGTACCGAGAAGCCTTTCTCTGCAGAGCCCACCGTCTCTTCCCTGGCACATCCTTCCCTCCCTAGCTCTCCTTGGGCTAATACCTCCTACCCCAGTGTCTGCTCCTGATCTAATAGTCACCACTATTTGAGTATTCCCATGTGCCAGGCCCTATACCAAGCCTATTGCATGCCTCTTCTCATTGAACCCTCACCACTGTATCCTGTAAAGCAGGTATCATCTCTTCTCTCTATAGCCAGGGAAGGGAGCCTTGGGGCATTCCGTAACAAGCTCCTGGTCTCACAAATGCTAAATGGTGGAGCTTGGGTTCCAAACCCAAGTGTTGGTGCCAAAGCCCAGCTCTTTAGCTGGGCCTGTGAAGACTGGCTTTGCTTTCTGAGCTTCACACAGGGGTCTTGGGGTCTTCTTTCTTTTAGCATTGGCTTTTTCAGCCTGCCTACCTTCATCTTGGATGGGAAAGTAAGTCAGAACAAGGGTGTTTCCAAGAGTGGAGCTGGCAGCCTCTGTCACAAGCGGATGGGAGCCCAAAGGTGTCATCTTCATCTAATGCTAAAATGCTTCACAGGGATTAAACACACTGCCTGCCGCAGTGGTTCCCGTGGCCACGTGGGGGCTGGGTGGCTTAAATTGGGGAGGTGCAAATGTGATGGGGGGACCTTTGGTGAGGGATACACACCCAGGACGTGCAGGTAAAGGAAATCCAGACTGGATCCACCTATAGTGCCAAACACGCCCACGTCTAGTCTGGCTTGACCAGACTTGGACATGTTTAATCAAGCTGCCCTGATTTATTGCTGACTGCATTCTCCAGGCCACAGCGCCATCTGCAGGGCAGCCCTGCACCAGCGGGGGCAGGTCCTGGGGCCTGTCCCAAGACCCTGTGATGGTCAGCGTTAAGGTAAAGGTTGTGAGCTACAAAGCCGGCAGTGATTGCAGTCCTTTCAAACTTAGGGCAGTCGTACAGGCACCACCCCTTCTCAAAAACCAACCTCCTGAAATGATATGGGCAGATATTAGCATGCCCATTTTACAGACGAAGAAACTGGGCCTCAGAAAGCCACAGTCACCCCCCAAGGGTGGAGTCAGGCAGGATTCCAACTCAGGCTCTTTGACAAAAAACTCTGGGCTCTACATCTGCCTCTCCTGATGCAGAAGAAAGAGAAGAAGCATGGAGGGTAAAGGATGAAGCGAAAAGCCACTGGCTGGGTGGATTGAGAGCCAGGATTCGTGGCTTGGTTTTGTCGCACTGTCTCTGCTGCCAAGCCCTACTCACCCCCGCCAGGAAGAGCAAACATTCCCAGACACAACATCCTCCTGGGTCTGTCATCAGGTTGACAGAGAGAAAATCGAGCTCCTTACAGGAGACTGTCAGGGTGGGCTGGGGTGTAGTTTTTAAATGTCTCAATGACTGGGAAGATAATTGAGGACATTATATTTTTTACTCTTTTCAGTGCCTGTCTCAGCAGCAAGCACTTGTCAGCCAGATCCTGGAGGCCGAAGGCTGACTACCCTGACAAAAAGAAGACAGTCAAGTTGTCTAAATTCATCGATTTTTCTGAAATTTGAAATCTGCAATTTCCGGAGCTGTGTTCTGTTGTTAAGTGGCTGTCCAAATTCCTGAGCTCATGTTTAAGTGTCGCCGACAAAGAAGGAAACAATCCAATCAGGTTTACATTGGCGGTTCAATTAGACACATATGAGGTAGTCACTCAGAAGCGGTTCACAGCAAATTTATTCCTGGGACAACCTTCTTTTACCACCCAACTTAAATCTCCCAGGAATTTGTTCCAAGAATAGAAGCTAACTGCTATAATATCCCGAGCTAATTGCAATATTATCCTGATTGGAGCCTAATGAGAAGGCACATCTGCCTCGCTAGCCAGCACTGCCTCTCCCCCTACACAGAGCCCTCAGAGATAGATTATCTTGTTCTAGACAGCTTTGTTATTTGATTATCTACACTATAGCTCTTTCTTGCTAATTTACCACTTTTACATATTTATGCCCCCTAATTAGTCAACAAGTATTTATTAAACACCTACTGCATGCTCATCCCATGTATCCCAAGCAAACAGAAGGATGTTTGCTTCCGGTTCCAAAGCGAAATACATGCTTCTTTGGGGTGGTGGTCTCTTTTGGGGTCTTCAGTCAGATGAACAAGTAACATATATGGATCAGAAGCTTATGCCTGTAATCCCAGCGCTTTGAGAGGCCAAGGTGGGCAGATTGCTAGCGCCCAGGAGTTCAAGACCAGCCTGGGCAACATAGTGAAGTGTCACCTCCACTAAAAATACAAAAAATTAGCTGGGCATGGAGGCGTGCACCTGTCATCCCAGCTACTTGGGAGGCTAAGGTGGGAGGACCACCTGAACTCAGAAAGTCAAATCTGCAGTGAGCCGAGATGGCACCCAATGCACTCCAGCCTGGACAATGAACCTTGTCTCAAAAAGTAAAAATCATATATATGCAGCAGTATTTGTACATAAAACACATGCTTGGAAACCCACACGTCTGAGATATCTGCATATGCCTTGTGGAGAATTTCTAGGGTCGGTTAGAAGGAGAAAGAAACATAAATTATATTGTTCTGGAACTCTTCTCTACATCACCCAGCCGAGGAGCATAAGGTGAGTGCTTTCATTTCATTCATTAACTCACCAAATATTTGCTGAACATTGACCCTGTGCTTGGCCCCGGAAGAGAATTTTGCAAAAACACAGTCCCTTATTTCAGATTTGACAACACAGTGGGGAGACTATATCTTTTTTTTTTTAATGCAAATCATAGAACAGAGGCAACATTCAGGACTGATGAGGAAATTTGGCTCTTGGGAAATGGTCAGAACGGCTCATTCTGCTAAGAGCAGAGCATCTTGTAAAGTTCTACCCAGCTTGTTGCCCCACTTAGCCCTCCACAGGTTGCGGAAGCAGAGGAGGGAGCCACTCCTGTGGACTCAATTCTCACCCTTGCTGGTGAAAACAGGAATCATGGGTTCTCATTGCTCACAGCTCCGCCTGGAACGACTTCCTTCTCTCCACTTCCAGACCCAAGCCCAGGCTTCCCAGGTTTCACCTTTGGACCTTTTCCCACTCTCTGCACCTGGGGCCCAATGCTCAACCCACCTCTCCACCCTTCGTATCCTTCCGTGGTTAAATGTAGGCTTCTCTCTTCCTGTCTGTGGCTGTCCGTTACCCCAAGTCAAGGCCTTACATCACCTTGCTCGCCTCAGGGAACCCACCCCTCCTGCGCCTCGGAAGGCTGATCTCCTCCAGTGCCCAGTTTGTCCTGACCTCAGAAGTACAACCCACTCCACTCAGAAGAAGCAAAGAGGGGTTTTTAAAGAAATATAAGCAGCTTCACTGAGAGCTCATGGCTAAACTCAGATTTTAAGAGGACAAGAACAAGAAAAAGGACAAATTGTAAGAATAGTTTCAGAAATGTTTACTAATGAGATGAATATGTGTAAGGCATTTAGCACAGTGCCTAAAACACATTAAGTAACCAACAAATGGTAGGTGGTATTAATACCATTATTATTAAATCCCAGAATGACGAGATTACAAGAACATGCACGCATAACAAAAGCAGTCTTAAAAAGCTAATTTTTTTTTTTTCAGGGCCAGAGTAACAGGAAAGAGACCCATTATTCAAGACAGATGATGTAATGTGAATAAAAGAGTGAACATTTTAAGGTGTCTTTTATCCTAATATTCTTCTATTTTCTTTAGAAGAGAGAATTATCTTCAACCTGGAAAGGATAATAAACATGATTATGGGGAAATCGGGACCCAAGACAGATGACGCAGCACTCAAGGAGAGCCCTTCTGCTTTATGCGAGCCCAACGCTCTTAACTCCCACTAAATATACCCAAGACCTTTACTGTGTGGTTGCAAACCCCTACTGTAAATATTGAGAAGTCAGGAAGGTGAGAAGGGTGGGGAAGAATTAGAGATGAGCAAATGTTGCCCAGGTTTGTGAGAGAAGGGGGATTCCAGAAACTACAGATGGGTATGTCTGAGATTGATCTGCAGGCAGATAGGCTTATAAAAGATGGCAGATGTTACTAGTGGTCAAAGTGGCTTACTAAGAGTAATTAGTCAAATTAACCTTATTTCCATTGCTCAGGGATTGGTACATGAAGGCATTGCTACGCATATTGCATACTTAATTTTAGCAAAGCACCTGATAGAATCTTTCAGGATTCCTGGTGGGTAAGATGGAGAAATAAGGGCTAGATTTAAAGTATGATTAGCCAAGTTACATAGATGGCTGAACCTCCACATCTAATGAATGGAACAGTGTCCACTACAGAGCACATTATAGGTGCTTAGTAAATATCTGTTACTGTTACACAAATGAATCAAGTTGGAGGGAAGTTTCTGATGGTATGTCCCCATCCAATTTTATATATATATAAAATATAATATATTTTGCACCCAGGCTGGAGTGCAGTGGCGCAATCTTAGCTCAGTATAACCTCCACCTTCCGAGTTCAAGCAATTTTTGTGCCTCAGCCTCCCAAGTAGCTGGGATTACCGGTGTGTGCCACCACGCCCGGCTAAGTTTTGTATTTTTAGTAGAGATGGGGTTTCACTATGTTGGCCAGGCTGGTCTTGAACTCCTGACCTCAAGTAATCTGCCTGCCTCAGCCTCCCAAAGTGCTGGGATTACAGGTGTGACCCACCATGCCCAACCTCAGGTGTAGTATTGATCCAAAATGATATCTGATGTACAGGAAGGGGGAAAGATCTGTTTTGTATGTAAGAGTAAGTTAGTCGAAATATAGTGAGGACAGTCAGTGAATGGAGGGGAACATCGAAAGAGACAGTGCTGGCAGAAGGCTGCAGGATGTTTACACCCCTGGGACCCCAAGGAGGTTGGTGAGAAGAGAGTCAAGTTAGATTTCAATCAGATGGCGCCATAGACCCGGCTAAGATTGGACTGGGTAGGCCCACCCTAGGCTGATCCCGTTCGGGAGCCTCTTCCTTATATGAATGGACTGTAATAAGAAAAGCCTGTGATGATAAAGTCTATTAAGGGTGGAAGCAATATGTGGTCTAGTTGGCTCTGCCTTGGGAATAGTTTTAGGGAGGGGTTTGTGCAGTGGACAAAGGATGAGATCAAGAGGAGACTCTATTGAAAAAAAGAAAAAAAAAAAATGCCATCCAGGCGCGGTGGCTCATGCCTGTAATCCCAACCCTCTGGGAGGCCGAGGTGGGTGGATCAGCTGAGGTCAGGAGTTCGAAACCAGCCTGGCCAACATGGCAAAACCCCATCTCTACTAAAAATACAAAACTTAGCCAGGTGTGGTGGCACACACCGGTAGTCCCAGCTACTTGGGAAGCTGAGGCTATACAAAAATTAGCCAGGTGGGGTGGTGCATGCCTGTCGTCCCAAATACTCAGGAGGCTGAGGCAGGAGAATCACTTGAACTCAGGAGGCAGAGGTTGCAGTGAGCCAAGATCACGCCATTGCACTCTAGCCTGGGTGACAGAGTGAGACTGTCTCAAACAAACAAAACTATTGGGGAAAGGAAGACAAAGCCAGCAACTTCCTGGGTACCCAAGTCCGGCACATCAGCAGGTGTTTGTGTGCTCCCCCCGACAAGTTCCTCACCACCTTTACCAGGGGTTACAGCTCCATGGGAGAAAAGCCTGATAGGTGGAGATGGCAGAGCCCCTTCTCCTAATGGTGGCTCTGTGTCTGCTTGGCTTAGCAGCAGTGTGACAGCTTGCTCTTTGGATCACTCTTCCTTGCCCAACTATTGCCAAACCAGGTTGAGCCCACCTCAAGGGATTGGGCAGGTAGAAAGTGTGGGTTAGTACAATCCTCACAATAATTTAGATGACGACATTAGAGCTCAGAAAAGTAGATGTTTTTAACCATGGTCACACAGCTGGCCTACAGTGGAGCAAGGATTTGAACCCAGAGTCTTAATGCTAGGATCCAAATTGTCAACCACACAGCACTGGGCTGGCATCTGCAGAATCTCAGGTTCTGAGATTGGGTCCCCACATTTTAAGAAGGATGTGGACAGATCAAAGGGGTAGCTCCTGGAGAGCCACCAGGAGAATGGGAGAATGGGAGAGGCTGGAAATCTTGTCCTGTAAGAAATACAGGGAGGGCCAAGTGCAGTGGCTCACACCTGTAATCCCAGCACTTTGGGAGGCCGAGGAGGGCGGATCACCTGAAACCAGGAGTTCGAGACTAGCCTGGCCAATGTAGTGAAACTCCATCTCTACTAAAAATACAAAAATTAGCCAGGTGTGGTGGCTCACACCTGTAATCCCAGCTATTTGGGAGGCTGAGGCAGGAGAATTGCTTGAACTCGGGATGTGGAGGCTGCAGTGAGCCAAGATTGCACCACTGCACTCCAGCCTGGGCAACACAGTAAGACTCCATCTCCAAAAAAAAAAAAAAAAAAACAAAAACAAAAAACCTACAGGTCATCAGGGAATTCTGTCTGAAACAAAAATGACTTGGGAAAACGCAATAACTGTCCTCAAGCTCTCAGAGAAATGTTATGTGGCAAAACACAGACATTTATTTTTCATAGCAGTTTAAGAATAATGGTAATGATGTATTTTGACATTCTAAGGATTAGAGAGTTATCCTAAACCGGAGTGGGCTGCTTTGAGATACTGAGCTCCCGGGCACTGAAAGTATTCAAGCAGAAGCTGGATGTCATGGGCCAGGCTTTCAATAAACCTGAAATCTACTCTTCCTCTTCTCAAAGTGCCTACAGCACGGCTGAGACCTACTTTCTCAGCTCCCTTGTCACTACTGGTTTCTTGACTATAAACTTCATACAGCTTTGCTGAGGGATAACCTATGTACTGTACAATTTATCCATTGTAAGTGAACAGTCTGATGGTTCCTAGTAAATCTATACAGCTCTGCAATCATTGCTACGGTCCAGTTGCAGAAACTTTGTGATTATAGTTTTTTTCCCCCAAAGAACATTATTAGCATCAAGGGTAGATCCAGGTCCCATGGGCCGTGGTCTCCGCAGACCTAACAGCAGGACTCTGCTGTGGCTCTTGCCTCACAGCCTCTCCTCATTCCTTCTTGGGTGTCACCTGATCTGCCCTGCCACATGCTGCTTGGCCTTCCTGGGCCCTGGGTGCCTCCCCCCACCCAAGGTGTCTCCGATGGGCACCTTTGCTTCCTTCCTTCCTCCTCTGCCATGGCGTGGGGGCAGGGGCTTGGTCTTCAGCAGATTCCAAGGCAGTAGGGTGTACTCAGAAGTATGTGAGCCCTGCTACCCCAGAGCTGTATTTGGCTTATGGCCATGTGGCCTCCAGCAAGTCACCTTATATTCATTATTTCTGTTTTGAGACAGGGTCTCACTCTGTTGCCTAGGCTGAGTGCAATGGCTCAGTCTCATCTCACTGCAGCCTCTATCTTCCGGGCTCAAGTGATCCTTCCACATCAGCCTCCCAAGGAGCTGTGACTACAGGCACGCACCACCACACCCAGCTAATTTTGTTTATTTATTTATTTATTTATTTTTTGTAGCGACGAGGTCTCACTATGTTGCCCAGGCTGGTCTTAAACTCCTGGGTTCAAGCGATTCACCTGTCTCAGCCTCTTAAAGTGCTGTGATTACAGGCATGTGCCACCATGCCTGGCCACTTTATCTTCTTGGACCTTAATTTTTCCCCTTTTGTAATGCAGACATAATATACATGCCTTGCTCGGTGCAAAGATCAGAAATGATGAAATGATGTGTATCAAGTGACTAGCACAATATCTACTTTTTTTTTTTTTTTTTTTTGAGACAGTCTTGCACTGTCGCCCAGGCTGGAGTGCAGTGGCGCGATCTCGGCTCACTACAGCCTCCGCCTCCCAGGTTCAAGTGATTCTTCTGCCTCAGCCTCCCGAGTAGCTGGGACTACAGGCGTGCACCACCACACCTGGCTAATTTTTGTATTTTTAGTAGATAGTTTCACCATGTTGGCCACGCTGGTCTCGAACTCAAGTGATCCACCTGCCTTGGTCTCCCAAAGTGCTGGGATTACAGGTGTGAGCCACCATGTCTGGCCAATATTCACTATTTTTAATAAATGGTATCCATGATTACTGCTGCCACCTTCATTATTGACACTCAAAAGTCCTCTGCTTTGAGCGCTTATTTTGCCTTTCTCTTCTCGGAATATCCCTGTTTTCTGGGTCTCTCCTGGTGTCCAGCCCTTACTGTAGACACAGAGATGGATTCCCCTACATTTGGGAACCCCCAAGGCTGACCCTAGCCAGGGAGTGCATGTGGGTTAGTTGGGATGGAGCAGCAGCACCACCTAGTGGCAATGTGCAGCAGCACGCTAATTACTGGCCAAATGCAGGAGTTGGTCTAATAGCTACATTAGGACACTTTGGAAGTCGCCTACTCCAGCTGTTCGTCCAGTGCTTGTGTGACCACAGCATCCTCCTAGAGAGGGCTTCCCATGCCATGCACTAGAGCAAAAGAGGATGGAGAGAATGAAAAAACAGGAGAGAATTTATCAGTGTAATGCTCCTCACGGACCACAGAGTAGTAAAAAAAAGTTTAAAAAGCATCTCCACCAGATGTAGAGATAGGAAGTAGGTCGGTGGTTAGTGGTTGCCCAGTGCTGCGGGGGATGGGGGAAATGAGGAGTGATCACTAAAGGGTACAGGGTTTCTTTTCAGGGTGATAGAAATGTTTTAAAAGTGACCAGGCACAGTGGTTCACGCCTGTAATCCCAGCACTTTGGAAGGCTGAGGCGGGCAGATCGCTTGAGGTCAAGAGTTCAAGACCAGCCTGGCCAACATAGTACATCCTCGTCTCTACTACTAATACAAAAATTAGCCAGGTGTGGTGGTGCATGCCTATAATCCCAGCTACTCGGGTGGCTGAGAAAGCAGAATCGCTTGAACCCGGGAGGCAGAGGTTGTAGTGAGCTGAGATTGTGCCACTGCACTCCAGCCTGGGCAACAGAGTGAGACTCTGTCTCAATAATAATAATAGGCCAGGCACGGTGGCTCACACCTGTAATCCCAGCACTTTGGGAGGCTGAGGTGGGTGGATCACAAAGTCAGGAGATCCAGACCATCCTGGCTAACACGGTGAAACCCCATCTCTACTAAAAGTACAAAAAATTAGCTGGGCGTGGTGGCAGGTGCCGGTAGTCCCAGCTAGTCTGGAGGCTGAGGCAGGAGAATGGCGTGAACCCGGAAGGCAGAGCTTGCAGTGAGCTGAGATCGTGCCACTGCACTCCAGCCTGGGTGACAGAGCAAGACTCTGTCTCAAAAAAAAAAAAAATAATAATAATAATAATAATAATGCTGATGAGTTTGTGGCCAGCACTGCTGTTCATACTTGGACAAGATATCTCCAGGGAAACACCAGAGCAAGACATTCAAAGGTAGGAGACATTTAATCCTCATAACCCTATGAGGCAGGAATCAGTATCCCCATTTAACAGTTAGGCAAACTGAGGCTCCGCGATACAGAGGCTAAGAGTCAGTGGCCTGAGGCTAGCAGCCAGTGAGGGACATGGCAGGGATGCAAACATGGCTTTCAGGGACCCAAGTCTTTCCTCAAAACTACTGTACTGAAAACTGCTCCCCACTTACACTTACTCTGACTCACCGGCTCCAGCGTCACAGTGTGGGAAAGGCTGTAGTGGATGTGCTGTGAAAAGTCCCAGCAAGGCGTACTGCCAGGGCCTAAGGCCAGGACAGCACCTCTGAGTTTTTCCTCCATAAACACAGCCTAGGAGTTTCAACAGAAACTCTGCTAAACTGGATGGGGAAAGAGATTTCGAAAAGCTCAAGACATTCAGAAGCACATGGCTATCCTCTCCTCCTTCCAAAGCAAGGTCTTTATTGTCTGAGCAATCAATAAGTATTTAACGAGGGCTGGCACTGTACTAGGTACACTGTAGCATAAATACAAAAGAGAAAGACACAGTCCCTGCCCATTTGAGGTGTACAATCTAAATATTTCTCGGCGGCCAGGTGCGGTGGTTCGCGCCTGTAATCCCAACACTTTGGGAGGCCGAGGAGGGTGGATCACAAGGTCAGGAGTTCAAGACCAGCCTGGCCAACATGATGAAACCTTGTCTCCACTAAAAGTATAAAAATTAGCCGGGCATGGTGGCAGATGCCTGTAGTCCCAGCTACTCAGGAGGCTGAGGGAGGAGAATCGCTTGAACCAGGAGGCAGAGGTTGCTGTGAGCCGAGATCACGCCACTGTACTCCAGCCAGGGCAATACAGCAAGACTCCATCTCAAAAAAAAAAAAAAAAAGGTTAAGTAGTAAAAGTGCTTAGGTACTAATGTGGCCAACAGTTGTCTGGATAAACGAGCTCTAGACCACTCAGTGAACCTCCTCTCCAGGACATTTTTATTAATATTTGAAGAACAACATAAAACACATTTCCAAGTGGTTCATGAGATGCCATGGCCATCCAAAAGAGGGAGGCAATGTGGTGGAGCTTAGTCTTGACAAGAGCTATTTCCCATAGTGAAATTTGCCACTAACTCGGGGGCAATACCAGGGGTAGCTGGGAATCTCACATCTCTCAAGTTAGCCCCTTGAGTCTGTCACAGACTCTCAGAACTCATAGGCGTGTGGTTCTGGGAATGGAAACTAACCAAAACCATCATCTGGACTGAGACAGCCAAACCTGGGGACAGCGCCATCCCAAAAGTGAACCGTCTGCTTCACGGGAAGAACATTTATCTCAGAGCAGGGATGTGGGAGCTGCAGTCACAGAGGACCGAGACCCCAGACGGTGATGGCCAGAGCGCAGACACGACCCTCCGCTGGCCTGCGGGGCTCTGGGAAAGAGCTTCGGCCTCACACTGGGTCACCTCCCCACGGGGTCCCCATCTGGCAAATAAGGGAAGGAACTAGCATATGGAAAAGGCTGGATACCTTCCTAGTGTTATGAAGTCTTGACATGCCAGTGAAAAAGCTCACTGATATCTTTAAATAAAGCATCTTACATCAGGAACTCTGGGCTAAAATACAGCGTCAGGGAAAAGTTCCACCAATCTTAACCTCTTCACACCTGCAATAAGCAAGTACCTTTTCTTTCCTGAGGATCATTTGCTTTAAAGCACTGAAGAGTGAGCTGCTAGCTCCAGCAGTGATGGTAAAGAATGACGATTTCTGGGGAGCGTAGTGGCTCATGCCTGTAATCCCAGCACTTTGGAAGGCTGAAGTGGATGGATCCCTTGAGCTCAGGAGTTAGAGACCAGCCCAGGCAACATGGCGAGACCCCATCTCCATAAAAAATACAAAAATTACCCAGGTGTGGTGTGCACACCTGTAGGAGGCTGAGGTGGGAGGATTGCTTGAGCCCGAGAGGCGGAGGTTGCAGTGAGCTGAGATTGTACCACTGCACTCCAGCTTGGGCGACAGAGTGGGAGGCTGTTTAAAAAAAAAAAAGAAAATTTTTAATAAAAAATAAACATGAAAAGGTACAGTAAAAATATGGTTAAAAAAAAAAAAAAAAAAGAATGACAATTCCTTCCTTTTTACGAAAGGACACCAAAAACTAACAGGACTCCAGATGCCAGACCAGGATTGCAACAGCTGAACTCAGTTCCCACTCCAACTCTCCTCCTTCTTTCCACCATGAAGCCCGCTCTGGCCTTCGAGCACCAGCAAGCTCTCTGGACTTCTCCATCAACTGCAAAAATGATCATCAAAGCTACTGAAATGGAAGGTGGTGTTTAAAACTTAACACGGGGTTTCTTAAAATGTAACCTGCTTTTCTTATGGCATGGATAAGGCACTGTGAGAAAGCTGCCTCCACTCCCAGCACACAGGTACACGCGCACGCAGCAGAGGCCAGCCGATGTGGCCACAAGGCACAAAGAATAGATCCTTCTGGTCAGTTCTGGTTCTGGAGCTGGTTGGCGAGCCAGTCCAGGCCTTCGTAAAGCCCATGTCCGGTAGTGGCACAAGTGGCCTGAATGTGCCAGTTTCCGTAGCGGAGGGAATGGAGGCCGAGCTTGTCTGTTATCTCTGCCGCGTTCATAGTATTAGGGAGATCCTTGAAAAAGAACATTCAAAAGTCAATGTATACTGTTGTATCCGTATAGCAAAATATGCTCTTCCCTGCTAAATGTGCCCAAACCCACAGTCTTCTCTGTTGATGGCAACCCCAACCTTCCAGTTGCTCAGGTCAAAAAGCTTGAAATTATCCTAACTTTTTTTCTCTCAATGTCACAGCCAATCTGTCAGGAACTCCTAATGGCTCTACCATCAAAATTTATCCAGAATCTGACCACTTACTAACTTCACAGCTGTCACCCCAACCTGACGCCACATCACTTCTCACCTGGATGACTGAAATAACTTCCTAACTGGCCTCCCTACTTCTCTGCTCTGGATCCCGTGAAGCCTGTTCTCAACCAAGCCACCAGTGAATCAGATTGAATCATTCCTCTATCAAAACTGCAACAGCTCCCCCTCTCTCAGGATACGAGTCAGAGTCCTTATGGTCCACAAAGCCTCCTGGACTGGAGACCTCACCGAAGCGGTCTGTTCCATCTTTTCAATATGGCACTCACCATACGTTACTATATCATGACATTTACTTACTTAAGTATATTTATTAGTAACTGTCTATCTGTCTCTAACTAGAATGCAAGCTTTACGAGGGCAGGAATCTTGGTCTATCTTGTCCTCTGATGTATCCCAAGTGCCTCAAAATGTGCGTGGCACAGAATAAGCTCAAACTAAATTTGAATAAATCAGCATTAAAGAACAAAGTAAGGCCAGGCATGGTGGCTGACACCTGTAATCCCAGCACTTTGGGAGGCCGAGGTGGGTGGATCACCTGAGGTTGGGAGTTTCACACCAGCCTGACCAACATGGAGAAACCCTGTCTCTACTAAAAATACAAAATTAGCCAGGAGTGGTGGCGCATGCCTGTAATCCCAACTACTTGGGAGGCTGAGGCAGGAGAATTGCTTGAGCCCAGGAGGCGTAAGTTATGGTGAGCCGAGATAGCGCCATTGCACTCCAGACTGGACAACAAGGGTGAAACTCCATCTCAATAAACAAACAAACAAACAAATAAATGAACAAAGTAGCTGTAGATGTACTGATATGGAAGGACTTCAAAGATACGCTAAGTGAAAGAACACAATCATATAATTGCTTACACAGGCAGAGAAAGTTGGATTTCTGGAAAGAGAAAGAATACTAATTTAACAATGAAGAGTAGCACTAGACTATTTCACTTGAATATTCTGAACTGTATGCGTATTTATACCATGAGAACATTCTGTTTTTATCATTGAAAACAACAAAGGCACCAAGCACAGTAGGTTACACCTGAAATTCCAGCACTTTGTGGGGCTGAGGTGGGAGGACAGCTTGAGCACAGGCGTTTGAGACCAGCCTGGGCAACATGGCAAGATCTCAGCTCTACAAAAAAAAAATTTTTTTTTTTTTTTTTTTTTTTTGAGACAAGTTTCACTCTGTCGCCCAGGCTGGAGTGCAGTGGGGTGAACTCAGCTCACTGCAAGCTCCACCTCTCATGTTCATGCCATTCTCCTGCCTCAGCCTCCCGAGTAGCTGGGACTACAGGCGCCCACCACACGCCCAGCTAACTTTTTGTATTTTTAGTACAGATGGGGTTTCACCATGTTAGCCAGGATGGTCTTGATCTCCTGACCTCGTGATCCGCCCGCCTCGGCCTCCCAAAGTGCTGGGATTACAGGCGTGAGTCAAAAAACAAAACAAAAAAGAAAAGAAAAATTAAAAAATTAGCTGGGCATGGTGGCATGTGCCTGCAGTCCCAGCTACTTGGGAGGCTGAGGAAGAAGGATCACTTGAGCCCAGGAGTTCGAGGCTGCAGTGAACTGTGATCACACCACTTCACTCCAGCCTGGGCAACAGAGTAAGACCCTGTCTCAAAACACAACAAAACAAAAAAATCACACACACATACACACACACTCCAGATTCATTTTCTTTCTTTAATAGTCATATATTCACTAGTGCAAACTCTGGACTGACATTGAACCTGAACAGTGGAGTAACGGTTGTACAAATGATGATCCATTGACCATTTACAATCATGTCTACAAAGAGTTGGATAACAAGAGACAATGCTTTTGATAAATCTAAAGTGATAAAGCAGATGCAACATTGTCAAAACAGTATGATCTCAATTACATAATGAATGCACTCATGGAAGAGCAAGTGAAGGAAGGATGTCAGAATGTGACAGTGGTCATCTCAGGCTGGTACAATTCCACATGGTTCTTTCTACCTTCTTTTTCATGCTTAGTTTAGCTCAGAGTCCTGAGGTTGGATAGTTCTATGCTTGGTCTTCCTCCCATGTTTCTTTTACTGTTTTACATTTATGTACAAGCCCTTTTCCTCCTCCAAAACAGGCCCTATATGATCCAATCTCATCTCCTTTCTCCCCCGCTCATTCTGTTCCAGCTGTGCTGGTTGCCATGCTGTTCCTAGAACCGTGTGGCTCCCTTCCTCCCGGCCTTCTGGTCTCTGCTCAGATGTCATCTTATCAGAAAGGCATTCCCAGTCTTTCCCACACCTACCCTGCCCCCTTACTATGCTTTTCCTTCTTCCACAACACTTACCATATGACATGTATTATTATTTATTTTACTGTGTAGCCCAGGATGGAGCGTAATGGAATAATCTCATCTCACTGCAGCCCCGAACTTCCAGGCTTAAGGGATCCTCCCACCTCAGCCTGAATAGCTGGGACCACAGGTGCATGCCACCACATCCAGCTAATTTTTGTACTTTTTTGTAGAGATGGGGTTTCACTATGTTGCCCAGGCTGGTCTTGAACTCCTGGGCTCAAGTGATCCCCCTGCCACAGCCTCCCAAAATGATGGGAGTACAGGCATGAGCCACCACACCTGGCACATTACATTTTATTTATTGGTTGACTCTCTTCCCACTAGCAACGTAAACTCCATGAACACGAGGATTTTGTCTGTCTTGGTTTAAGCCTAAAACCAAGTCTGGAACTTAGTAGATGCTCGATGGCTCACACCTGTAATCCCAGCATTTTGGGAGGTCAAGGTGGGCGGATCACTTGAAGTCAGGAATTCAAGACCAGCCTAGCCAATATGGTGAAACCCAGTCTCTATTAAAAATACAAAAATTAGGTGGGCATGGCAGCACATGCCTGTAATTCCCATTACTTGGGAGGCTGAGGCAGGAGAATCACTTGAACCTGGGAGGTGGAGGTCACAGTGAGCTGAGATCACACCACTGTACTCCAGCCTGGGCAACAGAGTATGACTGTCTCAGTAAGAAAAAGATATTCTAGCAAGGAGATGGTGGGAGACGTTATGGTTGGGACTGGAGAGAGGGAGGCAGACATCTCATTTAAATGTCTACATTCATAAGTGAGACATTTGGCAGTAAATTTCAGTTCCAGCATTCAGAAAGTCAATAACAACATACCTGTTTATTGGCAAATACCAATAAAACTGCATTTCTGAGCTCATCATCCTCTAATAAGTAAGTTAGTACTTCCCGGGCCTCATCAATCCGCTCTGTCATTACTGTCAACCACAAAAATCAGACCTAGAAAGAAATCACGAGCATGTTAGTGATCTGAGCCTGGAAAACACAGCTGTTTATGTATCTGTGCGGCTTCTCCCTGCTTGTGTGTGTGACTTCACAAAGGCAATCAATATGGAAGGATACATCATCTCTAGAGTTAGGAGGCCTGCTGTACACTCAGCTCACCTTTTGCAGAAGCATCACAGCTCTGTACCATATTAACAACAAGAATATATAGTGAAAAAGTTAGTCTCATTTTATAATCACTTAATTTCCACATCGGGGAAAAAAACATGTTTTTTATTTTTTAATTGATTGATTGATTGATTGATTGGTTTTGAGATGGAGTCTCACTGCAGCCCAGGCTGAAATGCAGTGGCATGATCTCGGCTCACTGCAACCTCCACCTCCCGGGTTCAAGCAATTCTCCTGTCTCAGCCTCCTGATTAGCTGGGATATAGGCACACCATCACACCTAGCTTATTTTTGTATTTTTAGTAGAGACGGGGTTTCACCATATTTGTCAGGCTGGTCTTGAACTCCTGACCTCAGGTGATCCACCTGCCTCAGCTTCCCAAAGTGCTAGGATTATAGGCATGAGCACTGCGCCTGGCCAAAACATTGTTTTTTAAAACATGTAAAGTTTATTATAATAAACAGCATTCTAGGTCTAGCTCTCTACAGCAAAACTTGAGACAAAAGCTTAAGTGCAGGTACTTTCTTTGGGAAGTGATCCCAGGGAGCAGGAATGAGGGCCTGAGGGAGTAAAACAGGGCAGAAGGGACAGACAATAGAAGGATGAGTTATCAAGCTGAGCTCCCACTGTGGGACCAGTGCTCGCTACTGCTGGACATTCTTTTTTTTTTTTTTGAGATGGAGTCTCGCTCTGTCGCCCAGGCTGGAGTGCAGTGGCACGATCTCGGCTCACTGCAAGCTCCGCCTCCCGGGTTCACACCATTCTCCTGCCTCAGCCTCCCGAGTGGCTGGGACTACAGGTGCCTGCCACCTCGCCCGGCTAATTTTTTGCATTTTTAGTAGAGACAGGGTTTCACCGTGTTAGCCAGGATGGTCTCGATCTCCTGACCTCGTGATCTGCCTGTCTTGGCCTCCCAAAGTGCTGGGATTACAGGCTTGAGTCACCATGCCCGGCCATTGCTGGACATTCTAAGAAGCCATATCAAATGCCCGTCAGAACTGTCCACCCAGGAGACAAAAGAGAAAACAAGTATCCTTCAGTACCCATTCCCTGTTAGTCAAGAACAACTCAACAGGTGTTAGGCCACCCACACTTCTGGGTCACATTGGTATGAACACCAACAGATTCCTAGGGCATCTGTATAGTAATGAATTTGGCTGTTCTAGAAGGTAGCCTCTAAACCCTTGGACTTTGCAGAGTGATAGGAGTGTCTTTGTTATCATGGCGGGCGCACATCTGTAAGTTGATGCTAACAAGATGACTCAGGGTGGGCCCCTAGATAGTTTCTGCTAACAAGATCACCTCTGGAAAAATGAGGGTGCTGAAGTTTGAGTCACATGGCCAATGATTCAATCAATTGTGCCTATGCGATGCAGCCGCAATAAGAATGACGAATACTGAAGCTCAGGAGAATGTCGTTGGTTGGCAATACTCTATACATTGTCGCGCGTCGATGTGCTGGAAAGGTAACGGCCCCTGACTCCACGGGGAAGAACACTGAAGGCTTTGTGTTTGCTGCCCTCCCAGATCTATGTGTCTTTCCCTTTGACTGATTCATTTGCATCCTTTTGCTTTATTGATCAATTAATAAAACTGTAATTGTACAGTTGTACATCAGGGATGGGATGTAATGGTACATCCCTGAATTCTGTGAATCATTCTAACAAATGATCAAACCTGAGGGGGTAGTGGAAATCGCCAAATTCGTAGCCATCTGGCCAGAAGTGAGGGTGGTCTGAGGACCCCCAAATCTACTGCCAGCTGGTGGCTGAAGTTGGGGATTCTTGTGGAGGATGGTGCCCTCAACCTGTGAAATAAAGCCCAACTCCAGGGGGTTGGTGCTGGAAGTCTCTGCAGCATCCCACACTATAGCACCGGATACATCCCAGGAAGTAAAAGATACCTGGGGCAGGCCAAAGAAAGGCATCACCCCATCACGCCTGAGTGAGGGTGACCAAAGCCTGCACAGACCCAGTCACTGCTACATTGGCTGGAGGAAGCTGTGGGGCCAAAAGCTTCTCCAGGGAGGGGCACAGGAAGCATCCAACACATCCTCCAAGAACAGGAAGGGGAGATGCCCTTGGCGGTAGTTCACGTGACATTAATGGTAACAATCTGTCAGCCAGGTGTGGTGGCTCACGCCTGTAATCCCAGCACTTCAGGAGGCCAAGGTGGTCAGATCACTTGAGGTCAGGGGTTCGAAACCAGCTTGGCCAACGTGGCAAAACCCCATCTCTACTAAAAATACAAAAATTAGCCGGGTATGGTGGCGCACACCTGTGGTCCCAGCTACTCAGGAGGCTGAGGTGAAAGAATTGCTTGAATCCAGGAGGCAGCGGTTGCAGTGAGCCAAGATCGTGCCACTACTCTCCAGCTTAGGTGACAGAGTGAGACCCTGTCTCGGAAAAAACAAAAAAACAAAAAACAAAAAAATTGTGTTTGGCTAACAGTAAGCCCTTAACACAAAAATGTGAAGTGGCTGCCAAAAGAACAGTTTGATCCTAGACTGCATCACCAGTAGTGACGGGGTCTCAGTTCCTAGGACATGGGTGACACCAAGCTTACTCTATATCAGGCAGAACATCCTGGGAACATTACACAGGCAGTGCTGGACTCCACACTCTGAGACATGGGCAAACTGAAGAAATTCAAAAAATGACCAGGAGAGCAAAGGCATTCGACACTTGGCCATATGAAGACCAGCTGCTGTAACCGAAGATTTTACCTGGAGAAAAGATTCATGAGGGGCTGATGGCTATCTTCAAGTAGCTGAAAGTCTATGATGTAAAGAGGATCCAAGCATTTTATAGAGCTCTGTGAGGTGGACTGAAGATCAGTGGTGAAAACTACAGAAGTCAGCCTAACAGAGTGTCAGCAGATGAAGATGCAATGGGCTGCCTCAGAAGGCATTGCTGTCACTGGAGACGTTTGTTTGTGCACAGCTTCAGTGACAAGTCATGGGGACCCTGCAGAAGAGACCCTGGAAGGAAAACAGCAGCAGGATAAGATGACTTCTTGATTTCCTCTGACAATGAGATTTCATGACTACGTCCAGGAGACTAAACCAGTGCTGGCCCTCTTCCCTTTCTGTCCGGAGCTGCGCGCCCCGGCCATAGCAAATAATAATTAATGATTAAACGCCCGAGCTCTATTCCTTTCCACCTTCTACCTCCTCCCTAGATTTGTTGTTTCTCTTTTGTATCAATACCTCATAAAAGATGGCGCTCTTCCTGTTTTTTCTTCACCTGTTTTTCCCCCGCGCGGCGAAAATTGTTACTTTGTAGCGCAGGCCCCATCCTGAGCCCGGGAAAATTACCAACTGACAGCGCAGGCTCAACATGACGTCCGACCAGAGAAACCAATACCTACCTAGCCACACCCTCCGCGATGAGATCATCTCCGCCTCTGGCCCAACCCCTTCCCCTCCAAGTGTATATAAGGCATTGCATTACCACCATTAAACGAGACTTGATCAGAGCACTGTCTTGTCTCCATTTCTCGTGTCTCTTGTCCCCCAAATTCCCACTCCCTCCTCCAGGGCCTGCTTCAACGATCCCGCGGGCCGGGATACCTTTCCCTCCGTGCCTCCAGGCCCACTCAACAGCTGCCTGAACCCGCGGCTCCAGAGCAGCCTGCTATGGCTGATAGAGAGTTCCCGCGGCTTCGGCATGTTTGGGGCTTACGCGTGAGTCAATGTCATGTCTGCTACATCATATCAGATTAAAAAATGAAAAACATTCAAAACTCCCCTGAAGATTTCATATGCTATCAGCAGTTCTGGTCTCTCATCATAACTAAGGAAGCCAGATTATCCAGAAATTTGAGATCCTTAGTCACCAATGCAGAACTGACAGGGAGGAAGCTGCCATATTATCCCTTTGCCATTCCTAATAAAGCTTTGTAATATTAGGTACCATTTTATACTGTCTTTATATAGGTCCTTACCTAAGAACCTAACATCAGACTGATCCTACATCTGAACTAGGAGAACCTACAAAAAGCATATTTACGGCTGGGCACAGTGGCTCACGCCTGTAATCCCAGCACTTTGGGAGGCTGAGGTGGGCGGATTACCTGAGGTCAGGAGTTCAAGACCAGCCTGACCAACATGGAGAAACCCCGTCCCTACTAAAAATACAAAATTAGCCAGGCATGGTGGTGCATGCCTGTAATCCCAGCTACTTGGGAGGCTGAGGCAGGATAATTGCTTGAAACCAGGAGGCAGAGGTTGCGGTGAGCCGAGATCGCACCATTGTACTGCAGCCTGGGCAACAAGAGCGAAACTCCATCTCGAAAAAAAAAAAAGTATATTTACACATGTTACTATTAATGTGTTTTTTAAAATGGGAATATATGTATAGAGAGCTGGTATATACATAAAATATGTCTGGACAGATATACAAGAAATAAAAATGTTTGTCAGCCAGGCACAGTGGCTCGTGCCTATAATCTCAGCACTCTGGGAGGCTGAAGCGGGCAGATCACCTGAGTCAGGAGTTTGAGACCAGCCTGGCCAACATGGTGAAATCCCATCTCTACTAAAAATACAAAAATGAGCTGGGCATGGTGGCGCACACCTGTAGTCCCAGCTACTTGGGAGGCTGAGGCAGGAGAATTGCTTGAACCCAGGAGGTGGGCATCGCAGTGAGCCGAGATCGAGCCACTGCACTCCAGTATGGTCAACAAGAGCAAAACTCTGTCTCAAAAAAAAAAAAAAAAAATGTTGTCTATGGGAGGGGAACTGAATGGTTAAGGGACAGGAATGAGACAGTGACTTTTCACTATACAGTCCGCCCTCCACATCCATGGGTTCCATATCCATGGATTCAACTGACCACAGATAGAAATTATTAAGAAAAGAAAAAAACTGCATATGTGCTGAACATGTACAGACTTTTTTCTTATCATTATTCCCCGAACAATAGAGTTTCACAACTATTTATGCAGGATTTATGTTGTATTTAGCATTATAAGTAATCTAGAGGTGATTTAAAGCAGGGGTCCCCAACCCCTGGGCCACAGACCAGCACTGTTAAGAACTGGGCCTGTTAGGAACGGGGCTGCACAGCAGGAGGTGAGCAGCAGGTGAGTGAGAGAAGCCTCATCGGTATTTTCAGCCGCACCCCATCCCCATCTCTAGCATGACCACTTGAGCTCCACCTCCTGTCAGATCAGCTGCAGCATTCGATTCTCATAGGAGCGTGGACCCTATTGTGAACTGCGCAAGCGAGGGATCTAGGATGCCCGTTCCTTATGAGAATCTAATGCCTGATGATCTGTCACTGTCTCCCATCACCCCCAGATGGGACCATCTAGTTGCAGGAAAACAAGCTCAGGGCTCCCACTGATTCTACATGATGGTGAGTTTGTATAATTATTTCATTATATATTACAATGTAATAGTAATAGAAATAAAGTACACAATAAATGCAATGTGCTAAATCATCCCAAAACTATCCCCAATCCCCCTCTCCAGCCCCTGGGTCTGTGGAAAAATTATATTTCACGAAACCAGTCCCTGGTGCCAAAAAGGTTGGGGACCACTGATTTAGAGTATAAAGGAGGATGTGTATAGGTTATATGCCAATACTACGCCATTTTATATCAAGGCCTTGAGTATCCAAGGATTTTAGCATCCATGGGAGGTCCTGGAACTAATCTCCCACAGATACCAAAGGACGAGTATACACGTTTTCTTACTTCTGAATTTTGAACCAGATAGATACACTGCAATTCAACAAATTAAAATAACTGAACCTACAATCAAGGAGAAAAATATTTCTCCATAATAACTAATGGACCATCGTATGCATTCTATAAAAATATCAATTAAGAAATCACAGCCGGGCGCAGTGGCTCACACCTGTAATCCCAGCACTTTAGAAGGCCAAGGCAGGCGGATCACTTGAGGTCAGGAGTTCAAGACTAGCCTGGCAAACATGGTGAAACCCCATCTCCACTAAAAATACAAAAAATTAACCAGGCATCGTGGTGGGCACCTGTAATCCCAGCTACTCGGGAGGCTGAGGCAGGAGAATTATTTGACCCAGGTGGAGGCTGCAGTGAGCCAAGATCACACCACTGTACTCCAGCCTTGGTGACAGAGCTAGACTCCGTTTCAAAAAAAAAACTCAGTGATGCACGCCTGTAATCCCAGCACTTTGGGAGGCCGAGGCGGGCGGATTACCAGGTCAAGAGATCCAAACCATCCTGGCCAACATGGTAAAACCCCGTCTCTACTAAAAATATAAAAATTAGCTGGGCGTGGCATGCACCTATAGTCCTAGCTACTCGGGCAGCTGAGGCAGGAGAATCACTTGAACCTGGGAGGTGCAGGTTGCAGTGAGCCGAGATTGTGCCACTGCGCTCCAGCCTGGCGACAGAGTGAGACTCTGTCTCAAAAAAAAAAATAAAATAAAATAAAAAAGAAATCACAAACTGTTCAAATTCCAATCTATACAAGTGAAACCTACACAGTTAAATGTCTTTCAATAGCTAAAAGCATTAAGTTCTATCATACTCAACATACTGATGAAGAAAATTTAAACTAAAAGACAGCCTGATCTTTAGAAACTGGCAGAAAAAATAGGGCTGCATCCAAGACCACTCACAGCAAGTCCACTCTTCCAACAGCTCCCAATTGCTATTTCATGAAAAGTCCAAATTACCCACCCCAAGGTCCTAGAATACAGCCAGCTCCCTACCATCAAAAGCAATAGTCACCGAAACTTACTAAAATTAGGCTTGTTATGAAGAAAAGAGTGAAGAAATAAAGGCATTTATTTCATCTTGTTATTTGAATGTGAAAACTCCCAGTAGGGTAAGAAAAAAGAATTCTGCCAGAGAAATGATGAAGTGAAACCTCAAACAATTTGGGCTTTTGAGTGCCTACTGTCATCCAGCCATGAAATGGCTTTTTACATAAGCATTTTACATAAGTAATTTAACCCCGATGATGCAGGCAGTAGGTATCATCTCCATTTTAAGATGAGGAAATTGAGACAGACGAGATTACCTAACTGTCAAGGTTTCACCGCAGAGCTGTGGTTCAAACCCACGTGCTCTAGTTTTACTGCAGTTAAGAAACTGCAAGGGTTTGCCAAGTTGTCAAGTGCCAGTCCAAGATAAATGGATGCTCTGAGTATCAAAAAATATATATAATCTGCAGATCGAAACACGAAGATACAAACATCTAAGAGTCACCATGGGAGTTGCTGGGGCATCCAGTGGTTTCTCTGAAAATCTATGAAGGAAAAAAATAAAACATTTTTCCAGCCTTTCTTGTACAAACTATATTTCAGGGAAACCAAATATTTGATGAAGGAATTCTTTGTTTAGAAAGATGTTAGCTAATAAATGCAGAGGAATAACAAGATTTAGGAGGGGAAAAAAAATCACCATTTTATAACTTCTAATAAAATAATGGGTTTAGGCAATAGCTTTCAACGGATGCTAAAATGATTAGGTGAAAAGCTGATGGAGAATTTTAATTCAGGGGAATTAAGCTGATATCACCTGAAATCATTTGGCATCACTAAAAATGTGACAAGCTGGTGGCTGCCAGGGAGTGGGGGGACTGGGTGGGGGGAAGCAACAGGAGTTATAGTTTACGGGTACAAAGTTTCAGTTTTACAAGATGAAAATAGTTGCAGAAATGAATAGCGGTGATGGCTGCAGAACATTTTGACTGACTATACACTTAACAATGTTTAAGATAGAGCTGGGTGCAGTGGTGCACACCTGTAGTCCCAGTTATACAGGAGGCCGAGGCAGGAGAATCACTTGAGCCCATGAGTTCGAGACCAATCTAAGTAACATATAGAGACCTCATCTCACAAAAACATCACTACCACAAAACAAAACAAAACCAAAAAAAAAAAGCTTAAGATGCTAAATTTTAAGTTATGTGTATTTTACCACAATAAAAAAATAATGAGGTTGGGTGCAGTGGCTCATGCTTGTAGTCCCAGCACTTTGGGAGGCAGAGGTAGGTGGACCACAAGGTCAGGAGTTTGAGACTGGCCTGGCCAATATGGTGAAACCCCGTCTCTACTAAAAATACAAATAAACTAGCCGGGCGTGGTGGCTCACGCCTGTAGTCCCAGCTACTCGGGTGGCTAAGGCAGGAGAATTGCTTGAACCCAGGAGGCCAGGGTTGCAGTGAGCCGAGATTACACCACTGCACTCCAGCCTGGGCAATAGAGGGAGACTCCGTCTCAAAAAAAAAAAAAAAAAAAAATTAAAACATAGTTACCCAGCAATTCCACTTCTAGGCATATACCCAAAGAACTCAAAGCACGGACTCAAACAGATACTTGGACATGAATGTTCAGAGCAACATTATTCATAATAGCCAAAAGGCAGAAGCAACTCAAGAGTCCATCAGCAGATGAATGGATAAACAAAACGTGGTATATCCGTACAATAGAATATTATTCAGCCATTAAAGGAATTAAGTTCTGATACATACTACTGCATAGATGAACCTTGAAAACACTGTATTAAGTGAAAGAGGCCAGGCGGCTGAACTTCGAAAGACTAATATACAATTCCACTGAATAGGCAAATTCATAGAGAGAGAGTAGAATAAAGGTTACTAAGGGTTGGGAGAGAGGGGAATGGGCAGTTATGGCTTAATGGATACAAAGTCTCTGTTGGGGATGATGAAAAAATTGTGGAAATGGACAGTGGTGAAGGTTATAAAACACAGTGAATGTACTTAATGCCACTGAATTGTATACTTAAGAATAAACTTGTAATTTTTATATTATGTATATTTTGCCACGATAAAAATTTTAAAAAAATGTTTAAGTGTGACAACCTAACTTCTGTATTAGGATAGGAAGAATACTTATGAAGTATTCTTGCCTCTGAAATGAACCAGAATCTAATCAAGTCTCTAGAATAAACAACCAGTTCACAGGAAATCCACAGACAGCCAAGCAAGTTAGACGGCACCATAATAAAGTAATCAGCCAAATCCAGAATGTGGAATAAACAGTTAACAACCAAAAAAAAAAAAAGGGGAGGCCAGGCGAGGTGGCTCACACCTATAGTCTCAGCACTTTGGGGGGTCAAGGTGGGCAGATGCTTGAGCCCAGGAGTTTGAGACCAGATTGGGCAACATGGTGGAAAACCCATCTCTACAAAAAGTATTAAAAAATTTGCTAGGTGTGATGGTATGCACCTGTGGTCCCAGCTATCTGGGAGGCTGAAGTGAGAGGATCGCTTGACTCCAGGAGGCAGAGGCTGCAGTGAGCCGAGATTGTGCCACTGCACGAGACCCTGTCTCTAAAATAAAATAAAATAAGGAAAACAAAAGGCATAGAAAAAGAACAACTGCTGTAGAATAAAAGACTAAAGAGGCAAAACAACAAAATGCACTGTGTGAACTTTGATCCAGATGCAAACAAAGCAGATGTAGAAAAGATACTTTTTTTTTTTGAGATGGAGTCTTGCCCTGTTGCCAAGGCTGGGGTGCAATGGTGCGATCTTAGCTCACTGCAACCTCCACCTCCCGGGTTCAAGAGAATATCCTGTCTCAGCCTCCCGAGTAGCTGGGATTGCAGGCACACACCACCATGCTTGGCTGATTCTTTTGCATATTTTTAGTAGAGATAGGGTTTCACCAGGTTGGCCAGGCTGGTCTCCAACTCTTGACCGCAGGTGATCCACCAGCCTTGGCCTCTCAGAGTGCTGGGATTACAGGTGTCAGCCACCACACCCAGCCAGGATACATTTGATACAACTGGGGGAATTAGAATAGGGACTAGGTACTAGATATTAAAGAATTAGTATTAATTTTGGAGATGTTATAATGGCATGGAGATTTACATATATATGTATATAAAAGGCCTTATCAGTTGGAAACGAACACTAAAGGATGTATGAATAAAAGGCATCATGTCTGGGATGGGCAAAATGCTAATAACTGTTGAGGCTTGGTGATGGGTACGTGGGGGTTCATTATGTTGTCTTCTCTGTCTTTGTATTTGTTTTAGATTTTCCACTAAAGAAGTTAAAAAATATAAATGCACTACTTTGAGAAAAAACATTCTAAAATCTATAGCCTGGAAAAGCTAACTGCAAATAGAGTTAATTGCCAAAGGTAACAGCTAAAACAATGATATAAAATATAGAGGGACAGTCAACTAGGGTATTTAGTCGGGAAAGACTGACGAATGTGTAAGTCTTTACTATCAAGTACATGCAGGAGAACCTTCAAAACGAACAGACTCCAAATAAATTCTAAAATGAGTAATTTGTAGATTCCATATGGTTAATATTTTATATGAAAATCAGGGTGTAAAAACTATAGTCAGCCCTCTGTATCCACAGTTTCAACCCACCTTGAACCAAAAATATTAAAAAGTAATAATGCAGGCCGGGCACGGTGACTCACGCCTGTAATCCTAGAACTTTGGAGGCCGAGGCGGGTGGATCACCTGAGGTCGGGAGTTCAAGACCAGCCTGACCAACATGGAGAAACCCTGTCTCTACTAAATATACAAAATTAGCCGAGCGTGGTGGTGCATGCCTGTAATCCCAGCTACTCAGGAGGCTAAGGCAGGAGAATCACTTGAACCCAGGAGGTGGAGGTTGTGGTGAGCTGAGATCATGCCATTGCACTCCAGCCCGGGCAACAAAAGTGAAACTCCATCTCAAAAAATAAATAAATAAGTAAATAAATAAAAAAATAAAAATAGTAATGCAACAGTAAAAAAAAAATACAAATAAAAAACAATACAATCTAACTTTATAGCATTTACATGCTAGTAGACATTAGAAGTAATCTAGTAGTGATTTAAAGTAGACAGGGGGGCTGGGCGCGGTGACTCACACCTGTAATCCCAGCACTTTGGGAGGCCAAGGCAAGTGGATCACCTGAGATCAGAAGTTCAAGACCAGCCTGACCAACATGGCGAAACCCCATCTCTACTAAAAATACAAAAATTGGCCAGGCATGATGGCGCATGCCTGTAACCCCAGCTACTCGGGAGGCTGAGGCAGGAGAATCACTTGAACTCAGGAGACGGAGGTTGCAGGGAGCCGAGATCACACCACTG
The DNA here is from genome assembly GCF_003255815.1 of Theropithecus gelada. Classification (NCBI taxonomy): domain Eukaryota; kingdom Metazoa; phylum Chordata; class Mammalia; order Primates; family Cercopithecidae; genus Theropithecus; species Theropithecus gelada. The sequence goes on along the minus strand of NC_037684.1, from coordinate 34,464,596 downwards.
CACTCCAGCCTGGGCAACAGGGCAAGACTCTGTCTCACAGAAGAAAGCTCCCCAGTAAGGGGACCCTAAGAGAGGAAGTGGCTGACAGTGTCAATAGAGCAGAGAACCACAAGGTATCACTTCAAGCATCTGTCTTTAGAGACATTTCACAGAAACAGTATCGAGGCTATACACTGAATAATCTTTACCTTTTGTGTTCTGGAAAATATGCCGCCACAGAGGTCTCATTTTGAAGTGGCTGCCAACATCTCAGACTGTGAAGGTGATATTTTTATATTCTACCGTCTCCATATGGAAACCTAAATGAAATAGGGGGAAAATGTTTAATTATGATTTGTGCTGGTTGAACAATTCAAAATAATTTCAACATGTGGATAGTACTTTTAATTTACAAAGCAGCCTGCTAGTCAAATATCTATAGCCTTCAAAGAGAATGTGCTGGCCCCCTCTCCCATTCATCAGGACAGGTGTCTCAAATATTCTCTACTCTCCAATCTCCAGCCATGCACCTGCCCTTCCTCTCAGCAGGAGACTATCACAGTGTACTTCAGAGCAGAGAAGCCACTGATGGGACTGACTTCCATTTCCACCATACAGTGTAAAAGCCAGTCTATATCTTTACCCACACTTTTCTTCCTCCCTCTTGGAACAACAGAAGAGAGTAACTCTCTTTCACCAACTCCCTCCCTCTATGATCCACATCCACTCCACCCAGACTGTCTGGAATTTTTACTATTCCTACTCTCTCCCATATCTGAATATCTCCAATCTGTTCACCTTGGCATGCTTAAGTCTTTTACATCTTTAAAAGCAACAGAATCTTTCCTTGACCCCCACATCTTCATCAGCACCCTCTTTCTTCCTTCCTTCACCCTCTTCCTTCCTTCCTTCACATCTTCACCCTCTATTTGCTCTTTTTTTTTTTTTTTAAAGAGACAGAGCCTTGCTGTGTTGGCCAGGCTGGAGCACAGAGGTAGAATCATAGCTCACTGCAGCCTCAAACTCCTGTGCTCAAGGGATCCTCCTGCCTCAGCCTCCCAAGTAGCTAGAACTATAAGCATGAACCACCATACCTAGCTAAATATAAATTTTTTTTTGTAGAGACAGGTCTCACTATGTTGCTCAGACTGGCCTCAAATTCCTCAGGTCAAGCAATCTTCCCATCTTAGCCTCCCAAAGTGCTGGGATTACGGGTGTGAGCCACCATGCCTGGTCTATTTGCTCTTTTAAAGTCAAATGTCTCAAAGAAGTGTGGCTATATTCACTGAGCTTTCTTTGGTCCTCTCACGCAACAGCACCTTATCTCTGCTCCACCATGTTGGGTAGCTGGTTTTCACTAAGGTCAGCAATGACCACCAGGTGAACAAATCCAACACATGCCTTTTCAGCTCTTCCATAATCTGATCTTCTATCTGACACTACTGCTCACTCCCTCCTTGACACTCTTCCCCAGCTTCCCTTTTCCTTTTATCTCTATGGCCGTACCGTCTCAGTCTCCTTAGTGAGCTCAGCCACGTTTAACTGATCCTGCAATGATGGAGTCCCCCTGGCTCTCACTGGCCCCATCGATTCTCCTCTTTCTGCACCCCTCCCTACGCAATCTCACTCACTGCCATGACTTCATTCCTATCTCTGTACTAACTCTGAGATTTATATCTTCCAATCTAGCTCTGAGATTTATATCCTCTCTCCTGAGCTTCAGGCTCATAATCTAACAGCTTTGGGGAATGTCTTCAAGGCCCCAAAACCAGGTATCAGTCAAAAATGGAATTTAAGGTCCCTACCCCCCACCTCCTCCTCTGCTAGTTATCCCCTCATTGACTTCATTCCACAAGCTGATAGCCTAAGAGGAGCCCTGGAAACATCCGATGCTCTCACTCCTAGAACCCTACTACCATATCTTATCAATTCAACCTCTTAAACAGCTAATAGTCACCCTAATCCAACAGACCATCATTTCTAGCCTTAATTCTTGAAACCATATAACTAATTTCACCTCAGCCACTCTCCCTGTCTCCATCCAGTCACCATCTTCTAATCAAAGCAATCGCTTAAAAACACGTAGTGTGGTCACATCATTTCTCTACACATTTATGTTTGATTGGAATATTTTCAAACTTACAAAAGAAAGAATAATCTCCCCAAAAAAATAAAATTAAAAATTGAAAAAAGAAAGAATAGACCGAGCACAGTGGCTCACACCTGTAACCCCAGCACTTTGGGAGGCTGAGGTGGGCAGATTGCTTTGAGCTCAGGAGTTCGAGACCAGACTGGGCAACATGGCAAAACCCTGTCTCTACAGAAAAAATACAAAAATTAGCCAGGCATTGGTGGCATATGCCTGTAGTCCCAGCTACTTGGGAGGCTGAGACAGGAGAATTGCTTGAGCTAGGGAAGCAGATGTTGCAGTGAGCTGAGATCACGCCACTGCACTTCAGCCTGGATGACAGAATAAGATCAAAAAAAGAAAAGAAAGAGAGAGAGAAAGGGAGGGAGGGAGGGAAGGGGAGAGATGGGAGGGAGGGAGGGAGGAGAGGGAAGGAAAGGAAAGAAGGGAAAGAAGGGAAGGAAGGGAAGGGAAGGAAAGGAAAGAAGGGAAAGAAGGGAAGGAAGGGAAGGAAGGGAAGGGAAGGAAAGGAAAGAAGGGAAGAAAGGGAAGACAGGGAAGGAAGGGAAGGGAAGGGAAGGATACGAAAGAAGGGAAGAAAGGGAAGACAGGGAAGGAAGGGACGGGAAGGAAGGGAAGGAAGGGGAAGGAAGGAAGGGAAAAAAAGAAGGAAAGATGTCCCTTTGGCAGCTTCCCACACCCAAATCCCAAACATGACTGTCAAGACCCACAGTCAGCTGGGCCTGCTCACCTTCCAAACCTCAATTCTAGTCATGCCTTATTTTAGTGAGAGACACTCATTACATTGCAACAATCTAAATTCTTGCTAAATAAATAAATACAATGCCATTCCAATCCTATAGCGATGGTAGGGGCAGGGGCAGGAAACTTAGCAAAATTATCTAAAATTTAACTTGGAGAAATAAACAAGTAAGCACAACCAGGAAATCTCTGAAAATGAATAATGAATTATTTTTAAAGCTATGCCAAGCCCTAGTAACACTTGAAGTAACAGAGTTCAAATATAAATGTAACTCTGTAGTTGTCCAGAAACAGGTAGTTGTCCAGAAAAAGACATACATACCAGTGAGAATTTAGTATGTGACAAAGAAGGCATTTCAAATCAGCATGGAAAAATTATTCAATAAATGACATTGAACAACTGTCTACCCCAGCACTGTCCAATACAGTCACTAGCCATTTGTGACTATTTGTTTATTCATTTATTTTTTTGTTTTGTTTTGTTTTTGAGACAGAGTCTCACTCTTGTTGCCCAGGCTGGAGTACGTGGTGCGATCTTGGCTCACTGTAACCTCCGTCTCCCGGATTCAAGTGATTCTCCTGCCTCAGCCTCCCAAGTAGCTGGGATTACAGGCAGCTGCCACCACACCCCCCTTTTTTTTTTTTTTTTGTATTTTCTGTAGAGACGGGGTTTCACCATGTTGACCAAGCTGGTCTCGAACTCCTGACCTCAAGTGATCCACCGGCCTCGGCCTCCCAAAGTGCTGAGATTACAGGCATAAGCCACCACGCCCGGCCTATTTATTTAGTTTTTGAGACAGAGTCTTGCTCTGTAACCTAGGTTGAAGCGCAATGGTGCAATCTCAGCTCACTGCAACCTCCGCCTCCCGGGCTCAAGTGATTCTCCTGCCTTAGCCTCCCAAGTAGCTGGGATTACAGAAGCATGCCACTACACCTGACTAATTTTTGTACTTTTAGTAGATATGGGATTTCACCATGTTGGTCAGGCTGGTCTCGAACTCCTGATCTCAAGTGATCTTCCCACCTCAGCCTCCCGAAGTGCTGGGATTATAGGCATGAGCCACTGCGCCCAGCAATGTGGCTATTTAAACTTAAAGTGAAAATCAAAAATCAATCAACAAATAAAAATAAGTAAAAAATAAACTTAATGTTAAATACAATTAAAAGTTCAGTTCCTGGCTGGGCACAGTGGCTCATGCCTGTAATTCCAACAGTTTGGGGGGCCAAGGTGGGCGGATCACCTGAGGTCAGGAGTTTGAGACCAGCCTGGCTAACAGAGTAAAACCCTGTCTCCACTAATAATACAAAAATTAGCTGGGCATGGTGGCACACGTCTGTAATCCCAGCTTCTCAGGAGGCTGAGGCAGGAGAATGACTTGAACCCAGGAGGTGGATATTGCAGTGAGCCGAGATTGCGCCACCGCACTCCAGTCTGGGTGACAGAGCGAGATTCCATCTCAAAAAAAAAAAAGTTCCGTTCCTCAGTTGCATTAGCCACATTTCAAGCACTCAACAGTCACATAGCTATTGGCTACCACTTCAAACAGCACAGACAGAACATTTCAATCACTGCAGAAAGTGCCTCCTAGACAGCACTGGCTTACCCATTTGGAAAATTTAACCGAATTCCTACCTTACTCACAACCATCTCATAACTCGAACATTCTCATCGGTTTCCCACTGCTCAATCGACGCAATCTCTGCAGTTACTGCCCAAGTTGAAAGGTGATCATTTGGAGGCCAGATGTGGTGGCTCACGCCTGTAATCCCAGCACTTAGCAGGGCAGATCACTTGAGGTCAGGAGTTCCAGACCAGCCTGGCCAACATGGTGAAAACCTGTCTCTGCTACAAATACAAAAATTAGCCTTGCGTGGTGGCGAACGTCTGTATTTCCAGCTTTCTCGGGAGGCTGAGGCATGAGAATTGCTTGAACCCAGGAGGCGGAGGTTGTAGTGAGCCGAGATCGTGCCACGGTACTCCAGCCTGGATGACAGAGCGAGACTCCATCTCAAAAAAAAAAAAAAAAAAAAAGTTGATCATTTGAGTCCTGTGCCTAATTCAGTGTTCAGAACAGTAGTCATGTTCACATGCCAACCTGTGGGGTGTATCCTCAGTCAGAAGTTTGGATCTAAAGGCAGTTCACAAGGCAAAGATTCAGTTCTGTCAAAACTCATTTTGCAAATCTCTTAACGAGCCCATAAAACACAGTGCTGGTTCACAGTAAGAGCAATACAGCCAGCTTGTCTATTTCTCTAGTTGGACATCATCTCAAGCAGTTGGCTTGAGCCAGAGTGAAGAAAAGAAATCACACTCCGTCTCTAAGCACCAGGAGTGTACTTGGTATAGAGAGATAAGATGCTGCTACTAAGGAAGGCCAGCTGGAACAGAGGCTGACTGAGGAGGCACCAGCAGATTCCCAGCTCCCACCCTCAGCCTTCTGCTGGGACACTAGCTGGGAGGAAAGGGGGGCAGAACTACCCTCCCTGTTTGGCCCATTATCTTTTTCTTTTTTGCCAAGCAGATAGGGTTAATTTTGCTTAGTCTACCTGTGTTCACATGTCACCTTTGTGAACCTAAGAATGTGCAAGCCACTAGAAAAGGACAGAGAACCTGGTCAGGAACGGTGGCTCACGCCTATAATCCCAGCACTTTGGGAGACCATGGCAGGAGGATCGCTTGAGCCCAGGAGTTCGAGACCAGCCTAGGCAACATGGCAAGACCCCATCTCTACCAAAAATTCAAAAATTAGCTGGGCATGCTGGTGCATGCCTGTAGTTCCAGCTACTCAGGAGGGAGGTGGAAGGATCACTTGAGCCCAGGAAGTTGAGACTGTAGTAAGCAGAGAGGCGCCACTGCACTCTAGTCTGGGTGACAGAGTCAAAAAAAAGAAAAGGATATATAATGTAACCTGGTTTTTGGCCTCTAAAAATGTATGCTCTTGGAGTAGACAAGATTTTTAAAAAGGATTATTCAATAACAGAAGCAGCATGTAAAAATAAAACATATTTCTCCGGTGAAACAGAACCTAACAGAAAAAATATATATAACATACTAAATTGTAAACTGCAATTGCCGCAGGTCTTTCATTAACTTACCTACTGTAGGGATGGTAGGCACAGTCTCCCCCAGCTTCAATTTATACAAGATGGTCATTTTTCCAGCTGTATCCAAACCCAATATAAGAATCCGCATCTCTTTTTTCCCAAGTAGACTCTTAACGAGCTTTTCAAAAATGTTTCCCATTGTAATTGAATTCTGTAACATGACAAGAAAAGTAAGTCAAATAATTGTTCTTTGCAGAGATATAGAAGCAACATGCATAAAATACAAGTGTCAATTAGAAATGGCTTCCAGGAAAAATTAAACAATTTTAGGTACACTTTGGCCAATGAGTAGTCTTATCTTCAAAGGGAAACTCAACTAAACCTTTCAATGCCTTACCAGAAAATTATATTTTCCACTGCAGCATCCAAGTGGGATATGCAACTCAACCTCAGCACTGCTACGACAGTGGCAGCCTTTAGTCAATTTAGTACAGAAGTACAGGACCAGGCGCGGTAGCTCACGCCTGTAATCCCAGCACTTTGGGAGGCCAAAAGGCGGGCGGATCACCTGAGGTCAGGGGTTCAAGACCAGCTTGGCCAACATGGTGAAACCCCATCTCTACTGAAAACACAAAAATTAGCCAGGCCTGGTGGCGCACACCTGTAGTACCAGCTACTCAGGAGGCTAAGGCATAAGAATCGCTTGAACCTGGAGGCAGACATTGCACTGAGCCAGGACCACGCCACTGCACTCTAATCTGGGTGACAGAGCAAGACCGTCTCAAAAAATTAATTAATTAATTAATTAAATTTTTTAAAAAAACAGAAGTACAGAAGCAATGATACAACAAATACAACTATACCTCATTCTAAACTGTACTGAAATGAGAATTTGTGAAGCAGAGAAGCTGTTTATTTTATGCAATATAAAACAAAGTCTTTAAGGCAGGTTAAACAACTATATCCCTTGGAAACGTAGTAGTTCCCATGGCTAGCAGACAGCCTAGTAAATAACCTAAGACATTTCAGAGGCAAAGAAATTCAGCGTTGGGAAGCTTCACTGCCAAGAGAGAGAACTTGGCAGAGTTGAGGAGGCACCACAGCATCCAGTTTTCATTTGAGTCTTTTGTTTTAAGACAGGGTCTCACTCTGTCACCCAGGCTGGAGTGCAGCAGCACAATCACGACTCACTGCAACCTCAACCTCCCCATCTCAAGCAATCCTCCCACCGCAGTCTCCAGAGCAGCTGCGACTACAGGCATTCGCCACCTCGCCCAGCTAATTTTTGTATTTTTTGTGAAAATTAGGTCTCACTATATTTCCCAGGCTAATCTCGAACCCCTGGGCTCAAGAAGTGATTCTCCCGCCTTAGCCTCCCAAAGTCCTGGGATTACAGGCGTGAGCTACCAGGCCCAGCCAGTATCCAGTGTTCTATTGCTGTAACTATCACCTTTCTCTCAACCAGTTCTTAGAACTTTTTATTTAAGTATAGTTTACATACAGATACGAACGTACATAACTGTAAAGTTCAATAAATTTTCATGAACCAAACACATCTATGTAAACAAATCAAGAAAAGATGATTTATCAGGCTGGGCGCAGTGGCTCACGCCTATAATCCCAGCACTTTGGGAGACCAAGGTGGGCGGATCACCTGAAGTCAAGAGTTCAAGACCAGCCTGGCCAACATGGCAAAACCCTGTCTCTACTAAAAACACAAAAATTAGCCAGGCATGGTGGTGCACAGCTGCAGTCCCAGCTACTCAGGCAGCTAAGGCACAATAATCACTTGAATCTGGGAGGTGGAGGTTGAAGTGAGCTGAGATTGGGACACTGCACTCCAGCCCAGGGCAACAGAGCGAGACTCCATCTCAAAAAAAAAAAAAAAAAAAAGATGATTATTAGATCAATTCTCCTTGTGTCTCCTCCCAGTCATTACTCCATAAAAGGTAATCACTATATTGACTTCTAACAGCATAAATGTTCAATATTTTATTTTTCAGTAGAGATCATGGTAGCTTACATAAAGTACATCAATAGCAAAGTTAGACTAACTTTACAGAAATGTACAGTCTCTTTGAGATCAGCCTACTTGAAATGTGAGCTTGACATTCTAAGTAAAGACTTAAAAGCAGTGCTGGGTCTACACCTCTAACCAAGCTCTTGGAAGTCTATAAAGATCTTCAGACCAGGTAGGGTGGCTTACCGCTGCAATTCCAGCACTTTGTGAGGCCAAAGCAATACGATCACTTTATTTTTTGCTTACTAAGATAACAGAAAACACGGGAGGATTGCTTTAGGCCAGGAGTACGAGACCAGCCTGGGCAACACAGCGAGACCCTGCCTCTATTTTTTAAAATAATACAAAAAAAAAAACCACCTATATCCTTGTTCCAGAGACTGTGATTTATTTTCCTTTTAAATTGCTAACCAAAGAAAGCTTTACTCCTGGTCAGGGGAGGGGGAAGACACAAAGACGATAGGCAATCAACCATTCATTCGAACTCTGGTGACCACAGAGGGGAGGTCCACAGGCCTCACCGCTGAAATTCCACAGGCCCCACCGCTGAAATTCAACAGTGGCCAGCAGTAGCTTAATATCATGGATTACGCCCAAGTACACAACATTCCTTTCTAGGATGAGAGAAAGCGAGCCCAGAATTTTTCCTGTTCACAAATATGGAACATGCTGGGGGAGGGAAGGTATTTCCCGCTCAGATGCCCCTTGAGGCAGATAATTCCACAGATTCCCCCTGCCAACCGCACAGACACACCCCCTTGACCTCCCTCTCCCTTCTCTTTCCTCTTCTTGCTACTCATGTGCCCCAGACCCCCGCGGTCCTGACACCCCTGCGCCGCTGAAGACCCTCTGGGGTATGATGGCTCCGATTACAGGGCCTTTTTGGCATGCTCACTCTCCCGGCCCCAAGCGCCAAAAGTGCATTAGGGAGAAACGTCGGCACGACGTCAAGGACACGAACGAGCACGGTGGCCCAGGTGAGCGTGCGCGGCAGCCAGGCACGCCCGGCTGCCGGGGAAGAACGCCGAATGCCTTTTTTACCTGGGCCGCCAGGCCGCTCCTTCTCAACTTGTGCGCCCCTGGAAGAGCAGAGAGAGGGCCTTGCGTGGAACCTACGAAGCCTCCTTCGGTTCCTCGCTGCTCCGGCCGTCGAGAGGGCAAAGAAGGAACAGCGGAGCCCAATACCTTTCCGCAAGCCACCGCCGCCCTCCAGTTTCTGGCCCGCAGACGAAGTGGAGATCCAGCCAGGTCTTGAGTGCTGCCGCCCCAGGTGAGCCGGAGATTCACCTGTTGCCACTCAAGGCACCGCTACCTACACCACCGCCGACTCCGCGGCCTTTAGGATTTCGGCTCAGTTCAGCTAAACCACAACCGGCGTGGAGATAGGAACAGCAACCAATCAATCACCCACCGCCTCCTAGAGCTTTTGCACCAATGAGCTAGAAGTTTTATGAGTGACGACACATCTGACCAATGCAAAGGATAGTAAAGGCCTAGGAGGGAGGGAGCGCCGTAGGCGACGCCACGAAGCTCTGGCAATACCCTGTTCGTCTTCAAATGACAGCTCAGCGAGTTCCGGCGAGACACGCCCACGTCCTCCATGCCACGTGCGACCAATCAGAAAAGCAAAAGGATTGTCTATTTGCACAGCCAATCGGCTGGGAAAATCGCTGAGGTTTGAGCTAACCCTGGAGCATTCACACCAACCGGGAGCGGACATGTGGGCAGGGCCAGGTTAATAGTGCCATGGAAGGAAATTTACCGCAGTTGAGTAAAACGTAGACATTAGTTTGGGGCGGTGTTCCGCGTAGGAAATAGCAGACTCTGACACTGAAATTAGACATAAGGAAGGTTTCCTATTCCGCCTGAGGCTAGACTGCTCTCCCACCTCTAAACAGATTTTCAACAGTTGGGGAAAACACTGGCCACCCGCACCTCGTTAAGACGTCGCAGAACCAGTCCTGGTTTCTGAGCAATGCTTTCCATAATCAGTTCCCTAAATGCCCACCTTGTTAGCTAAAAAGGTTACAAACGCCTGTAAACGGTACATAACTGAAATCATCAGAATTACAAATATCTATTAAACATATACTATGTGCCAGAACCTATATCAAGAACTTTAGCTGGCGCGGCACGGTGGCTCCCTCCTGGTAAGGCCAAGGCTTTGAGCTAGGAGTTCGAGACCAGCCTGAGCAACATGGCAAAACCCCACCTCTACAAAAAAAATTTTTTTTTAAATAGCCGGGCATGGTGGCACACGGCTGTAGTCCTAGCTACTTGGGAGGCTGAGGCAGGAGGATCACTTGAACCCGGGAGGTCAAAGCTGCAGAGAGCCGTGATCACACCCCTGCACTCCAGCCTGGGTGACAAAGTGAGACCCTGTCTCAAACAAACAAACAAAGTTAGAAGGTACTGCTAGAATTGACTAAATAAATAAGAAAAAGAATTTTACCTGCAGGACCGTCACGTCCAGTGAATTAGAAACTATTTTCCCTGCTGTTTTACAGAAAAATATTAAGTAGCCTGGGTCTGTCCCACTCCCATACCTTAATCTTTTTTTTTTTTTTTTTTTTTTTTTGAGACGGGGTCTCACTCTGTCGCCCAAGCTGGAGTGCAGTGGCACGATCTCAGCTCACTGCAACCTCCGCTCACTGCAATCTCCGCCTCCCTGGTTCAAGCAATTCTCCTGCCTCAGCCTCTCAAGTAGCTGGGATTACAGGCACGCACCACTGCGCCCAGCTAATTTTTGTATTTTTAGTAGAGACGGGGTTTCACCATGTTGGCTAGGCTGGTCTTGAACTCCTGAACTCAAGTGATCCACCCACCTCGGCCTCCCAAAGTGCTGGGATTACAGGCATGAACCACCGTGCCCAGCCACCTTAATCTTTTTAAGCAAATACAGAATTGAAACTGCCCTCACAGGATTAAGGAGAGTTACAAGCCAGGCTTTAAGACAGCATTATATATAGTTAGCTATTATCTAGGGTGCACGAGTGTACTTTGACCCACTTCCCTGCAGCTGCTAACTCACAGAACGTCACCCAGCATGCTAGACCACCTGCTACCTGTTTCCCCACGGTTCTTACCATGAGTAAGAATTTCTGACGCTAGACTCATAAGATCTTTCTGCTCAAGAACTGTTTGTTTTTCAGATTCTGAATTCTGACATACCCCACCAAGGAACCCACTCAGCACAAGAATGAGGTTTCTTAGTCTCCCTGTCTCATGACTTCGCCCTTCACTTCCTGACCAATCATCGATCCCCACACTACAGTCCCTGTCCAGAGGACTTAAAAAACCCTGTCCCCCAAAGCTCTCAGGGAGGTGGATTTGAGGCTTCTTCCCATCTCCTCGTTCAGATGCCCTGTGATTGTTAAACTCTTTCTTTGCTGCAGCCGGGTGTCTCTGTATGCTGACTCACTGTGCATTGGGCAAACAAAACTTACAATTACAGTACTGTACTTACTCTTCTAATTACAGTGCTTGTATGTATGAGGGTTAATATAAATACATATGACTCCTTAAAAATTAAAGTATCTTTTTTCTGACTATAAAAATTATACATAGCCGGGTGTGGTGGCTCACACATGTAATCCTAGCACTTTGGGAGGCCAAGGCGGGTGGATCACCTGAGGTCGGGAGTTCGAGATCAGTCTGACAAACATGGAGAACCCCATCTCTACTAAAAATACAGATTTAGCCGGACGTGGTGGCACATGCCTGTAATCCCAGCTACTCGGGAGACTGAGACAGGAGAATCGCTTGAAACTGGGAAGTGGAGGTTGTGGTGAGCCAAGATCTCACCATTGCACTCCAGCCTGGGTAACAAGAGTGAAATTCGGTCTCAAAAAAAAAAAAAATTATACATAGTCATTTGTTAAAGTACATGGGAAAAAAGACACTCCCCTCACCAGAGAGAGAGAGGGAGATAAGAAAACGAGTGGGGGGAGGAAAAGGAGGAAAAACAAATAATCACCCATCATCCTACCATCCAAATATAATCACTGTTACCATTTTGGTTTATTTTTATTTTTATTTGAGACAGGGTCTCGCTCTGTTACCCAAGCTGCAGTACAGTAGTATGATCTTGGCTCACTCCAACCTCTGCTTCCCCAGGCTCAAGCAATCCTCCCACCTCAGCATCCCCAATAGCTAGGACTACAGGCATGCACCACCATGCCTGGCTAATTTTTGTAATTTTTGTAGACAGGGTTTCACCACGTTGCCCAGTCTGATATTGAACTCCCGGGCTCAAGCAATCCTCCAACCTCAGCCTCCCAAGGTGCTAGGATTACAGCTTGAGCCACCTTGTCCGGCCAGCTCTTTCAAACAGTGGATTTTTATAGAGCAACAGGAACTCTCATTCATTGCAAAATGGAACAGCCACTCTTGAAGACAGTTTGCTGTCTCTTACAAAATTAAACATACTCTTACCCAAAGGAGCTGAGTAAGAATTGGGTATAAGTAAAACATGTCCACACAAAAATCTGCACATGGATGTTTATAGCAGCTTATTCATAATTACCAAAACTGGAAAGGAACCAAGATGTCCTTCAATGGGTGAATGGATAAATAAACTATGGTACATCCAGACAGTGGAATATTATGCAGCACTATAAAGAAATGAGCTGGCCGGGTGCAGTGGCTCACACCTGTAATCCCAGCACTTTGGGAGGCCGAGGCGGGCAGATCACCTGAGGTCATGAGTTCAAGATCAGCCTGGCCAACATGGTGAAACCCCGTAAAAATACAAAAATTAGCTGGGCATGGTGGCAGGTGCCTGTAATTCCAGCTACTCGGGAGGCTGAGGCTGGAGAATTGCTTGAACCCAGGAGGTGGAGGTAGCAGTGAGCGGAGATTGTGCCATTGCACTTCAGCCTGGGTGACCAGAGAGAAACTCTGTCTCAAAAAAAAAGGACTTATTTTTTGAAGGTGAAGTTTTTTGTTTGCTAATTTGGTGACCCCACCCCCACCCCCCCCCAAAAAAAAAGCTCTCGGCTGAGCATGATGCCAGCTCACACCTGTAATTCCAGCACTTTGAGAGGCCAAGGCGAGAGGATCGCTTGAGCTCAGGAATTTCAGATAAACCTGGGAAACACGGTAAAACCCTGTCCGCCTGTAGTCTCAGCTACTTGGGAGGCTGAGGTGGGAGAGTCATTTAAGCCCAGGAGGTTGAGGCTGCAGTGAGCCATGATTGTGCCATTGCACTCCAGCCTGGGTGACAGAGTGAGACACTGTCTCAAAAAAAAAAAAAAAAAAAAAAGAAGACCGGGCACTGTGGCTCACACCTGTAATCCCAGCACTCTGGGAGGCCGAGGCAGGTGGATCACAAGATTAGGAGGTCGAGATCATCATGGTCAACATGGTGAAACCCCGTCTCTACTAAAAATACAAAAATTAGCTGGGCATGGTGGCGCACTCCTGTAATCCCAGCTACTTGGGAGGTTGAGGCAGGAGAATCGCTTGAACCCGGAAGGCAGAGGTTGCAGTGAGCCGGGATCGAGCCACTGCACTCCAGCCTGGGTGACAGAGTGAGACTCTGTCTCAAAAAAAACAAAAAAACACCTCATGTTAGTTTAATTTTCATTTCTTTGATGACTCGTTATTTTTCCAAATATTCACTAGTGTTTTTATTTCATCTATTAGAAATGATATATTCATGTCCTACTGACTTCCAAGGCAAAGACAGAAAGTTGTTTGGCCAGCAACTATGAAAGTTGTTGTTTGAATGGAGTCATCATAACCTACAAACAAGGTGAAATAACAAAGGTAAGATTTTTACTTAGCATTGTTTGTTCCTACAGAAGGAATGCTGGAGCTGATAATTATGAGAATTTATCCTTCCATCCCTTATAACCTAAGAATATTCATTATTTTCCAAGATCTGCACTGAGCCTGTAAACCAAAATGTATCTGAGACAGGTCTCAATCAATTTACAAGTTTATTTTGCCAAAATTAAGGACGCTTACCTGGGAGATAGGCCTGTGCCTTTTTCCAAAGGTGATTTTGAGGGATTTGTTTTGTTTGTTTGTTTGTTTGTCTGTTTTTGAGACAGAGTCTCACTCTGTTGCCCAGGGTGGAGTGCAGTGGTACAATCTTGGCTCACTGCAACCTCCGCCTCCCAGATTCAAGCAATTCTCATGCCTCAGCTTCCCAAGTAGCTGGGATTAGCAGGCATGTGCCACCACTCCTGGTTAATTTTCATATTTTTAGTAGAGACAGGGTTTCACCATGTTAGCCAGATTGGTCTCCAACTCCTGACCTCAGGTGATCCGCCCACCTCAGCCTCCCAAAGTGCTGGGATTATAGGTGTGAACCACCGTGCCCAGCCAGAAGGATTTAATATTTTATTTATTTATTTATTTATTTATTTGAGACGGAATCTTGCCCTATCACCCAGGCTGGAGTGCGCTGGCACGATCTTGGCTTACTACAACCTCCGCCTCCTGGGTTCAAGTCATTCTCCTGGCTCAGCCGCACCCGTAGCTGGGATTACAGGTGCACACCACCATGCCCAGCTAATTTTTGTTGTTTTTAGCAGAGACGAGGTTTCACCATGTTGGCCAGACTGGTCTTGAATTCCTGACCTCGTGATCCGCCTGCCTCAGCCTCCCAAAGTGCTGGGGTTACAGGCGTGAGCCACCATGCCTGGCCAGGATTTAATATTTAAAACAGAAAAGCAGGCTGGACGGGAAAGAAGGAGAGTATGCTCACATTACTGAATTCACATGTTGCAAGAGACAAAGAGCAGGTAGAGAAATAGTCAATTATGTATTACTCTCATGCTTACCATAAGATAAGGTGGACATAGAGTAGTTAGCTGCAGCCAGTCCTGCTTAGGAATGAAAGGAAAGGCAACTTCTTGCATGACTCAGCTTTCAGCTTCATTTTTTTTTCTTTTGGCAGAATGAATTGGGGTCCCAAGTTTTTATTTTCCTTTCACAAGCCTCTGAATAAACAAAGTTCCTGCCCACATGGCATTCGATTGCTAAACAATTATAATCACATGAATACATACACATATACATATATATTTTATATATATTATATATATATTTAATACATATGGCTGGGTGCAGTGGCTCACACCTGTAATCCTAGCACTTCGGGAGGCTGAGTTGGGTAGATTGCTTGAGCCAAGGAGTTCAAGACCAGTCTGGTCAACATGGTGAGATCCCATCTCTACCAAAAATACAAAATACAAAAATTAGCTGGTCATGGTGGTGTGCACCTGTAGCCCCAGCTACTTAGAAGACTGAGATGAGAGGGCTGCTTGAGCCTGGGAGGCAGAGGTTGCAGTGAGGCAAGATAGTGCCACTGCACTCCAGCCTAGGAGACAAAGCAAGACCCTGTCTCAAAAAATGAACAAACAAAATACATACATATAGACAGAGAAAAAGAGGGAGAATTTTATAATGATATGCATGAGGAATATATAGGGGAGAGGCTAAAAATAGGCCTAACTTACTAGTGAATATATTCAGGAGGTAGGACTGTGATTGTTTTTAAGTGATCGAGGGAAAGTGGTGTACTGATTTTAAAATGGAAAACTCAACTTATTTTTTAAAAATTAAAACTCTGACAATTAAGAGGGAGGATTAATTGAAATCACAATGGCTGCTCAGGCAAGTTTATAAATCTCGAACTGCAATGACTCAATAAGCATGAATTGCTTATGATAATATTGATTTAAGAGTTATTTTTTCCTTAATTAGAAAACACATGGAAAGGACAAAGTGCTCTTGGGAGAAGCAGAAAGAGAATTTCACTTTGAGAAACCTATTTGGAGAAAGTTCCTCATCTCTGGCTTAGACTTTAAAATTAGTTAATAGTGTAATTAGGATTAGTTGTAGTAATAGTGGTATTGGTATGGTAGTTAGAGTTTAAATGGCACACAGAATACCCAGACCACCTTCCCCCAAGTGCCACTAAACTTACTCTTCTAATCAAACTTCTGCTCAAGGGATGTCTTCTTCCTCTCTTGGAAAGCTGTGTTCCTTACCTCAGAAACAGCCTCCATAAACCTGCCCTTAAGAGAATCCTTGGCCAGGTGCAGTGACTCACGCTTGTAATCCCAGCACTTTGGGAGGCCAAGGTGGGTGGATCTCTTGAGGTCAGGAGTTTGAGAGCTGCCTGGTCATCATGGTGAAACTCTGTCTCTACCAAAAAATAAAAATAAAAAATAAACTAGCCAGGCATGGTCGTGTGTGCCTGTAATCTCAACTACTTGAGAGGCTGAAGCAGGAAAATCACTTGAACCTTGGAGGCAGAGGTTGCAGTGAGCTGAGATTGTCCCACTGCACTCCAGCCTGGGCAACAGAGCAAGACACCATCTCAAGAAAAAAAAAAAAGAGAGAGAGAATCCTTAAGACACACCTTCTTTGATGCCCTCCTGAGAAATGTCAAGAGTAGCCAATATAGTCACACCAATCAGCTGTGGTGTCTGGGCCTCTAGTGTTTTAAGGTTCTAGACAACTCAGGCCCTCCCAGGAGACGCTGATTTACTTTTCTCAAGATGCATTAAGGCTCATCAGAACAATATCTGAAAAATCCCTTTTCAAAGAGATGCAGGCAGCCTTCCAGCCCCATGATGTTAATACACAGGGTTAGGCAGCCTGGCAAGTGCATTGTGGCCCCCACTGAAGGATCATCTGGTTTCCATAGCAACAGTCCTTCCTTTCCATGGAGGATTCTATCATCTGTCCTGCCCACTCAGGCTTTCTAGAATGAATTGATTTTTGTGACTATAGGTGTTTGTCCTTGATCCTGCAAAGAGAAAAGACATATTCATTTAAAACAAACACCCCACCCCACCCCGCAACTGATTGCAGCTAGAATACTGCATTGCATCAGCCAGTCTTCCTTTCATTTTAAAATTCCATGTCCTTTCTCCATTTTGCTCTGTTCTCTAGCTTTATCCATCATTTTAGAAAACAGGTTTCTCTGACAGAAAACAAACAGATGGCAACTCCATCATCCTAAAACTGGCTGTGACAGGGCTGTAAAATCAAGTGTCCATGGGGCTCCCAGAAAGCCTAGGCTTGCATGGCATGTGTGGCTGACCTGTGAGTTACAATTGGAGGGGCAAGAGAAGGCTTTCTATACACAGATGGCTCCCCATACAGTGTCAGTCTCTGAAGTGTTGCCTTTTGAGGTTTGTTTTCTTAGGTTAGTTAGGAGAATACTGACTGCTGTCCTGTCAGTATTCTCCCAAATTGCCACTACTCCTGGGAAGGGTAATACATTAGGTTACTAATACTGAAAGAACTTGAGAAAGAGGGGAGGGGGTGCAGCAGAAAGGGAATAAAAGGGGCTCTGAAGACCGCCTTTGTGTGCTTCACAGTGACAACTTCTGCAAGAGGGGAAGTTCAGGTCTTCATCTCTCTCTGTCTCTCTCTTTCTGACACACACACACACACACACACACACACTGCAGGATGCCTTCTGACAATTACAATGCAGTGGTGAATTCACCAAACAGGTCTGTTCCCTGAAACACCTACATACAATCCTGCTGGAAGACCTTTGAAACAGCTCTGCAGTGACTAAAAACTCTGTACCCAGCGCCACTTGTTTAACCCTACAGTTTCCACAGACTAAAGGTAGTTTTCCTTTGGTTAATATGAAAACACCAAATAGATTGCTTTGTTAAATAAAGTGGATTACAGTGAATCTGTTCACTTTTATGTTTCATATTGCCCTCACTCCACAAATCACAGAAGATATTTATTTTTCCGCCAGTTAAATTCTGTTACCACAACCATTACAAACAAATGTCTATATAACCAAAATGTTATTCAGCCCATTCTGATGAAGCACATATTAAGTGATGTTTAATGGGATATAATTTGAACATAAAATTGTATCAGTGCACTGTTTTCAAGTCTTTGAATCAGGCCTCCACCTATAGATGTTGGTTACCTATCAGGGAGCAACAGGTGATATTAAGGGTCACTTTGTAAAAGACAGGAATCTCATCCCTGTAATTGACAGGAAACTGACCATATTCATCAGGGTTCTCCAGAGAAACAGAACTAACAGAATGTATATACATATAGGAAGAAATTTAGTTCAAGGAATTGACTCGTGTGTGATCGTGGAGACTTGGGGAACCCAAAATCTGATGGGAGAAGCTGGCATGCTGAAGGCCCAGGGAAGAGTTACAGTTCTAGTTCACAGGTAACCTGCTAGAGAATTCCTTCTTGTTCTGGATGAGTTTGGCTTTTTGTCTATTCAGGCTTTCAAGTGATTGGATGAGACCCACCTACCTTATGGAGGGCAACGTTCTTTACTCAGAGTCTACAGATTTAAATGTAAATCTCATCCAAAAACACCCTCACAGAAACATCCAGAATAATATTTGATCAAGTATCTGGGCAACATGGCCAAGCCAAGTTGATACAAAATTAACCATCACACTGGATCACAAGGGCTAACTGATTTTGGTCAAACCCTGCCCTTGCCCCTATGCCCCACTCTTTTTCATTCTGGGTCCTGCTATTTTCATTTTATCATGTCTTCATCTTCTCCCCCGACCTTTGAGGTACCTTTCCTTTCTGACCCTATCCCTAGTCTCACCTCCTACCTCCCACTCAAAGCCCTTCCTTCCTTAAAAAAATGATGTTAGTCATTACACTTTAGAATTTAAATTAATCATTCTGTTAACCGTCTTACTAACTTTCTCACTATAAAAGAAAAGCATATTAAAAGAATTTCAGGGATCGATGAAGAGCTAAGGGAGGTATTTTTTTAGGAAGAGAAAGTGACTAACTCACAGAAATCAAGACAAAGGGGGACAGTCAGATTTTGCAGACGACAGAAAGCAGGTGAACTCTAGAGATCTAGAAAACTAGCAAATGGTCTCTTCAGGGTGTCATCATTGCAATAAATGAGCTCTAGCTATTTCTGTCATTATTCCTCAGGGTACTCAAGATTACAATTACTTAGGGGAGAGAGAGCATCTGATTGATTGAACTTGGGTTCTGTACTCACTCCTGGGCCAGGGGGAGGCAGGGTTCCTGGTTTGACAATCCTTCCAAGGCCACATGAACTGGAAGAGCTGTTACCAGAAAAGGGCAGAGTGAATCTGGGGCAGCAAAAACATGTGTTGCTTATTGACTATCGCTGCAAGGATTACTCAGAGGGTGATGCAGAATCAGCACCCCTCTAAGATGACCTTGAATGTCAGAGCAAGGCACAAACAGGATGCAGAGACATGTGGAGTATCTGCAGCAATGTCTTACAATCCTTCCCCTCCTGCTGGATGCTAAGGACCTTAAGGACAGGAGCTATGTTTGCCTGCAATTTATTTGGCAGGCCCTGCAGGGCTGTGCAAATGATTCTATTTAATTTTTAACACTTGTGAGAAGGCACAGAGGGCTTTGAGAGGGCACAGAGGGCCTCTTATAATGGGTAGATACGCACGTTAGCTGATACACTGGAAATTTTCCAGCAGGCATATCTTTCCAAGATGATAAATATTCCTCCTTGTTGGAGAAATTGAAGACATTTGTACTTGCAGTCTAGCTTACCTAGTAAAACAAGACAAATTAACCAGTGATATGGAGAAACACGTTTGCATTATTTTCCAACCTTGAAAATAATGTCAGATTATTGGACCAAGAGCCAATGTCATTTTCTCGATCTGGTAATTATTTATTAAAATCTCTTTGATTTCTAGGTTCAAATTCAAGGTGCCAAAAGAAAAAGAAAAAAAAAAAAAAAGGATGGAAACTAGGCCAGGCGTGGTGGCTCACCTCTGTAATCCCAGCAGTTTGGGAGGACAAGGCAGGTGGATCACCTGAGGTCAAGAGTTCGAGACCAGCCTGGGCAACATGGCAAAACCCTGTCTCTACTAAAAATACAAAAATTAGCTGGGCGTGGTGGTGGGCATCTGTCATACCAGCGACTTGGGAGGCTAAGACAGGAGAATCACTGGAACCTGGGAGGTGGAGTTTGCAGTGAGCTGAGCTCACGCCATTGCACTCCAGCCTGGGTGACAGAGTGAGATTGCATCTCAAAAACAAACAAAAAAAAAACAAATAAGGAAACTGGGCTCAGGGATATGAAGGTACACAGGTGACGGGCAGATAGGGACAAAGAGAACCTAACCCTCTGGACTTCCCAAGCTATTCTAATATTTGTTTTTGTACGTTAGTAACTTCTGCAAGTTAGTAGATCAGAACTCAACTAGTTTCCTGTATTTCCTGATAACCTCTCTGACCCACCCATGATTTAGCTAACATCTGATTTGGTCAAGGAAGCAACTTGGTCCTCAGGTTCAGTGTGAGACTTCATGAAATTGACGTGATTTTTTTTTTTTTTTTTTGACACAGGGTCTTGCTCTGTTGCCCAGCCTGGAGTGCAGTGGCACAGTCTCGGCTTACTGCAACCTCCGCCTCCCGGGTTCAAGCGATTCTCCCACCTCAGCCTCCTAAGTAGCTGGGATTACAGGCACCCGCCACCACACCCGGCTAATTTCTGTATTTTTAGTAGAGATGGGGTTTCACCATATTGGCCAGGCTGGTCTGGAACTCCTGACCTTAGGTGATCCGCCCGCCTTGGCCTCCCAAAGTGCTTGGATTACAGGCATGAGCCACCCCGCCTGGCTGGCGTTAACTTTTTCTTCTGTCCCTAGTTCATCTTCAGGTCACTGTCTGATTTTATTAGTTCTCAAATTTAAATCACTATGCATGCTCAGCTCTTCTAGTTATTTCCCTTCTTTTCTCATGCTGGGGGGAAAAAAACCCGATTTATTCTAATTAACTGTGAGAAATGAAAGAGAACAAATCCTATCATTCCCTATTGTCTTGCGCAAATACGAAGAGAGAGATGATAGTGGGGTAAATAAAAGCAAAAGGGAATCCATTCGGCAGAATCTGTCTCCTCCCAGGGTGCTTGAAGTTAGATATTCTGAGATTCCAGTGGAGGAATGGTATGGTGAAAACATCGAGGTTCAACAAGGCTGAAATTTAGGTTATATTTTATTCAGATTCTACCATGTATAGTGTCTAAAATGAAACAACGCTGGGGAATGAAAAGGTTGTCGAAGATACAAGTTGCCTTTATTAAAGACAAATATTTAATAAAAATAATCACAATTCGCTTTCAAATCTGAAGAAAATACTGAGTTTTCCAGGCTACACATAAATAAACTGCCAACGATGACAATTCCAGCAACTAGGAAAACAAGTACGCCTACAAAGAAAAGTGAGAAAATTCATGGAGAATTTGAACTCAGAACCAACTCCTCGGAGCTGATATTTTCTGGGGGAAGCCAGGGAATGCGCGGGGTTTTCTCAACCGCAAGGCCATGTTTAAGAGAGTCTGGAGGCCAGGCGCGGTGGCTCACGCCTGTAATCCCAGCACGTTGGGAGGCCGAGGCAGGCGGATCACGAGGTCAGGAAATCGAGACCATCCTGGCTAACACGGTGAAACCCCGTCTCCACTAAAAAATACAAAAAATTAGCCGGGCGTGGTGGCGGGCGCCTGTGGTCCCAGCTACTTGGGAGGCTGAGGCAGGAGAATGGTGTGAACCCGGGAGGCGGAGCTTGCAGTGAGCCGAGATGGCGCCACTGCACTCCAGCCTGGGCGACAGAGCGAGACTCCGTCTAAAAAAAAAAAAAAAAAAAAGAGAGAGGCTGGAAGCACAGAGCAAAACGGACATTCGAGGGCGAACAACTGCTGGCAAAGGGATAAGTGATCCGAAGCATTAAAGCCCTTGCGACAAATTCCGGCGCGAACGGCCAGGGGACATGAGACTCGCAGGAGCAGCCCTCGAGCGAGCCGCGGACGGATGCGCACGCTGGAAACAGAGTCACCTGCCGCCGCCCAGCAGCTTCAGCCAAAATGGCGCCGCCGCTCTGCCCGCCCCGCGCGCGCGCCCTGTGGAGCGAGGACTCCGGGGACGCGCGCGTCCTCACCGCGGCTGCACGCCTGCGCGAGGGCGGGCGGCGGGGGCGCGCGCACGGCGGGGGCGGGCTTTGCCTAACGCAGAGCTGCAGCCGCCTAGCCGGACGTGTCGGCGAAGATGGCGGGCCGGGTGAGTGCCGGTCTGGGAGCCCAGGCTCGAGGCAGGGGCGCCGGGCTCGCGGGCACTCCGGGGTCCAGGAGGCCCCAGGGGAGTGGGAGTGAATCCGAGCAATGGGGCGCGAGGCCAGAGCGGGACTCGAGGGTAGCAGGGGAGCGGTGGCAGAGGATTAGCCCTCCTCAACAACTCCACCCCCCTCGAGGGGAGATGACCCCCTCGTTACCCGCGTCTGCTGCGCCTCAGGTCGTCCTCTCCCATTCCTTGGGGCTTGTTTCCCTTGTCCTCCACATAGCCGCAGGGTCGCGGTCGCCGAAGCCCCTTCTGACTGGCTCTGGGGGTCTTTCCGCACCCCCTTGCGAGGGCTTATTAGGGGGCGCCGGAGTAACTGCCGGGAGCACGTCTGCTGCATTCGGGGCGAGCGGTGTAGGAAGGATCATCAGGAACCCATGTCTGGCTCTTCACAAATTAAAGGTCGTTGGGAAAGAGGAGGGGGTGCCAATGACTTTTAGTGTTAGAGCCCTGCCATCTGGGGGACCTGTCAAGTGTCAGGTCAGGCGGGAATTTGCTTTAGCTTGGAGTGAGGATGGATTTGGGCTGTCACGTTTTGTTTTTATGGATGACAGGCGCTTTCAATGCAGCAGGATATGCTGTAGTTTCAGGGTTTTAAATTTACTTCCTCCTTTAGGCTTTAGGGTTGCTGGGTAGGATGGAGTTGGCGAGGAGAGATAGAGCTGGTTGAGTGCTGTATTGCAGTCTGCCTTGAGCTAAAAGCTCTCAAGGGATGAGTCCTGCCCAGAGATTACACTGGTTATAAACCTGAGGACATTAACTGCGTCACTGGGGGCGAAAGATGTGCTTGACTGATCTCTTTGTACCAGAATTTTTGAATAAGTTTACATAGATTTATGCATATATGCAAAAGCCCTATCTAAAGGGACTTGTAGGTCATGAGATTCTAGAGTCAGAAGGGATCTTAAAGGTCATTTAGTTTGGCTTCTTTCTCTTCCTTTTCCCCGTGGTCTCTCCTTTTAAGGCTAGTCCTTCTACCAATACTTCAGACCCTATCTGTATATTCATCTGCTCCTTCTTAATATAATCAAGCTTCTTTATCTTAAAACAAACCCTTCCCCCACCCCCACAGCTGTCACCTTTTCCCTTCCCACTTTACAGCAGGAAATTTGATAGAGTTGTCTATATTTATTGTTTTCCATTTGCTTACCACCTACTCACCCCTCAACCTACTGCAGTCTGATTTCTGTCCCATCATCCCACTGAAACCTGTCCCTCAACTTAATTGAACTTTTCAATCCTTATTTGATGTCTCAGCAGCTTTTGACGTTGTTGACCATGGCCTCCTCGATGGAAAGCACTCTTTACATGTGTTCTTGGATGCCTAGCTCCTGGTTTGACTCAGACCTCTCTTTTGCGGACTCACCCTCCTCTACTTTGTTATTCATTGCTGGTATTCCTCAAAGGCCATCTTCTCTCAATTTTCTGCTCAGGCTATCTCTTCTAAGCCCATAGCTACAACTGTCTATATGGCAGTGATTCTCAATATTTTACCCCCAGTCCAGACTTGCCCTTTAAGTTTCAGGTTAATACGTCCAACAGCTTATTTAAAATCAAGGCCCCTGAAACTCAGCTTTTTCAATTCCGAACCTAGGATCTTAGCCCACCTAACTTGTGTAGATGCTCCTCAACTTAACGATGGAGTTACCTTCTGATAAACCCATTGTAAGCTGAAAGTATCAGAAGTTGAAAATGCATTTAATACACCCCATCTACCGAATATCATAGCTTAGCCTAGCCTACCTTCCTTACACATCCCCAGAACACTTACATTAGCCTACAGTAGGGCAAAATCATCTAACATAAACCTATATTATAAAATGTTGAATACCTCATGTCATTTATTGCTGTGCTGATAGTGAAAAACAGAATGGTTGTGTAGGTCCTCAAAGTACAGTTTCTGTTGAATGCCTGTCACCTTTGCACTATTGTAAAGTTGAAAAATGTTAAGTGAAACCATTGTAAGTCAGGGACTGTCTGTACCTATTCAGTAAGATAGGAATATCTCACTGAATGATACTGTCATCCACCCAGTTATATAGGCTGGGAATCTGGGGGAGGAAGAGGGTGGGTAACCCTTGATATCTCTCCTCTGCCCTATCCATGTCCTCTGCCCTATACAGAGGTAAAATTTGGTAAAATTTGTCAGTTCTGCTCCTGCCCCCCATAAAGGTGTTTAATTAGGGTCTAAAGACTCTGGTTTGGGAGAATGATTGCTTTAAACTAGATCCAAATCACCCACTGGACTGGCTGGATTGGTCACATGGGTTCTGTCATTTTAACCTAAAAATCTCCTGTCTGTCCACCTTTCCACATCTTCATTTTTACCTCGTTTTCCCAGACTACCATCATTTCTGGTCTGGACTACTGCAGGAAGCTTCCAAGTAGTTTTTTTGTTTTGTTTTGTTTTGTTGTTTTTTTGGTTTTATTTTTGGGACGGAGTTTCGCTCTTGTCACCCAGCGTGGAGTGCAATGGTGCGATCTCGGCTCACTGCAACTTCCGTCTCCCAGGTTCAAGCCATTTTCCTACCTCAGCCTCCTGAGTAACTGGGATTACAGGTGCCCGCCACGACACCCGGCTAATTTTTGTGTTTTTAGTAGAGATGGGGTTTTACCACGTTGGCCAGACTGGTCTCAAACTCCTGACCTCAGGTGATCCACCTGCCTCGGCCTCCCAGAGTGCTGGGATTACAGGCCTGAGCCACCGTGCCCGGCCTCCCAAATAGTCTTCTTAGAGCGTATGGCCCACCTCCGGTTCATTCTGGACACTGACATTGATTGTTCCTTCCCATGCCCATTACTACTTAAACCCCTCCTCAGCAGCATCCCATTACTTTTTAGAGAAAACCAAATCCTTAATGAGGCCTTCAAGACTCTTTGTGGTTCTGCTCCTGCTTCTTTCCACTCTCTCTCTCTTAACTCTCTGTCCTCAGGTTATATGGTAAATGAGCCTTTCAATTCCTTCAGCCTGTAGTTTCTTTTACCGCAAGGTCTTTGCAAGTGGTGTTTCCTTTCTTTGTAACGTTCTTTGCCACAACCATTTACCTCCTACTCAGACATCATTTAGCTACTCAAGGGAGGCCTATTCTGACCCCACATTGTAAGTAAGGATCCTTTGTTATATACCCTTGAAGAACTGTATTCCTCTCCTTAGAGATTTTTTTTTTTGGTTACTTTGAGTGTATGTTATTATTTGCTTCTACCACTTCACCTCAGTGAAAAGCAGAGAACATATAAGTTATTTAGTCATTAGCAACTGCACTTTGTGTACCTTCTGGGACTTAGGTACTCAATACATTTTTGTTGAAAATGAATCAATCTCTGAACACTCTGGTGATAGATGGTGTATTACCCTAAAGCTTGCCCATAATGTCATACAGCTATGTTACGTCTTTGTTATCTGGAGTTCCATGTAACTTTTACACGTAGTTACTATTTCTGCTGTTTAAAGCTATATGGAAGGTGTAAACACAATTTTCCATGTAATAGCTACTCGAGCTATTCGTTTACTTGAATACAGGTTACATATCTCCTCAGATTTTCTATTTTACAAGTTAAACATCCCCCAATTCCTGGCATATTTCATATTCCAAACGCTTAATCATTTAGACTACCTTCCTCTGGAAGTAACCTAATGTTACTGTTTTGTCAGCCTTTCTTCTAAAATGTGCCCAGAGTGGAACACAGTGATCAGAGTGTACTTGAGCTATTATTCTCTTGAGATGGACACTACCATTATTCATGCCAGATAAAATTGTATTAGCGTTTTTTCTACAGTAAATCACGTTCTTGGCTCATAACTGAGCTTGTACTTAATGAAAACTCACGTTCTTTTAAAATCAGCTCCCTAGCTCCATTCTAGGTTTGGAGCCGTTTTACTGAACCTAAATCAAGACCTTATCCTTTTACAATTCATTTTTTTAGGTCATTGCCTGTCTGCTATTTGTTGAGGTAATCTGGATTCTTAGTTCTTCTCGTGTTAGGAAACATAATAGCTGTCTCTTTCAGTTTGGTTAGCTCTGTAGGTTTAATAATCGTGACTTCTGTTTCTACGTTTGAGTTATTGGTAAAGAATAGAATAAGACAGGGTCAGAAATAACCCTTCAGCATATGCTGCCAGTGACCTGTCTCTAGACTGATACCCATTAATACACTTGGGTACTGTTGCTTAAGTACAGATATATCTCATTTAATCCCAACAAAACAACCCTGCAAAGTAGGTAGTATTATCTTTGTTTTTTGCAGAGAGAGAGAGAGAGAGATTTAGTAACTTGCCAAGTTCACATAGCCAGCAAGAAGCAGGGTCAGAATTTGAACTCAGATCAGCCTGGTACTGTTACCTAGTTCACTAACTTAGTTACAAGAATGTAATGAAGACTAAGTTTACCTCACCTAGAACTTTTTGGACATAATAATGTTCAGAAACTATCTTCTACCTTTTGGAAAATCTGAACAACTTTGGCCCATCTGATTGTCTATCATTTCTTCTGGTAGCCTTTATTTTCTAGTAATTACTGAGTGATGTTTAGCAAATATAGTTCACCTTGTTGCAATACTTTTATTTGTGCATATTTATGGAGTACATGAAAAATTTTTTACATGTGTATAATGTGTAGTGATCAAGTCAGGGTACATGAGTCCAATATATTAAGTATAGTCATCTACTCAGCTATCAAACATTGAATTTATTCCTCCTATCACTGGATTTTTTTTTTTTTTTTTTTTTTGAGATGGAGTCTCGCTCCATCGCCCGAGGCTGGAGTGCAGTGGCGTGATCTTGGCTCACTGCAACCTCTGCCTCCCAGGTTCAAGCGATTTTTTTGGTCCCATATGAATGACATTGGTATTTTGATAGGGATTTCATTGCATCTGTAGATTGCTTTGGCAATATGGTCATTTTAATGATATTAATTCTTTCCACAAGCATAGGATTTTTTTTATTTTCTTTCATTAGTGTTTTGTAGTTTTCCTTGTAGAGATCTTTCACTTCCTTAGTTAAATGTATTCGTAGGTTTTTGGTAGCTATTGTAAATGGGATTGCCTTCTTAATTTCTTTCTTGGCTAGATCATTATTGGTGTATAGAAATGCTACTGATTTAAAGGTTTTCTAAACCTACAGATATATAATCAGCAAAGACACAATTTGACTTGCTCTTGTCCAGTTTGGATGCCTTTCATTTCTTTCTCTTGTCTGATTGTTCTGGCTAGGATTTCCAGTACTGTGGTGAATAGGAGTGGTGAAAATGGGCATCCCTGCCTCATTCCAGCTTTTAGAAGAAAGATTTCACCTTTCCTCATTCAGTATGCGTTAGCTCTGGGTTTGTTATATATAGACTTTATTATTTTGAGATGTATTCCTTCTATGCCTAATTTGTTGAGAGTTTTTTTAATCATGAAGGGATGTTGAATTTTATCAGATTTTTGTTGTTGTTGTTGTTGTTGTTGTTGCAATACTCTTTTTTTTAATTTTTTTTGAGACAGAGTCTTGCTCTGTTGCCCAGGCTGTAATGCAGTGGCGTGGTATCTCGGCTCGCTGCAACCTCCACCCACTGGGTTCAAGCAATTCTCCTGCCTTAGCGTCCCTAGTAGCTGAGATTACAGGCTTGCGCTACCACACCCGGCTAATTTTTTTATTTTTAGTAGAGACGGGGTTTCGCTATGTTGGCCAGGCTGGTCTCGAACTTCTGACCTCAAGTGATTTGCCTGCCTCGGCCTCCCACAGTGCTGGGATTACAGGCGTGAGGCACTGTGCCCGGCTATTGCGATACTCTTAATGGATTTTATATTTCCTTTTTGTGGGGGACAGTTTATTTTGAATTCTTGCACTTTTGATTTGGTTAATTTTGGTATTCTGACATCATCTTGTAAGTGGGATTTATATTCACTATGTAATTGAAGTTTTTTTTTGTTATATCACTGTTGCTATTGATAGCACTAGTAACTTGTATGTCTTGCTCTCTCCTTTCTCTGACCAATGAAGCACCGTATATAGTATATCTGGGAAATTGGCTGAAGAATAAAATATGTGATGTTACTCAGTGTACAGTTTATAGGTCATCAGAAGATACCACTACCTTCCCACTACTGGAAAAGAAAAAGAGAAAAGTTTTCCACAGTGCCTGAACTGTTTTGTATGCTTATCTTTTAAAATTGCCAGAAATCTCACTTACTGGAGATTCAGCAGTCCCTTTCTGAAAATATACATACTTTAATGCAAATAAAACCAGTGGATCTCTTTCTTCATAAGTCCTTAAATCCAGTCGAGGTAATCTGTTTTGTAGAGATGGGAGTAAGATAATGTGAAATAGGAACCAACGAGAGAGAACTTTCTTAGGGGTTGAAAGGGGTATGGAAAGATATTAGAGGTAAAATTTATTGAATCCAGTGTTTTGACTAGGGCAGGCCAGAATATTCAGTATCAGTATCAATATCAGAAGCTTTTGTAGCCTTTGTTTAGAAACCTAGTCATTTGTAACATTTTGTGGGTGAATGACATCGTTACCAAATAAACTTTCAGATGAAACTTTGGAACTCAGGCTGTAAATTGGGGATAGCTCATGTGCGGTACCACAAATCAAAACAAATACTATAAAGTGTTTGGTAATCCATTTCCTAAATGAAAGTTTGACTCTCCAAAGTACATCAACTTTCTGCAGTCTTACATGCAGTAGTTACTGGTTTTGTATATCGCTTTAGTGGATATTTTCAAAAGTATCTTCAAATGCAATGAATTTTAGGAAACAAAGCAATTCTTTAAAGCAGCATTAGATAAACCCAGAGAAATTTATGTATAGGATGATTCTTTTTTCAAGTATTTAAGTTAAGGTGCAGAAGTATAAGGTAAAGTATATTAACCATTGAAAATTCTGGAAGTGGCGGAAGAGTGAACCCTTGCAAATACCTGCATTGGGCAGTACACTAAGAACTTGCTGTAATGCTTTTTAAAGCATCTGTCCTCTGACTGTAGTATTTTAAGTGAAAATTGCTCAGTGAGATACTCTTTCATATTTTAGTACTGATACCCTTAATATTGCTCTGAGAGCTACCTACTGACTTCAGTTTCCTAGTGATTTAAACTTCTAATTTCCAACTTTTTTTTTATAGTGAAAACGAAATATTTCTTATGTAGATGTAACCATTTCTGGAAGCCCTAAGTATTTTTGTATGAGTATAATTCATACACACTTTTAAGAGATTTCAATCATGACAAAAAGTACAGTGAATAACGTATATCCATGTGATTACCACTGAGATGTAAGAAATGTTAACGTATTATGATACCTGCTTCAGATATTTATCTTTAAAAAAATAGAACATTACAGCCAGGCGCGGTGGCTCATGCCTGTAATCCCAGCACTTTGGGAGACTGAGGCGGGTGGATCACTTGAAGCTAGGAGTTCAAGGCCAGCCTGGACAACATAGCAAAACCCCATCTCCACTAAAAATACAAAAATTAGCGGGCACGATGGCACATGCCTGTAGTCTCAGCTACTCAGGAGGCTGAGGCACGAGAATCAGCTTGAACCCAAGAGGTGGAGGTTGCAGTGAGTTGAAATCGTGCCACTGCACTCCAGCCTGGGCAACAGAGCGAGACTGTTTGTTTGTTTGTTTGTTTAAAGACACTTTTAACCTACCAGTATTGATTTTTGACCTACATTTTTCCTCTTATATTTTATTAGGGCAGCCACAAAGAGCACTTCAATAAAATTCAGCTCAATAACTTTAGGAACCTGATCTCCTTTTCTTTGACTTTAAGCTGAAAGTGTTAATTTCTCACAACTTATGCCTTGTAGATTTGAAACCAAATGAATTAGCATCAGCTGTTTATGAGTAATGCAGGGTATTTTGGTCTTTTGCTAAATTCAGAAAGAACTGCTAAAGTGCTGATAGATTTGCACTAGCCATATAGAACTTTGGTGGAGGAAGAAATGGGAAAATTATTAATTTCAGGTAAGAAATAAGTTAGTCATTTTTGAAATGCAAGAGTCATTTCTTTTTAAAATCACCACATAATAAAGACTTTTAGGGCTGCATTGGTGGGTTTTTTAAAAAGTTGTAAAGTGTTTTCAGTGTTGTGTACTGATAAACATTTTTGTAGTTGGTTTGACAAGCAATGAAACTAGCAATTATCACTAATTCTGAGTCTTCCAATGAACCTCTGTGTCAAATTTTTAAATTTAATTATCCTGCCTATTTTTCTCCTAGAGAATAATATTGATACAATTTTGTGGGATGATAGCAGACAGTTCCCATTGCTGAGAATAGAGCCTGGTATGGGGATATTATGATTCCTGAATGATTGAACAAGACATTTGTTTCTGAACATCTTAGTAAATTGTCACTTCTGACAATGTCTGTAGTTTGAATTTTGATATTCTCTGCCAAGCTATTGAATACTCTAAATAATGTTGTTTATTGTGTTATTTAAATCATTAGTATTATAGATCTAGCTTTAAACAGCTGCTGCACTGCAGTCCTTTTTCACAAATCTTTCAATAAATCTACTTATCAATCACCAAATTAACTTAAGTATAAGTTAAATGATGAGATGGACCAAGAGTGTTATTGAAATCTCATTTCCACACGTTTCTTCTCTTCTTTTGTAGAAGGTAATGAAATGAACCTGTCAGTGTTCCTGTTTTATGAAGTTTATTTCTCTTAGTACAGTGATTGTGATAGTGGGTTCTGCAGACCAGCAAATTAGCATTATCTGAGAACTTGTTAGAAAAGCAAATTCTCAGTTCCCACTTCAGGTTGACTAATTTAGAAACCCTGGGGTAGGGCTTAGCATTCTCTATCAGTAAATTCTCCAGGTGATTCTGATGTATGTTAAAGTTGAGAAGCATTCACTGAGTATTTTGAGCTCTCCAATTTAGTTCCTTATAAATTGTTGAAGGTATTTTTTCCAGATTTCTTTCCAAATGTATACTCAACCTTGTTATTGATAGGTTTCAAGGTTATCGTCTTCTTCCCATTACTACCTTCATCTATATCCAATTTTCAAACTTTTAAGAAAGCATAGCTATTTTCCTGCAGTATAGTTAATTAGGTACCCTGACTGACCTTCCCAAATAAACAATTTAAAATTCTAGATAAATTTTTTTTGGAGGGGGGACAGGGTCTTGCTCTGTCACACAGACCAGAGTGCAGTAGTGTGAACATGGCTGACTGCAACCTTAACCTGTTGGACTCAAGCGATCCTCCCACCTCAGTCTCCCGAGTAGCTGGGGCCACGGGTGCACACCACCATGTCCAGCAAATTTTTTTATTTTTTGTGGAGATGGGGTCTTGCCATGTTGCCCAGACTGGTCTAACTCCTGGGCTCGAGCAGTTCTTCCACCTGGGCCTCCCAGTGCTGGGATTACAGGTGTGAGCAGCTGTGCCTGGCAGATAAAATATTTTTTAAGTAAAAACCTTACATGCATGGAGATAGCTGGCTGAAAAGGAAGGAATAATCAGGCCAAAAACTATGTGAAGGTGAAAACCCAGAAATATAAGCCAAGTACTTTTGCCTTGAGGACATTATTTGCAAATGGCTTTACTTGGAAAACCTGGTTAACTTGTGCTTGTGCCTCAAGAAGCCCAGAGAACAGAATATAAAAGTTGGTAGTTTTCTGGTAGAACGTCCTACCTCTGCCGGTAAAGATGGTACCCCAAGGGGCTATACATCATAATAAATGAGAACTAGTAATAAACTTACCTTGTCTAAGGATCAGAAAGGAAAATTTCCTGCCTCAAACTTTTGTGGTGATGGGAAGGGTACAGAAATTCCCTGAGAAGTTTTACCCACAAGCTGACCTTCATGCAGGTTTGAATCCTGATTTTATATTACCTGGATGGTATGAAAATCTTAAGCCAGTAATTAAATATAAAAGTGGTACAAGAGTGACGATGCCTTAAAATGCCTAAGAATGTCTAAAAAGCAGCAAATACAAAGCTTCTTGGGAGAACCCATCTTGATCTTAGGATTTAGAAAATTCCTAAACATAAAGCTGTAAGAAATACGATCTCACATTCACAAAATGCAGAAAGAAATAAGATGCAATGAATGAGAGCAAGCAGAAACAATGAAGAGCAGAATCAGAACCTGCAAAGACTTCACATATTGCAATTAGCAGACACAGATTATAAACACATGTATTTAATATGCTTACAGAAAAAAAAATTTAAATAGGAATAAGGAGCAAGTATACAAAAATGACCAGTGTACAAATTTAATAACAGATTAGACATAGCTAAAGAAAGATTTAGTAAAGTGGATCTGAAAAAATTGCAGTATAGAGGCAAGAAAATGAAAAGTAATAAAAGAGTTAAGAGAATATGGAAGGTAGAGTAAGAAGGTTCAGTCTAGTCAGAATTCCAGGGCCAGGGGAGCAGGGGCATGGAAAAGAATGAAGCAAAGGCAGTATTTGAAGAGATAATGACAGAGAACTGACGAAAAACAACCTACAAATTTAGGAAGCTAAAATATCCTAGAAAGGATAAAAAGAAGAGAAATTCACACCTAAACATTTTTTAAAGAAACTGCATAATACCATAGAGAGGTCTTAAAAGCTGTCAGAGAAAAAAGATATTACCTTCAGGTATTTGGGCTGTCAGCTAATTTCCTGTCTGTAATAGTGAAAGCCATAAGACAGGGAATAATATTTTCCATATGCTTAGAGAAAATAATTGTCAACCAAGAATTGTATATCTTGTGAAGAATGGGGGCAAAATTAGACACTTTAAAACAGACAAATACTGAACGTTGTAACCGTCAAACCTTCCCTACTAGTAGAAATTCGGATCAATTTCCTGAAGGCTAAAAAAAAAAAGTGACCACTGATGTAAAGTCTGAGATTTAAGAAGGATTGAAGAGTAAAGATAATGATAAATTTGTGGATATATTGAAATAAATGTTGGCTTGGCTTTATAAAATGATGTATGTGGAGATTTTAAAAATAGAACTAAATAGGCTGGGTATGGTGGCTCATGCCTGTAATCCCAGCTCTTTGGGAGGCCGAGGCGGGCGGATCACCTGAGGTCATGAGTTTGAGATCAGCCTGACCAACATGGAGAAACGCCGTGTCTACTAAAAATAAAATAAGAAAAAAATTAGCCAAGCATGGTGGCACATGCCTGTGATCCCAGCTACTTGGGAGTCTCAGGCAGGAGAATCGCTTGAACCCGGGAAACAGAGGTTGCGGTGAGCTGAGATCACGCCTTTGCACTCCAGCCTGGGCAGCAAGAGCGAAATTCCATCTCAAAAAAAAAGAAAAACTAAATATTTTATAACAATGGCATCTAAATCAAAAGACTGGTTAAAGTGTTTTATGATCTTTATACTGTTGAAGAGAAAGGTAAAGCTATTCAATTAACTTTAGATTTTGATAAGTGTGTGTATTAGTATTTTCAGAGTAACTACTAAAATAATATAAATATT
This sequence comes from Theropithecus gelada, assembly GCF_003255815.1. Classification (NCBI taxonomy): domain Eukaryota; kingdom Metazoa; phylum Chordata; class Mammalia; order Primates; family Cercopithecidae; genus Theropithecus; species Theropithecus gelada. The sequence goes on along the minus strand of NC_037684.1, from coordinate 34,431,141 downwards.
AGGAATAATTTATAGCGGAAAAACAATTTTTAAAAGGCAAGGAAGAAGTGAAAAACATAGAAAAGGTCAGATAAAGAGGAAGCAAAAATAAAATGTAAAAATCAAATCAAATATATGGTGGACTAAATACATCATTCAGACAAAGAATGTCAGATTGGATTATTTAAAAACAAGCAGGCTGGGTGCAGTGGCTCATGCCTGTAAACCCAGCACTTTGAGAGCCTGAGACAGGTGGATCACTTGAGATCAGGAGTTCGAGACCAGCCTGGCCAACATGGTGAAACCCTGCCTCTGCTAAGAATACAAAAATTAACTGGGTGTTGTGGTGCTCACCTTTAATGCCAGCTACTTGGGAAGCTGAGGCAGGAGAATCACTTGAACCCAGGATGCGGAGGTTGCAGTAAGCCAAGATCATGCCACTGTACTCCAGCCTGGGCAACAGAGTGAGATTCCGTCTCAAAAAGTAAATAAATAAAAACAAGCAAAAAAACCTTACTGAAACAACATAAAATCTAGCTATAATTTTCGAGAGAGAGAGCTAATACATATGAATGTAGAAAGATAGAAAGCAAAAGGATGGAAAAAGTCTATCAGGCAAATTCTAACCAAAAGGGAGGTAAACTAGCTATATTAGCATGAGACAATATGATCTTTCAAACAAGAGATAGCTAGAGATAGGTCCCTCGATAATGAGAAAAGGTTTATTTATCCATAAAGGTAAAAACAATTCCAAACTTGTGTGAACCTAATAATTGCCTCAATGTACAAAGAACAAAATGACATAATTGTAAGATGAAATAGACAAATCTACCATGGTGAGGAGTTTCAAAACTCTGTCAGTAATTGAAAAATTAAAAAGACAAAATGGTTACAGCTGAAAATTAAATTAAAAATTCAGTTTCTCAGTTGCAATAGCCACTTTTAAAGTGCTTACTAGTGACATGTGACAATGGCTGCTATATGGCTGCTGTATTGGACAGCATAGAAAGTACTTTTGCACTGCATTAATTTAGAAGACTTAATATAATTAACAATGTTAATAATTGAGGAGTATTGAACACCACATCCAAGGTGCTGATATCTTTATAATATCTGATCATAATGTAGGCAAGGTGGAAATTAATGACAAGAAAAGGCAGAAACATTGAAGACAGGTAAAGATTTCTTTTTTTTTGAGATGGAGTCTCGCTCTGTCGCCCAGGCTGAAGTGCAGTGGCCGGATCTCAGCTCACTGCAAGCTCCGCCTCCTGGGTTTACGCCATTCTCCTGCTTCAGCCTCCCAAGTAGCTGGGACTACAGGCACCCGTTACCTCGCCCGGCTAGTTTTTTTGTATTTTTTAGTAGAGACGGGGTTTCACCGGGTTAGCCAGGATGGTCTCGATCTCCTGACCTCGTGATCCGCCCGTCTCGGCCTCCCAAAGTGCTGGGATTACAGGCCTGAGCCATCACGCCCGGCCAAGATTTCTTAAACAGAATACAAAAAGCGCTAGATACAAAGGAAAAAAATTGATTAATTGGATTTCATCAAAAGACACCGTCTTAGTCTGCTCAGGCTGCAATAACACAATGCTGTAGACTTGGTGGCTTAAACAAGAGAAATGTATTTTCTCACAGTTCCGGAAACTGGAAGTTTGAGACCAGGGTGCCAGTATGACTGTGTTTTGGTGACCACTGTCTTTGTGGCTTGCACACAGGCTTCTTGCCGTGTGTCTGTGCGGCAGATAGACAGCAAGATCTCACCATCTCTCTTCCTTTTCTTATAAAGCCACAGTCCTGTCAGATTAGGGCCCTTCGCTTATGACCTAATTTAACCTCAATTACCTCCTAAAGTCCCTATCTCCAAAATAGTTGGGGTGGGGGAAGCGCCTCAACTAATAAATTTTGGTGGGGGCAGTGGGGAGTGCACATTTCACTCCATAGTAGACGCCACTGAGGAGAAAGAAGAGAATGGGAGAAGGTATTTGAAATACACATATTTGACAGCCGGGCGCAGTGGCTCACGCCTGTAATCCCAGCACTTTGGGAGGCTGAGGCAGGCAGATCATGAGGTTAGGAGATCCAGACCATCCTGGCTAACACGGTGAAACCCTGTCTCTACTAAAAATACAAAAAATTAGCCAGGCGTGGGGTCAGGCGCCTGTAGTCCCAGCTACTCAGGAGGTTGAAGCAGGAGAATGGCGTGAACCTGGGAGGCGGAGCTTGCAGTGAGCCGAGATCACGCCACTGCACTCCAGCCTGGGCGACAGAGCAAGATTCTGTCTCAAAAAAGAAAAAAGAAATACATGTATTTGACAAGGACTTGTACCTGGAATATATAAAGAACTACAAATCAAGAATAAAAAGAAAGGACAGAAAGCCAATGGAAAAATGAACAAAGGATTCAAACAGGCATTTCACAAAGAACTTACCTGTAACATATGTTAAATGCTCAACCTCATTAGTCATCAGATAAACACAAGTTAAAACCTCAGGGAAATGTTATTCCACACCCACCAGAAAGTTAAATTAAGAACACATTGTCATGACAATTCTGGGTTTGGTTTTGTTTTGTTTTGTTTTTTTGAGATGGAGTCTTGCTCTGTTGCCTGGCTGGAGTGTAGTGGTGCGATCCTGGCTCACTGCAACCTCTGCCTTCTGAGTTCAAGTGATTCTCCTGCCTCAGCCTCCCGAATAGGTGGGATTATGGGCACCTGCCACCACGCCCAGCTAATTTTTGTATTTTAGTAGAGATGGGGTTTTGCCATGTTGGCCAGGCTGGTCTCGAACTCCTGATCTCAAGCGATCCACCTGCCTCGGCCTCCCAAAGTGCTGGGATTACAGGTGTGAGCCTCCGCGCCTGGCCTGTCATGGCAATTCTAAGTGGTGATGAGGATGTGCAGCAGCTGGAGCTGATGAAAATACATGAGCACAACCTCTTTGGAAAACTAAAAGAATTCCCTAAAACTGAGAGTAGGCAGGATGCCGTGACCCAGCACTTATACTCCTGGGGGTGGGAGGAGTGAATATATTTCTATTCATGATTTCTATCTCTGATGACAGAAATTAAGCTAGTGGGTATCTGCGGTTGAGTAGAAGGATAATGACTAGGAGCGGGCAGTATGGGATGCTGGTAATGTCCTCTTCACCTAACTGTTGGTTACCCTGGGGGTGTTCACTTTGTAGAAATTCATTGAGCCAAACACATACAATGTATGCACTTTTCTGTATATATGTTTTTCTTCAATAAAAACTTGATTTAAATAATGTTCTTTTTCTTAAACTGGGTAGCAGGTTTATGGTGTTTTATGTGTTACCTATATTTTATACATATTTTATTCCTGTTCAGTGTTCAAAAAAATATAAAAAGTGGTAACTGCTTTGTTGTTAATTTGAGCATCTCCTGCACCTAGCACAGTGCCTGGGACATTATAAATATTTATCAAATATTTGTTCTATGGAACAGAAGTAGGCTAGTAATTTCTTTTTGCTTTCTAACAGCTGATTTTTGACTCAATTATTTGTAAATATGATTTCTACTCAGTTATTTCTAAATAATATGTAAATACTGTGTTTATATTTATTAGCAAGCTGAATTTGTTAAATGAGAAACCTCTCATTATTAAGGACACATCATAAATTATTAGCATGCTGTGTTATAGTGACTAAAAGTAGCATCAACAATTTAGATAAGTATAGTGTGGCCTTATGGATGTAAGTCAATACATCATGCAGCATTGAAGATGTGCAGTTTAGTAGACCTTCTAATAATCTCGGGTGTCTCACTGTTTCTTTTTTCTTTTTCTTTTTTTTTTTTTTTTTGAGATAGGTATCACTTTGTCACCCAGTCTGGAGTGCAGTAGCATGATCAGGGCTCACTGTAGCCTTGACCTCCTGGGCTCGAACCTCTCACCTCAGCCCCCTTAATAACTGGGATTACTGGTTTGTGCCACCAAGCCAGGCTAATTTTCTTTTCTTTGCTTTTCTCTTTTTCTTTTCTTTTCTTTCTTTTTTGTAGAGTTTGGGTCTCACTATGTTGCCCAGGCTGGTCTTGAACTCCTGGCCTCAAATGATTCTCCCTCCTTGGCCTCCCAAAGTGTTGAGATTATAGTTTTGAGCCACCGCACCCAGCCTTACTGTTTTTTTCAGTTGTTTCTGAACAACTGGAATCTCAGCTATCTTTTTCCATTAAATCCCGTGTTCATTCCTCCGTACCATGCTGCTGCTTGCCCGTTTTTGCATTTCTCCTTTCTGCTTTCCTGAACATCCTGAGTCGTACTGGGCTGGCATTCCCTTGTTGGGACAGGGGAGAGGCTCTAGGCCTTGGATCCTTGTTCTGATTCCTTCTCCAAAGAGTTTTCCCTTTTTCTTCCCCTTTCAAAACAACATAAGTGCAAAAGCTTTGTCAGGATGTCAGGAATTAAAAAAGCTTCAGAAACATTTTGATTCATTTAACATTACTCTGAAACTTTTTAGAGTAAGAGTACCAAGTCACTGAATAAGACAATCTTGAAATTAAATGATATTTTACAGTTTTGAAAACACCTTCACAGATCTTTTCTTATTAGATTCTCAGAGCAACCTTATGAGTTGGCACTGTCAAAATTCAGTTCAACAAACAAAATCCAACTAACAGAAAAATTCACAGCTAACATCATATTTAATGGTTGAAGACTGAAAGCTTTCCCCCTTAAGATCAAAACAAGACAAAGATGCTCTCGCCACTCCTATTCAACACTCTATTGGCGGTTCTAGGTGGGGCAGTTAGGCAGGAAAAAGAAAAGACATTTATATCAGAAAGAAATAAAACTATATTTACAGATGACATGATCTTATATGTAGAAAAATCCTACAGAATTTACCAAAAACAAAATTGTAACTAATAAATGAATTCAGCAAAGTTGCAAGGTACAAGATTATTATCTAAAAATCAGTTGCATTCCTATATGCTAGCTATGGATAATCTGAAAATGAAATAGAAAAAAATCTATTTATAATAACATCAGAAAGAATAAAATACTTATGAATAAAGTTAACCAAAGAAGTGTAAGGTTTGTACACTAAAAAACAGAAAACATGTTGAAGGAAAGTAGAGAGCTAAATAAATTGAAAGACGTCCTGTGTTCATGGCTTGGAAGACTTAATATTGTTAAGATGGCAATGCTACCCAGATTTATCTACAAATTTAATGCAATCCCTGTCACAGTTCAACTGCCTTTTTCCCGAAAATAGACAACATGATCTTATAATTTGTATGGAATTGTAGAGCCATATTTGCCACAACAATCTTGAAAAAAAGAGAACAAAATTGTAGGACTCATACTTCCTGATTTCAAAACTTACTGCAAAACTACAGTAATCCAGATGGCATGTCACTGGCATGAGGAGAGTCATGTAAACCAATGGAATACAATTTAGAGTCCAGAAATAAACCCATACATTTATGGTCAGTTGATTTTGACCAGGGTGCCAAGATCATTAACTGGGGAAAGAATAATCTTTTCAACATATGTTGCTGGGGCAACTGGAAATCTACATGTAAAAAAATGAATTTGGATCCCTGCCTCACATCACATACGAAATTAACTCAGAATGGATCAAAGACCTAAACCTGTTAAGTTCTTAGAAGGAAACATAGGTGAAAATCTGTATGACCTTGGATTAAATGGTGATTTTTGAAGATATAAAACAAAAACACAAGCAGTGAAAGAAAAACGTAGATAAACTGGACTTCGTTAAAAACTTTCATGCATCAAAGGACACTGTAGAATGAAGACAACTCACAGAATGGGGGAAAATATTTGCAAATTATATCTCTGATAAGTATACATATTTTATATATATTGTTTATATCCCGAATATGCAAAGAACCTTTTCAACTCAACAAAGATAAGACAGTGCAATTTAAAAATGGGCAAAGCATTTGAATAGAATAGACATTTCTCCAGAGAAGATGTACAAATGACTTAGAAGCACATGACAAGATCTTCAACATCATAGTCTGTAGGGAATTACAAATCAAAACCACAGTGAGAGATAACACTTTACATCCTCTAGGATGGTCATACTATTTTTTTTTTAAGACAGTAACAAGTTTTGGTAAGGAAGTAGAGAAACTAGAGCCTTCATTGCTGATGGAAATGTAAAATGATGCAGTTACTGCACAAAAGTTTTGCAGTTCCTCAAAAAAACTAAACATAGAATGACTCAGCAATTCTACTCCTGGGTATAGACCCAAGAGAATTGAAAACATATGTTCATACATTAACTTGTACATACATTAACAAGTGGCATTATTTATTCATAGTTGCCAAAAAGTGGAAGCAACCCAAATGTCCATCAGTGGATGAAATGATAAATAAAATGTGGCATATCCATACAATGAAATCTTATTCAGCCATAAAAAGGAATGCAGAAGCCAGGTGCAGTAGCTCTCAAGCGTAATCCTATTGCTTTAGGAGGTCACAATGGGAGGATTGCTTAAGGCCAGGAGTTCAAGACCGGCCTGGGCAACATAGACCCAGTCTCTACAAAATAAATAAATAAAAATAATGAAATAACTATCACATGCTACAACATGAACCTTGAAAACATTGTGCTAAGTGAAAATCCAGTCACAAAGATGACAAATTGTGTGATTCTGCTTACATGAAATGTCCACAATAAGCAAATTCATAGAGACAAAGTAGATTAGTGGTTGAGAAGGAATGAAAGAAGGGATGAATTGAGACTAACTGCAAGTAGAGACAGAGTTTCTTTTTGGGGTGATGGGACTGTTCTGGAATTAGATAGTGGTTATGGTTGTACAACATAGTGAATATACTAAAAACCATTCAAAGGCTGAGTGCAGTGGCTCATGCCTGTAATCCCAACACTTTGGGAGACCCAGGTGGGAAGATTGCTTGAGGCCAGGAAGTCAAGACCAGCCTGGGCAACACAGGAAGACCCTGTTTCTAAAAAAAAAAAAAAAAAAATTTTAATTACCTGAGTGTGGTGGTGTGTGTCTGTAGTCCCAGCTACTTTGGAGGCTGAGGTGGGAAGATCACTTGAGCCTAGGAATTCGAGGTTACAGTGAGCTGTGATTGTGCCACTGGGCTCCAGCCTGAGTGATACAGCATGACCCTGTCTCTCAAAACAAAACTCTCCAAAAAACAAAAACCACCCAAGTATACGTTTTAAATGATTAATTTTATATTATATGAAATATATCAGCCGGGCGCAGTGGCTCACGCCTGTAATCCCAGCACTTTGGGAGGCCGAGGTGGGCGGATCATGAGGTCAGGAGATTGAGACCATGCTGGCTAACATGGTGAAACCCCGTCTCTACTAAAAATACAAAAAATTAGCCAGGGCGTGGTGGCACATGCCTGTAGTCTCAGCTACTTGGGAGGTTGATGCAGGAGAATTGCTTGAATCTGGGAGGCAGAGGTTACAGTAAGCCGAGATCGCGCCACTGCATTCCAGCCTGGGCAACAGAGTGAGACTCTGTCTTTAAAAAAAAAATATATATATATATATGTGTGTGTGTGTGTGTGTGTGTGTGTGTGTGTCAAAAATGGCAATGAGAACTCCATTAACATTTATTGTATAATCCCTGAGTGGTGCAGGAGAATCAGAGCTTAGAATCTTGTGAGGAAGGCATGGTACTTAAATAAGTCTAATGTAAGGCAGCTTGTAATAAGTAGTACAAAGACAGCTGAAAAAACACAAAGGAGATATTCAATTTTACTAGGAACCAGGGAGTTTCATAAACTTGGCTTTGCAAGGTGGGAAAGATTTTCACAGGTGGAAGGGGTTTGAAATAGGGAATTCAGTCAAAAGGAATAGTGTGAGTGAAGGAATGGAGTTTGGAATGTGAGGTACATGGGGTTAGGGTGGGGTGTTGAGGTAGATGACGCAGAAAAATAAAGATGAATCTTGCATAGGTGACTGTGAGTAGCATACTAAGGAGTTTGGGCTTTATTACTTAGGAATCATATTTTTAGTCTCAGGTCATGTCTGCTGGCGGAGGGAAGGCTGAGTTGGAGGAGAACAAAAGTTAGAACCAGGGACACCGGTTATTACCATTGCAGTTTTTTAGGAGAGGTGATATAGCTGAACTAGGTTATGGTTGTGAGACTGGAAGGGAGGCACATCCGAGTGAGTGCAGTAGACTTAGTACTGACTCTTGGTTGTTTATGTGTGCATTCTGGGGATAGGCAGTGAAGGGAAGAATGACCCTGAAATCTTGAATTTAATGACTTGAAACGATAATGATGATATTAACAGAAGAGGAACACAGCAAGACAAACAAATGAAAAAGTGAATACTGAGGAGAAGGAGGTACCACTGTATTTGGCATTTAGTCATTGGTGATTTTGAAGACAGCAATTACAGTAAAGTGGCTGCTGGAAAGGATTTCAGAGAATGGTTGAAGAAGATAGCCATAGGATGAGAACATGGAAGTCAAGGAAGGAGACTTGAAAGGTTTGGTAATAAAGAGAAGAAAGAAAAGGTTGCTAGTTTGAAGTGAGTTAAAAGAATTAGAGAGTAGAATTAAAATAGAATTATGGGATTTTTACTTTTTTAGTGACCCGTGAGAGGCTTACTGGCAATGTGCCAAGATTCAAGAGAGCAAAGATTGGGCAGGGTGGTAGTGATGGGATAGCCGGGCGTGGTAGCTTACGCCTGTAATTCCAGCATTTTGGGAGGCTGAGGTGGGCGGATCACTTGAGGTCAGGAATTCGAGACCAGCCTGGCCAACATGGTGAAACCTGTCTCTACAAAAAATACAAAAATTAGCTGGGTGTGGTGGCGGTTGCCTGTAATCCCAGCTACTTTGGAGGCTGAGGCAGGTGAATTGTTTGAACCTGGGAGGTGGAGGTTGCAGTGTGCCAAGATCGAGCCACTGCACTAACTCCAGCGTGGGTGACAGAGTGAGACTCCATCTCAAAGAAAAAGACAGGGGAGGGAGCCTTCTGCCTCTTTAACCATTTGAGATGCATGTCCTGAGATGCTTCTGTGAAGTTAAGAATATTAATTTTTTGATATGAATCTGACAAAACTAGACATCAAAATATGCCATATATGTTAATTAAAACAATGTAGTACTAGTACAGAAATCAGATAGTTAATGAAGTAAAACAACCAACCTAGAAATAGAAGCAGATATACCTGAAAACTTCACATACGAGATTTAAAATCAGTGTGGAAAGCTGGAAATCACCCATAATTTCATTTTACAGTCAGTTGTTTTTCACGTTTTGGTGTGTTTCCATTTAGTTGGTTTGCTATACTTTAAAAAAAAATGATGCTGTAGGCTGAGCGTGGTGGCTAACACTTGTAGTCTCAGCACTTTCGGAGGCTGAAGCAGGCGGATCACATGAGGTCAGGAGTTCGGAACCAGCCTGGCCAACCTGATGAAACCCCATCTCTACAAAAATTACAAAAATTAGCCTGGCGTGGTGGCGCTTGCCTGTAGTCTCAGCTACTCGGGAGACTGAGGTGGGAAGATGGCTTGAGCAAGGGAAGCAATGGTTGCAGTGAGCTGAGATGGCGCCCCTGCACTCCAGCCTGGGTGATAGAGCCAGACCTTGCCTCACACACATACACCAAAAAAAACTGTAAAGTAAAATTTCTATATACAATTCTGTGATATGAACCCTACGTCAGTGTGTTACGAGAATTTTGATCCTTATATGATATATATAATCAAGTGCAGGTATGTTGTAGTTTACAGAACCATTACTTTGAAACAGGACCTTTAGGTTGCTCCTAATTCATCACTGTTAAAATAATGCTGTAGGGAACAAATTATACATAAAAGTTTTCTATATTTGAAATGATTTTTGTGAGACAAACTTTATTTATTGTAAAAACAGTTACAGCAGTTCAGAATTGTGAAGAGTGAAGGTGTTTCCTTCACATCTTCTTGTCTTTCTCCTTGGTGGTAACCACTGTTAACAGTTTAGTGTGTGTCTTTTTAAGTTTAGTTTTTATTTTTTTGTAGAGACAGGGTCCTGCTTTGTTGCCCAGGCTGGGGTGCTGTGGTGTGATCATAGCTCACTGCAACCTCATACTCCTGGGCTCAAGCAATCCTCGCACTTCAGCCTCCCAAGTAGTTGGGACTACCGGCATGTGCCACCATGCCCGGCTAATTTATATACCTTTTGTAGAGACAGGGTCTCACCATGTTGCCCAGGCTGGTCTGGAACTCCTGGACTCAAGCGATGCCCCTGCCTTGGCCTCCCAAAGTGTTGGGATTACAGGCATGAGCCACTGCACCTGGACTAGTTTCTTTTGAATTTCTGAGTAGTATTCAATTGTATGGCTCTCCTATAATTTCTTCATTCATCTTTTGGTAGACATTTGTGTTGTTTCCATTTTTAGGCTATTATGAGTACAGCTGTTGTGAACATTTGTGTGCGTGTCTTTGTGTGGATGTATTTTCATTTCTTTCAACTAAAAACCTAGGGGTGCACTTGTTGGGTCACATTAACTTTGTAGAAACTGTGTTTGCATCTTTGCCAGTATTGAATGTTGTCAGCCTTTTATATTTTTCTTTGCATGCTTTTCCCCCCAAAAGACCAAAATGGGAATTGTTTTTCTTTTCATTATAAACTTGTAAAGGAATTCTAAAGTTCTAAGGGATGCCAGGCAGGAGGTTCATCTATGTGAACAGTTATTAGTTTGAGATAGAGAATGTCAAGGATATCCCTAAAGGCTCTTCAAGAGATAACTATAGGACATGTAAGTTTAACTTATTTCTACCCCATCACTTCTAGTCCCACGTGACTTCAGAATTTTAAGAGAAGTTATTGTTATAGGAATATGTAGCACAGAGGGATTCCATAGGCCTGAAGATTAGTACTGATGGCCTTCCTTGCGCTATTCTAGGCCAGTACTATCCGATGAAACTTTCTGCAGTGATCTAGCCGCATGTGGCTCTTGAAACATAGGGCTAGTGCAACTGAAGAATTGAATTTAACTAAATTAATTTTAATAGTGAAATATGTGTAGTGATTTCTTTGCTGAACAGTGTAGTTCTGAAATGTTATTTTTCAGGAAAGATCCTCTAACAAGAAATAGTTGAGTGAGACATGTTAGCTGAGCTGGCCCTGGGGCAGGTTTGTGTTTTCAGTCCTTCCCTTTCCTGTGACAGAAGTGAAACCAAAGCCTAGAGCACCACAGAGGAAGAACCAGTGGATTCATAAGGGTGACAGTTCAGGTAGAGGAAGCTCTTTTGTTCAGATGCCACACTCTTTATTTTTCTTTCTGTTTATTTTGCCCTATTAAATTATTTGGTAAAGAGTAAAGCCTACTTTAATCCAGTTTTTTAAGTGGACCTTTGGACGAAAGTATGTGATTTAAATTCCAAAACTGTGCAGTGTTGTCCAGAAGAGTCCTGATTAAATCCCCCCAGTTTCTTTGATGAAGATAAGCAAATAATCTTTCTGCACATGAAAGGCTTTCAAGTAAGTAATGATGTAATTACCTCACTAAAGTTTCCATTAAAGGTTTGTTGAAATTTTCATTCTTTATAGTAGCAATGAGTTTATAAGTTTTGACATTTTAAGTTGTTATAATGAAGACATTTCTATACCCTTCAGATGGCTAAATGTTCTAATAACTCAACATATAAAATGCCTGTCAGTTTTATATTTTCATTTCTTTTTTTTTTTTTTTTGAACAGTCTCGCTCTGTCACCCAGGCTGGAGTGCAGTGGCACAATCTCAACTCACTGCAACCTCCGCCTCCTGGGTTCAAGCAATTCTCCTGCATTAGCCTCCGGAATAGCTGGGACTACAGGCACACACTGCCATGCCCGGCTAATTTTTTGTATTTTAGTAGACATGGGGTTTCACTGTGTTACCCATGCTGGTCTTGAACTCCTGAGCTCAGACAGTCCTCCCACCTTGGCCTCCCAAAGTGCTGAGATTATAGGCGTGAGCCACCACGCCTGGCCTTTACTTTCATTTCTTCACAGCTGCATGGCTATAGTGGTTGGCTTTCATTATTGTTTCCTAGGGGCAAGGTCAGTGTTAGAAAAATTGTGGAATTTTCCATTGACATTGCTGTGGTGAGTAGACAGCTACTATTTATAGAGACTTATACTTTGTTGAAAAAATGAGATGCCCTGCTTGGCTTACCATAAAAACACAGATGCTTCTGGATTCCAGTAGGGAGGCCTTTTGTTCACAGCATCTGTTTTGGTTGGCCAGCCAGATGACTTCTGTGGATTTTGTCACTCCTTTTGAAGGACACTTGACAAATAAACAAGTTTATAAATGAGTTAGCATTTTATAAATTTATTTTATTACTTTAGCTATATAGTTCTGTGAAATATTTTGAACTCTTAGGTCATTTTAGCTCAATTTTCTCACTTCCTAAATAACCTTGAGACGATCAGTCCTTTGTTAATTGTTTATTCTGCAGTTGAGACAGGTTTGTATTGATCTATAAATTTTTGTGTTCAACAAACGTTTAATAAGTACTCAGTGTGTACTAGGCCCTTTACTAACACTGGGAACTACAGATGTGAGCAAGATATAGTCTCAGTCTTTGAGAAGTTTAGTGTCTTATATGCAATGCAAACATGTAGACAGATGATAAAAATATAGTTGAGTGCTTCCATTTGAAGTTTATTTCATCAGTTTAATGGGGAGGGGCAGGTGTCTAGGAATGCCTTCCAGAAAAAGTAATGTCTAAGTGGAGAATTGTAGAGTGAGTGGGAGTTGTCCAGGGACGGAGCAGGGGTTAGCAGGGGAGATTATATAAAAGAAAGAAGCTTGCAGGTGAAAACGACCCTGGGAAAGTAGAAACTGAAAAAGTTCAGTACATTTCTGTCAGATGGCTGATCAAGCTGTGACTTTGGGCAAAATGCTATCAACATTTGTTGAACACAGAAATGCTGTCTCTTTCACAAAGCAGACTTGTGACCTAGACTTTATTCATCTCGTGCTCAATTAGTGATTTCCAAACATTTATCATGAATTTCATAACTAAAAAATGTTTTGATTATGTACCCTCATGTATTGATTATATGACAGTATTTATTTATAGATGATACGTAGTACTCAAAGTTATATACATAGTAGAACATGTATAAAAAAAAGGATGAGCTAAAGATGACAGGTACAATATTCTCATAGTATTACTTTTACTAAAAACACAGAAAGTAGGCCAGGTGTAGTGGCTCACGCCTGTAATCCCAGCACTTTGGGAGGCTGAGGCAGGCAGATCACTTGAGTTCAGGAGTTTGAGACAAGCCTGACCAATATAGCGAAACCCTGTCTCTACTAAAAAAATACAAAAAATTAGCCCGGGTGTGGTGGCACGTGCCGGTAGTCCCAGCTACTTGGGAGGGTGAGGCAGGAGAATTGCTTGAACCCGTGAGGCAGAGGTTACAGTGAGCCGAGATCATGCCACTGCACTCCAGCCTGGGTTACAGAGCAAGACTCCATCTAAAAAAAACAAAAAACAAAGAAACCCAGAAAGTAAAGTGGTACATCATTATTCTTTAAAATCTTTGTTTAATATTATGTGATACAGCTGCTCAGAGGGCTGTTGCTAAAATCAGTTTATTTTGATACTTTAATGGCAGTCAAAGCCTGGAACAAAATGGAGGAATTTGGCTGTACTTTCTAAATCATATTCTTTTTTCTCCAGACTTTTTCACCATTTATAGAAGTGCTTTATTGAAATGTGGCTGGTAAATTTCCATCTATTAGTTTTTCTTGCAGATTAATAAAAATATATTATACTTTTATTGTGCTAATAAATGGGTTCCAAAAGTCACTGTAAGTCTTCATTTGGAAGATATTTTAAAAAGTTGTAGAATATTCTGTTTCTGACTTTATAAAGCATGAAGATATGAGATTTTGGTATCTTTATTTTTTAGATTATATATATTGTTTCAACAGCAGAATCACTTAGCAATGGAAATGTTTCCAAATATCCAATTTTGAAATGCTCTATTAGGAAAGAATTTTTCTCTCTCTCTCTCTTTTTTTTTTTTAGAGACGAAGTCTAGCTCTTATCCCCCAGGCTGGAGTGCAATGACGCCATCTGGGCTCACTGCAACCTCTGCCTCCTGGGTTCATGCAATTCTCCTGCCTCAGCCTCCTGAGTAGCTGGGATTACAGGTGTGCATCACCATGCCTGGCTAATTTTTGTATTTAAAGTACAGACGGGGTTTCACCATGTTGGCCAGGCTGGTCTCGAACTCCTGACCTTAGGTGATCTGCCCGCCTCAGCCTCCCAAAGTGCTGGGATTACAGGTGTGAGCCACTGCGCCTGGCCGATTTTTTTCTCTTTTTCTTTTTTCTGGAAAAGCTGAAAAGAATTTTGACATGTCGCTAAATATTTTTATTTTGTAGGGGCAGAATGAGTTTTTTTGTTTTTTAATATCTTCTTGGTAGCATACTACTTATAACCTCTTCAGAAATATTTAGCAAGTTTGGAACTCTAATCTTTTTATTTTTAAAAAATTGTGTAACTCATCTACATTTAACAAATCTTTTAAGTACGTTTCTTGTGGTGACTAGTGAATCTGTATGGATTTAAAAACAAAAAAAAGATTATGAGGCCAAGGCAGGTGGATCACTTGAGGCCAGGAGTTTGAGACCAACCTGGCCAACATGGTGAAACCCCATCTCTACTAAAAATACAAAAATTAGACGTGGTGGTGCACAACTGTAGTCCCAGCTACTCTGAGCTGAGATTGCGCCACTGCACTCCATTCTGGGTGATAGAGCAAGACTCTGTCTCAAAAAAAAAAAAAAAAAAAAAATCGGTGTCTACTTCCTATCTCCCAGAGTAGAGTAGAGGAAGATTCTATATTGATACAATTAACCTCAGTGACATCGGAGGTACCTTGTTCTGACTTAATTACAGCAATAGTTTACCTGTGAATGAAGCCGTTAAAGGCTTTTGTATCAGATGCTATCACTGTAACTTTATTCTGAGAATAATAATAATAATTATTATTATTATTTGAAATGGAGTCTCACTCTGTCGCCCAGGCTGGAGTGCAGTGGCACGATCTCAGCTCACTGCAAGCTCCGCCTCCTGGGTTCACACCATTCTCCTGCTTCAGCTTCCCGAGTAGCTGGGACTACAGGCGCCCGCCACCACACCTGGCTAATTTTTTTGTATTTTTAGTGGAGACTAGGTTTCACCGTGTTAGCCAGGACGATCTCAATCTCCTGACCTCGTGATCCACCCGCCTCAGCCTCCCAAAGTGCTGGGATTACAGGCGTGAGCCACCGCGCCCGGCCAGAATTCTTTTTTAAAATTCCAGTCAAAGCAGTCATTTCATCAGTGGTTACAGTTTTCCTGTAAAATGCCTTGTTTCATTTACAGTTAAGAATACCTCCCTTTTAATACATTGTTCCTTGGTATCTTACAAAATTGTATTTCTTGTATATTTCATAATTACCCAACAAATACAAGATGAAAGAATCATCTATATTTTTATCCAATTGTATAGCAAACCCCACACACTGTATTTTGTCCTGATATCTTCAAGTCTTTAGGGTTTTCTAAGAGCTTTTGACTATACTTACCAATAAAAGAATACATTTAGTTTGTCACCATTTTTATTTCTGTGTATAATTTCATCTATGGTCCATGGCTTTTCTTAGGGAAACAGCAGTTTCGACACTAACTTTCATACAGTTTTGTGAAGTGTCACATTAAATAGCCTGTGATTTTAGACATAGGTGGAAAAATTATAGACGTTTAACTCTTGCTGTGAACACTTAAAAGCCTGGTGGATTATGAGGACTTTGTTCGTGCCATCAGATTATATCTTAAGGTAGAGTAGACACGTAGAGTGAGGTTCATCTTTAATAAAAATGGGCTGGGTGCGGTGGCTCATGCCTATATAATCTCAGCACTTTTGGGAGACCGAGGCAGGTGGTTAACCAGGTCAGGAGATTGAGACCATCCTGGCTAACATGGTGAAACCCCATCTCTACTAAAAATACAAAAAAATTAGCCGGGTGTGGTGGCGGGCGCCTGTAGTCCCAGCTACTTGGGAGGCTGAGGCAAGAGAATGGCGTGAACCCAGAAGGCGGAGCTTGCAGTGAGCCGAGATCGCACCACTGCACTCCAGCCTGGGTGACCGAGTGAGATTCCATCTCAAAAAAATTAAAATAAATACATACATACATACATACATACATACATGGTATGGCTGGATGCGGTGGCTCACGCCTGTAATCCTAGCACTTTGGGAGGCTGAGGCTGGCGGATTGCCTGAGCTCAGGAGTTCGAGACCAGCCTGAGCAACGTGATGAAACCCCCATCTCTACTGAAAATACAAAAATTACTGGGGCGTGGTAGAGCACGCCTGTAACCCAGCTACTTGGGATGCTGAGGCACGAGAATCGCTGGAACCTGGGAGGCAGAGGTTGTGGTGAGCTGAGATCCGCCACTGCACTCCAGTCTGGGCAGCAGAGAGAGATTGTGTCAAAAAACGAAACAAAACAAAAATAAATAAGAAATGGTGTAAAGTCAATATAAATACAAGTACTAATATTTTATTTTTACACCCCAAAGGATTATCGTATAATACAAACACCCTTCAAGTACACATATCCCACTTTAGAGACTACTGCCCTAAACAACAGGGATAATTATATTGAAACTGGCCTTTTAGTTAAAATAAAACAAAGCCAAAAATAATTCACTTTCCTCTATAAACTTATATTTGGGAGACAAATGTAAGAATAATCAGCTTGGCCGGGCACGGTGGCTCACGCCTGTGATCCCAGCACTTTGGGAATCCAAGGTGGGTGGATCGTGAGGTCAGGAGCTCAAGACCGTCCTGGCTAACACGGTGAAACCCCGACTCTACTGAAAATACAAAAAATTAGCCAGGCATGGTGGCAGGCACCTGTAGTCCCAGCTACTCGGGAGGCTGAGGCAGGAGAATGGCGTGAACCCGGGGGGTGGAACTTGCAGAGAGCCGAGATTGTGCCACTGCACTCCAGCCTGGGTGACAGAGCAAGACTCCATCTCAAAAAAAAAAAAAAAAAAAAAAAATCAGCTTTGGCTTGAGGTTTGGAGAATGAACACTTCTATGACTACCTGTCATAGCTCACTAGGAAACCCTAGTGAACCACGGAAGGGTTATTGGTTAAATATATTGTATAAAGGAACATTTTGCTAGTTGCTGTTGACCAAAAAGGCTGTTTTTAAAAAAATATATAGTCTGTAATTATTTTTGTTGAAAGATATTTGGAAGATGGTTTTTCTCAATCTATAGGAGATACAGTTTGTAGCCACCTGGGATCTCTTATAAAAAGATACTTTTTCATAGTATACTTTTTATAATATACATAAAATTTCATAATATACTTTTGATAATATATATAAAATTTGATACATGTTTATCAAATTTATTGAATTTACTTTAGTGCATTTTTATTAGTCAAGATTCTTTGGAAGACATGGAAAACTAATTCAGAAAAGCTTGAGCAAAAAAAAGTGTGTTGGCTCATAACTAATATTCAGGACTGGTCTCCAGAACTTGGTTGCCAGGTCTGTGTTTCCAGGTTGTCTGTTAGCTTGTCTGTGTCTCTGTGATAGTTTCACCGTTTTACAGTGGAAAGCCTTTCTCCGTGGGGTGCTCTGACTTGCAGAAGAATGCCTTTGGTCTAGTGCCAGCATATATAAAATCCTGTGGGTGGGATAGAGTAGACGTAGTTGCATGTGTGCTGACTGGCAGTCTCACAAAACCACATGGAATGGGGAAGGAACAGTTTCCCAAAGGAAAGGTTTGCTCTTACTTCAGAGGAAGGGATGCTGGGAGTCAAAAACAATAGATGTTCGTTATAGCAATGAGAGTGATACAGAAGAGAGGACAGAAAGGCATAAAGTATTCTTTAAGGGAATAGAACATGACTTAATTTGATTTTCCTAATCATTGATTCTTACAGAGCATGCAAGCAGCAAGATGTCCTACAGATGAATTATCTTTAACCAATTGTGCAGTTGTGAATGAAAAGGATTTCCAGTCTGGCCAGTGAGTATCTGACTTTGTTTTCTTTTAACCTGCTAAATGGCATTTCGGAAACTTCCAGAGAGTCATTTTTAGGAAACGTTGGAAAATATTTTTAATTTTTCTTGCTGAGTTGGAAAATGGAGATGATGAAAAATTGTGTATTTGAATCATTACTGTGTCAAACTTTGATAAATACTGTATAATGTTTTTTAAATCACATACAGTTTTTTATGTATAAAACTTTAGTTTTCATCGGTTGTCTTAGGAGAGCTAAACATACTGGTTGTATGAATCATATATAGCAGAGTTGTTAGGTGTTTGATTTTGGCCAACTCAAATTGTTTGAGTTTTCCTGGCTCTACCAATTACAAACTGGGTGACCATTTCTGTACCTCTATGTCCTGATCTGTATAATGGAGATGATCTCTTCTTCAAGGTAGCTATGAAGAGTAAGTTACATAAATAAAGCGCTTAGGACAGTGCCCAACATGTTAACAAGCCCTTAGTAAATATTAGCTGTTATGGTTATTATTACCATGGTAATCCAAGAGACATGAACATTGGAAGATGGGCTGGGTGTGGTGGCTCATGCCTGTAATCCTAGTACTTTGGGAGGCCAAGGTGGGCTGATTGCCTAAGCTTAGGAATTTGGGACCAACCTGGCCAACATGGTGAAACCCCATGTCTACTAAAAATAAAAATTAGCCAGGCATGGTGGTGTGCGCCTGTAGTCCCAGTTTCTCAGCAGGCTGAGGCATGAGAATCACTTGAACCCAGGAGGCAGAGACTGTAGTGAGCTGAGATGGCACCACTGCACTCCAGCCTGGGTGACACAGCGAAACTCTATATCAAAAAAAAAGGAAAGAGAAAATTGGAAGATGCAAAGCAAATGTAGAATCCTTAAAGGCATTTTGCATTGTAATTTATTTTAACTGATTCATATCACCCCACTGCCAGGACTTCTAAAGACCCTGCTGCAAGTTCAGTGTCATCCATATGCTTCTGAGATTGGTACACATAAGAAGATGAAGGGGCTGTAGGGAAATAAGAGGCAAGGTGGTAGGGTTTTAACTGAGCATTTTTCTTAAAATGTTGTCTGTGAAATACATGAGTTTCACAGAGTTAGAAATGCTAATCATCTTTGGTTTCCAGCTTCAGAGTAAGAGGCTGTACTATATGGTGATATTAACATTGTTTCCAGTGCTAAACATTCTGTGATGCTAAATTGAGCACAGGACTTTCAACAGATAAACTGAAGTGTAGATAATCAGTGTGAGAATTTGTAGAATTCTTTTACATATGTTAAATGTTCACTGTGCTCATGGTGGGGTTACTCAAAATGTAGTTGATATAAGGAACATGTGTTCTAGGGACAAGAAAATATGTATAGAAACATTAGCCATTGATGTGAAAAATTACAGCATTCTAAGAAGATAATTTTTAAAAAGATAGTGAGCTAGGCATGTTGGGGCATGCCTGTAGTCCCAACTACTTTAGAGACTGAGGCAGGAGAATCCCTTGAGCCCAGGAGTTTGAGGCCCGCCTGGGCAACATAGCAAGACCGCATCTATTAAAAAAAAAAAAAAAAAAGATACTGCTGATGCATAACAGGATTTGAAGCTTCTGTCTTACACATAGTACTTTCTAGTTACCTGGTATAGGAGATTATCATGAGAGGACTATTTTTTTTTTTTAAACAGGTAATTTCTGAACAGGGAATTAGCACAAAATTTTTTAAAACAGTAAATATTGATGTCTACATGAAAGCTGATGTATTTGGGAATTTTTAAAATCTTTTTTTTTTTATTTTGTAGGTTGTTCTAGCCTGTTGACAGAGTCTGCAAATAAATTTAATAAGTAGTCTAAAAACTAACCTTTTTTGATTGCTATGTCCTAGCTCTTTTATCTTTGGCTCTCCTTATTTTATTAGGATGTGAAGTAATTCTCAGGAGAGGAAATTCATCTAGTTTTTATTTGATATCAAGGACTCTAAATCACTGGCTTCAGTTTTATGTAAACTGGAAATGTTATGAAGTTGGTATTTTGGATGGTATTTTGGCTGGATTCTACTTGATGAGTGTTTGACCCAAGGTGCTCCTTATATCTGGAACACATTTGGGATTGCTGATAGTTTTGGAAACTAAATTTGTGGTTCTGTTTCTTCAAGACACAGATAATAATGTTTCCACCTGATACTCATTAAATATCAGTTTGAAAAGAAATACATTTTGAAATTATGTTCTTCATTTCCTTCAAAGTGGAGTACTAACTACCTTTCTGTCCTTTAGGCATGTGATTGTGAGGACCTCTCCCAATCACAGGTACACATTTACATTGAAGACACATCCATCAGTGGTTCCAGGGAGCATTGCATTTAGTTTACCTCAGGTAACTCAGATGTTAATTTATTCTCTTCTGTTTTTGAAAGTCATAGAATATAAATAGTCCGTTCATTTTAAGCAAGCATCATCCTATTACTGTATTGATTCATACTGAAGAAAAACATCTAAGTATTATATAAGGAATTTAAAGATACAGTCTTTTCTTTTTTTTTAAGACAGGGTCTCGTTCTGTCACCCAGGTTGGAGTGGCATGATCACTGCTCCTCATCTCAAGCAATTCTCATACCTCAGTCTCCCAAGTAGCTGAGACTACAGGCTTGTACCACTGTGCCTGACTAATTTTAAAATTGTTTGTAGAGATGGGTCTTAACTGTGTTCCCCAAGCTAGTCTTTAACTCTTAGGCTCAAGTAATCCTCCCACCTTGGCCTCCCAAAGTGCTGGGATTATAGGGTGTGAATCATCACGCCCAACCCAAAGACAGATTCTTAACTGCCAATTTTTGCTATGGCTGCCTTCTTTTGCCTTGATTTTTTTCCCTAATTTTTAAAGATTTTGCAGTAAAATCAGTCAGCTATCACATAAAGGGTCAAGTTATTTTAATATTAACTCCCAGGGTAACAGAAAAGATAAAAAACATTTTATTTGTAAAACTGACATCTAAGAATAGTGATTTTATAATGTGATGGCGTTATACTAAAGAATTTGGAAAGAGTCTTAAATTACAACATAAGTTGCTAGGCTCCCATAACAACTGGATGGGTTATGATTACAGTTACAACTGTTGGTGGATTCTCTGGAATCCAGAGAATTAGATTGCTTAGTGCTGCCCCAGGCACATCATACAGAATATAAAGCACCACAAATACTAGTCTGTATCTTCTTCTTCCTTATCATTTTACTCAGGCTGCTGACTGACCCCAGTCCTAAGTAATGTAAATGCAATCCCTACCTCCTCCTAGTATGCTAATGAGCATTGGTAGACTTCCCTGAAGGTTTAGAGAAAGAGATCAAACACTCATTTAAGAACTATTAGGCTGGTTGCAATGACTCATGCACTTTGGGAGGCCAAAGCTGGTGGATCACTTGAGTCCAGCAGTTCAAGACCATGTGGGCAACATGGCGAAACCTCCTCTCTACTAAAAGTACAAAAATTATCTGGGCGTGGTGGTGCCTGCCTGTAGTCCTAATTTCTTGTGGGGCTGAGGCAGGAGGATCACTTGAGCCTGGGAAATCGAGGCTGCAGTAAGGTGAGATACTGCCACTGCACTCTAGCCTAGGTGACAAAGTGAGACCCTGTTTAAAAAAGAAAACAAACAAACAAACAAACAAAATTATTAGATGGGCCAGGTGCCTCACACTTATAATCCTAGTGCTTTGGGAGGTGGAGGAGGATCGCTTGAGACCAAGAATTCCAGACCAGTATAGCGAGACCCTTGTCCCCCACACTGTCTCTACAAAAAAAAAATTTTAATTAGCTGGGCATGGTGTCACATGCCTGTAGTCCAGGCTACTTGGGAAGCTGAGGTTAGGAGGATCACTTGAGCCCAGGAAGTCGAGGCTGTAGTGAGCTATGATTGTGCCACCATGCCCCAGCCTGGGCTACAGAGTGAGATTCTGTCTCTTTAAAAAGAGGAAAAAAAGGAACTATTGAAGATCTCTTGAAGCCCTCAAAAATTACAGGAAATTTTCACTTACTATTCCACCTGTCTGTTTGATACCTCTTCATTATCCAGACCACTTTCACATTTATTTCTAGAGATTAAAAATTTGGGATACTCCAGGGTTCATCAGCTTTTACAGTGTTCCATTTGGGATTCTGATTGTTAGAAATAGCTTGAGACGTGACCGTTTCTCCTTGTCTCTGTTTTATTTAAATTAAAAAAAAAAAATTTCCCCCAACATTTACTATAGGCCAGGTTCTATTCTCAGTACTTTGGCATGTGTTAGCTCTTTTAATTCTCCAAACAACCTTATAAAATAGCTACTGTTGTTATCCCTAAGGACTGCTGTATCAGTCCATTTTCATACTGCTATGAAGAAATAGCGGAGACTGGGTAATTTATAAAGAAAAACAAGATTTCATGGACTCACTGTTCCACATGGCTGCGGAGGCCTCACAATCATGGTGGAAGGCGAAGGAGGAGCAAAGTCATGTCTTACATGGCGGCAGACGAGAGTGTGTGCAGGGGAACTGCCCTTTATAAAACCGTCAGATCTCGTGAGAGTTATTCACTGTCATGCAAACAGCATGGGAAAACCCACGCCCATGATTCAGTTACCTCCCACTGGGTCTCTCCCATGACACATGGGGATTATGGGAACTAAAGATGAAATTTAGGTGGGGACACAGCCAAACCATATCAGCTGTCTTTGGGATTGAAGTACAGAACCTAAATGTGGCTTCCTTTTGACTTAAAGTCTAAGCTTAACGAGCATGGTGCTAAATTTCAGGTTGGCTGGAAGTGGGGTGGGGTTTTACAGAAGAGGTCTTCTGGGGGAGGTGAAGGGCAGAGAGGAGGGAAACAGGATGTGGTAAGAAAGCAGCAAGGGAGAGAACACTTGTTGCACGTATTCACAGTGCAGCATCTTCTAAATTACCCACTATAGAGTCTGCAGTGTTCGGATGAGCAGGCGAACTGTTGATTTTCAACCAAAAATTGTTTTTCTCATTGTTCTTTGGAGTGTTATCAGTAATTACTAATTTTGAATCTATACCAAGCAAGCCCCAAATTCCTGCCTAAACACAATCTGGCCTGCCTTCATACTTCTTGCCATTATAAACAGTAGGGATTTGGGAAAGCCTAAAATCTAGCTGTAAATGTCTAAAAATCTTCTGGCTAGTATACAAAGAGTAGCTATGACTATCTAATGATTTCAGTCCCTGATTGGGTTTCAAAATAGATTTTCTGACCAGTTTTAATTGAGTCTTCATGAATCAAATGTCTTCCTTTTTGAGATACTGTAACAAACAGTAAAACTAACTGCAGCAGTACATTTAAAACACTGAAGTGTGATCTGATACAGTGAAGACCTTCTGTAGCATCATATTGTGCAAAGGAGCATCCTTCTCAGTGGTGCCAGCTTTACTGCAAAAGGCAAGCTTTGCACGTTTTGGAACAGATGTTCAGATATAAACTATAGCACATGCATTACTTTCCTGGGGTAAGTAACAGAGAACCATTGCTGGTGGCTTAAAACAACAGAGATTTATTCTCACCATTCTGGAGGCTGGAAGTCTGAAATGAAGCTGTCAGTAGAGCTATTCCCTCTCTGAAGGCTCTAGGGAAGAATCTGTTCTGTACTTAGCTTCTGGTGTTGCCGGCAATCCTTTGGTATTCCTTGGCCTGTAGCTGCATCATTTCAGTTTCTGCCTCTGCTATCACATGATGGTGTTCTGTCTATGTGTCTTTGTCTCTTTCTTCTTAGAAGGACACCAGTCATATTGGCTTAGGGTTCACCCTAATTCATTATGGCCTCATGTTAACTTGATTACATTTGCAGAGATCGTATTTTTAAATCAAGTCACATACACAGGTAGGGGCTAAGACTTCAACATACTTTGGAGGGGGAGAGCACAGTTCAACCATAATAGCATACCATGTTTTGATCTTTGAATGTGTTCTGAAAATTCATTAAAATTCCTCTTTTTTTCTTGTCTACTTTTGATTGCTTTGGTTTTAAGTATCTTTTTTTTTTCTCTTTTACTTTACAGAGAAAATGGGCTGGGCTTTCTATTGGGCAAGAAATAGAAGGTAGGTATATTTTTTAGCCACCTGATAAAGATTTTTTATATTATTTTCTCAGATATTGAGAGCTGTACAATTTTTTATTACTAGTGATCAGACCTTAAACATTCATTGTATCAGAATACTGGTTAGATCTATGAGAATGGAAGTAAATAGTTATGGTACCTCTCTTCCTATATCTTTTATGAAGTGTGTGATAAGGTCATCATAGTTCAAGGCAAGGAAAGCAATTTATGACTTCCAGCTTGGGGGGTGGCGGGGTGGAAAGACTAAGCTGCTAATAGATAATAAGCCAAAGAGCTAATAAGCAAAAACTGGCATTGTCTCTTAGGCAATGTGGCAAAGTTAAGAAATGGAGTATGAGTCGTCTTTAGTCAGATGATTTTATGTCAACTTCATGGATACAGTGGGGGAAGGAAAGAAAACGCAAGTGTAAATTAAACCAGCTTTTCTTCTGCTTGTCTTTAAAACTTAAAAAATTATAGAAAGGTTGCAAAAATAATGCGAAGAATTTCTGTATACTACCTTTACCCAGCTTTACCAGTTGTCATATTTTCTTTATCTTTCTGGCTCCCTGTCTTCCTCTCTGGGTCTCTGTCTCTCTCTGTACACACACACACACATATACTTCTTTTATCCTACTTATTTAGGAACCTGACAACTTACCATTTTTTCTAAGTTACATGGAATTTAAACATTGGGGCTATTTTATTTTATTTTATTTTTGAGATGGAGACTCGCTCTGTTACCAGGCTGGAGTGCAGTGGCGCAATCTCAGCTCACTGCAACCTCCGCCTCCAGGGTTCCAGCAATTCTCCTGCCTCAGCCTTGCAAGTAGCTGGGACTACAGGCACGCGCCACCACACCTGGCTAATTTTTGTATTTTTAGTAGAGATGGGGTTTCACCATGTTGGCCAGGATGGTCTCAATCTCTTGATCTCGGAATCCGCCTGCCTCAGCCTCCCGGAGTGCTGGGATTACAGGCATGAGCCACTGCACCCGGCTAACATTGGAGTTATTTTTAGTTGGCTTTTTCTCTGTGGAAGTATGAACACTTGTTAAATTTAATGAGAAAATGGGGTAGTATGTAACGTAGGTTTCTAATTTTCATAAATTTTCTAAATATGAGGCTAAGAGTACTTAAAACTTTGAATCTAGATATTTCCTATTGTGACAAGATACAGAAATTCAAGTTTATAAATTTTGATGAGTTGAGAATTGTGTTTTGTGGTTTAAGTTGTAAAAGCATTGTTCTGCTAACAGAAATGCTTATCTTGATTGTAAAGTCAGATCTTTAAAGAAGTGGCTCAAACAGACTTAATAAGCAAAATTGTAAAACCCAGTAATCAGGTGGGAGTAAAGTGGAGTAAGCTTGAGGGAAGGTAGAGTTTTGGGGCCCAAGTGATGTGGATGATGTGGCCATAAAGGTAGAAAACTGGTTCGGTTTAAGTAGAGATGTAGACCAAGATGGGATAGGAGGTGTGGTTTGAAGGAGGAGTGCTCAAGCATTCTGGAATGGGAGTTCCGTAAGGTGAAACATTTTAGTCAAGTCAGTGATTTTAGTCTGAGGGAATCTTCTGGAGGAATCATTTAGTCTGTCTTCTTTCCATCTAGCAGTGCCATATTTTAAGTGTTACAGGCTAATGTTTTGACTACTATATATACACCTATCATTGTAAAGTCCAAGTTTATTCAAAGAATTGGATAAACTTATTTTTTGCTTATAAAATCTTTATTAGTCTTTTATATTAAATTATTATTAGCCATAAAATAAGAAAACATTCTCAATCTTCTGCTTTGATCCTGGATGAAATCTTCAGGACTCAAGAGTCCCTGACTCAAGAGTCCCTTTGGGACTGACCATGGTGCTGACTTGGCGCTGCCTGGGATACTGTCCATGGTGCTGCCCATAGCACTTGAAATGGTAACAGCTTGGTCTTTTCTATTTGGGAACATTGGCCTTAAACTAAAATGCATTTGAAAACTACAGTCAGCACTTTACTACAGTCAGTAGTAATTATATATTTATTTATTTATTTTTGAGATGGAATCTTGCTCTGTCGCTGAGGCTGGGGTGCAGTGGCATGATCTCAGTTCACTGCAACCTCCTCCCCAGTTCAAGCAGTTCTCCTGCCTCAGCCTCCCAAGTAGCTGGGATTAGAGGCATGTGCCACCACGCCTGGCTAATTCTTGTATTTTTAGTAGAGAAGGGGTTTTGCCATGTTGACCAGGCTGGTCTCAAACTCCTGACCTCAAATGATCCACCCACTGGATTATAGGTGTGAGCCACCGCGCCTGGCCGATATTTTAAATACACTGATTCAAATTTCTCAGTATGAAGATGACATGAATATATGTATACACACACATATGTATGCATCATGACATTATGATATTGTTTTGGTATCTTTAATGCACAAAATGGTATTATACTATACAAACCTTTCTGCTGTAGACTTGTCACTCAATATTATGTTTCCAAGGGCCATCCATCTTTTTTTGAGATGGAGTTTTGCTCTTGTTGCCCAGGCTGAAGTGCAATGGTATGATCTCTACTCACTACAGCCTCTCCTCCCAGGTTCAAGTGATTCTCCTGCCTCAGCCACCTGAGTAGCTGGGACTTACAGGCATGCACCACCACTCTGGCGAATACTTTCTATTTTTAGTAGAGATGGAGTTTCACCATGTTGACCAGGCTGGTCTCGAACTCCTGACCTCTGGTGATCCACCCACCTCAGCCTCCCAAAGTGCTGGGATTACAGGTGTGAGCCACCACGCCTGGCCAGGCCATCCATCTTTATTAAGTATACATAAAGTTGGTTTTGTTTGTTTTTTTTTTTTTTTTTTGACAGGGTCTCACTTGGCTGGAGTGCAGTGATGCAGTCATGGCTCACTGCAGCCTCAGTACCTGGCTAATTTTTTTATTTTGTGTAGAGACAGGGTCTCACTGTGTTGCCCAGTCTGGTCTCTAAATTCTGGACTTAAGTGATCCTCCCGCCATAGCCTCCCAAAGTTCTGGGATTACAGATGTGAGCCACTGTGCCTGGCCAAGTTTTAATTTTAATAAAAATTACTGTATAGTATTCTACATTATGAATATACAAACATTTTTCAATGTTTAAGTACTATAAATAATGCTGCAGTGAACCTCCCTGTAGATGTTTAGACAAATGTTCTAGCATCTTTCTGGGACAAACACCTAGAAATGGAATTGCTGAATCAATATATTCATTTTTACATTAAGATTTCAACCTACAAATATTTTCACTACATGAGGGAAATAACTAAGCTCTCTTGCCTATCAAAGTTACTCAGCATATAGCCTGTATTTTATAGGAAATGTTAAGAAGGAGCAAGCCATCCAGAATTGGAGACAGGAGAGTGTTCTGAAACTTTTAGCCAAAATTTGAACTTATTATTTGATCTTCAGTGTGTTTTATGTTCCTTCCTCAGGCTTTGTTATTTTGCTTTTGAAGTAGTTAAAATATGTTTATGTCCCCCCTTTAAATACAGAAATCTGATTATACAAACAATTTCATTTAAATAGTTTACAGAAAATCGGCCGTTTGCGGTGACTCATGCCTGTAATCCCAGCACTTTGGGAGGCCAGGGCGGGCGGATCACGAGGTCAGGAGATCGAGACCATCCTAGCCAACATAGTGAAACCCTGTCTCTACTAAAAATACAAGAATTAGCTGGGCATGGTGGCATGCGCCTGTAATCCCAGCTACTTGGGAAGCTGAGGCATGAGAATCACTTGAACCCAGCAGGTGGAGGTTGCAGTGAGTTGAGATCGTGCCATTGCACTTCAGCCTGAGTGACAGAGCAAGACTCTGTTTCAAACATAAAATAAGAGTTTACAGAAAATCCTTGTATATAACTCAAGTGGCTAGAATATAAGAAATAAGTTTAGAACAGAATTTAGAGTATGAAATGACCATAAAGACTTATCTAGTTCAGTATTGATTTATAGATGTGACAAATCAAGGCACAGAGAACTTAAATTATTTACTTGGATTCTTCTGATTGCTAGCAGAATCTGTTGAAACATACATACTCAAAGTCCCTTTGAAGAGAACAGCTTTGTTTGTAATTCACTAGAATCTTTGCAACAGACATTTAATACTGCACAGTGACTTTTTTTGCTTACCTCTTGCTATTTGACCTTAGTAGCTCACAAAAGTTCCATGCCTGTTGTTCAAAGCAAGTGTGAAAAAAGTCTCTTTTATTACCTGCTTTTGTGGTGAGAACTGCAGAAGCTCACTTACCCCATGTGACTTGGACTGGTAGTTAAGTGAAAAGTTGGTTAAAGGCCTTTTCTTGGAGGTTTGGTCCATGGATTGGAGTGCTGTATTATCTTTTGTGCATACACTTCACCCGTAATTTCCAGGTGGATTTCTTTGAAATGGCTGGAGAACTTAGACTTTGTAGAGCATCCGAGAGTGCCAAAACCTCTTGGATTTTTGTAGAGTTCACTCCCAACCTTTTCTGATTTTAATGCTCATACCTAGTTAGCAGTATTTTTTTTCTAGAAGAAACCCTTCATTTAAAAAAATTTCCCAAAGCTTTCAACTTAGATTTATAATATCTATTCTAGAATGTCAAAGTCATTGTAATAACAGTTCAACAACCAGACCTTCAGAAGTTTTTATACTATTTAATTATATATCATAATTAACTGTAACAAGCGTAACTAGCACAGACAGATTCCAGAATGAACTTGGCTGACCCATGATGTGTAGCAGCTCCGTCTACAAGCTCTGAGCATTAGGCAAACCATAGGCTGATGGGTATATATTGGAGGGATAAAAGTTGGTCAGCTTTCTGATGAGTCAGCTCAGTGGAAGTTGCTTAAGAGAGCTGCTACTGTATCCTTAAGGGGACACTGGCAAATTTTAGGACAATTATCTTCAGGGAACCTAAAGGGAAAATAAATGTGTGTGTGTGTGTGTGTGTGTGTCAAGCCTTATTGAAGAGTAGTGATAGACTCTTTCTTACGGCACATAATCAAGTTGCCCTATTTGGGGAAACTCAAATGCAAAAATCCTCTTGAACTTTTCTGGGTAGCTTACTCTACTCTTTCCTAATAGTACCACTACACTCTATAGCACTGTAATATTTTTTGCTTTAAAAGTTTGTTTATAAACTGGCATTTATAAGTATACTTTTGAGCTGATTTAAGAATCAAGTCTTTTTCCTAGGGAAATGCTTCTTTGTAACTAGCAAAATTTGTTTTAACACATATTTTTCTAAAAATATGATACGTAAACTCTGTTGTAGTTGTACAATTCAAGGTTTTTGGTTGAACAGTTATTACATGATATAAAATCATGTGTAACACTTTAATATTTAAATTTATTACACTGTAACCTAAAAGTCATTTTAGAACTTTTTATGTGGCTTGAACAGGAATTTTCTTACCCAAGGCTTTGTATGTGTGGTTTATTGCCTCCTTCATTATTAGCATGGAGACCATGGGTTTTCTGTTATTGTTGTTTCATTTAAACAGTTCATGAATATATTAAGCACCTGAAAGAAACTGAGATGCTGTTAATCTGAAGAGGAGTTAAAAACCTGGTCCTTGCCCTTATCTACATGCCGCGCATGTGGAACTTATTATAGTTCCCTAGATGTAGCAGGTGCTCAGGCAACATTTTTGTAGTAGTAAAAAAGAAGTAAAAAAGAAATGTCAAAGTCTAACTTGCTCTAGAGCAAATTCCCCTAGTAAACATTGTTTTTCAAGCTTCTTTTTTTGCCTTGCATCCTACTTTCTTAGGCCAGAGGAATTCATCCACATTCCACCTTAGCTGTTTTCTTGTGTCAAACAAAAATCTTATTTGGAAATAGCATGTTATGGCACCTGTGTCGGGGCATGCCATACTGCACTGCATTGAATGAGGAGAAAGATGCGGAGGCCATGTAGGGAGGATTGTGATCCTAACGAGAGTGGGATGAGGGATAACAACAGACTGCGTTCAGTATTTCTTTTGTTGTTGTTGTTGAGACGGAGTCTCGCTCTGTCACCCAGGCTGGAGTGCAGTGGCGTGATCTCGGCTCACTGCAAGCTCCGCCTCCTGGGTTCACGCCATTCTCCTGCCTCAGCCTCCCGAGTAGCTGGGACTACAGGCGCCCGCCACCTCGCCTGGCTAATTTTTTTGTATTTTTAATAGAGAGAGGGTTTCACCATGTTAGCCAGGATGGTCTCGATCTCCTGATCTCATGATCCGCCTTCCCAAAGTGCTGAGATTACAGGCGTGAGCCACCATGCCCGGCCTGCCATTCAATATTTCTGATTCATTTAGATGGGGAAGAAAATCTCTAGTGGTTATTATTTTTTAAATCTGTACCTGTGTGTCCCTCCGGTGAAGGCCGTTTAAGCCCCATTTTTGGTGAAGTAGTTTTATTATGATTCATTTATGTGAAACTTTTAGTTACTAGAAACACAACAGGTATTTGATACTCCTGTGATTTTTTAAAAAATGCTTCTTTTTTTCCCCTAGTCTCCTTATATACATTTGACAAAGCCAAACAGTGTATTGGCACAATGACCATCGAGATTGATTTCCTGCAGAAAAAAAGCATTGATTCCAACCCTTATGACACCGACAAGATGGCAGCAGAATTTATTCAGCAATTCAACAACCAGGCCTTCTCAGTGGGACAACAGGTAGTTTTAAATTTTCTTCCATTCCTTTAACTTTATAGGTATTCTAATTTCTGCAGTTGTCCAAAAATAATTCTACCTTTTAAAAAGTGAGAGGAGCTTTGCGTATCAACTGGTATATCCAAGGTGAGTGATAAAAAGTGAGGGAAATGTATTTACTGAACTTCAAGGAGTCTGTTCAGAAAAATTCTAAAGTAGCTTTTAGATTATAATGTCATGTATAATTACAACAGCTTTTCCCTCAGCAAATTTGGGAACCCTGCAGACATATATATCTGAAATTTCTTTTTATATCATAGGACATTTGTTTTGCCTCTGGAATGTCTGTCTCTTTCACTAATATAGTTCTGTAGAAAACATAGCTCTTGGCCAGACATAGTGGCTCACGACTGTAATCCCAACACTTTGGGAGACTGAGGTGGGAGGATCACTTGAGCCCAGGAGCTCAAGACCAGCTTGGGCAACATAGTGAGACCCTGTCTCTACAAAAATTTTTTACAAAAATAGCTGGGTGTAGTGGTCTCAGCTACTTAAGAGGCTGAGGTGGGAGGATTGCTTGAGTCTGGGAGGTTGAGGCTGCAGTGAGCCATGATTGTGCAATGGCACTCCAGCCTAGGTGACAGATCGAGACCTTGTCTCAAAAAAAAAAAAAGTTCTTATTTTGGTTATGGGCTTATTTGAGAATCTTAAGAAAATTGAATTCCTGCTAGGTAGGAAAAGGATATAGTGCATTATTTTAAAAAGAGTACTAGAATTGGAATGAACCTCAAGAGATTACCTTATCTAACTCCACATTTACAAAAGAGGAATTTTATTTTTTTATTTTTTAAAATTTTATTTATTTATTCATTTATTTTTTGAGATAGTATGTTACCCTGTCACCCAGGCTGGAGTGCAGTGGCGCCATCTCAGCTCACTGCAACCTCTGTTTCCTGGTTCAAGTGATTTTCCTGCCTCTGCCTCGTGAGTAGCTGGGATAACAGGTGTGCACCACCACACCCAGCAAATATATGTATTTTTTGAGACAGAGTTTTGCTCTTGTTGCCCAGGCTGGAGTGCAATGGCGCGATCTCGGCTCACTGCAACCTCTGCCACCTGGGTTTAAGTGATTCTCCTGTCTCAGCCTCCCGAGTAGCTGGGATTACAGGCATGCACCACCACACCTGGCTAATTTTGTTCTTTTAGTAGAGATGGGGTTTCATCATGTTAGTCAGGCTGGTCTCAAACTCCTGACCTCAGGTGATCCACCCGCTTTGACCTCCCAAAGTGCTGGGATTACAGGCATAAGCCACCATACCTGGCCTTTTTTTTTTTTTTTTTTTTTTTTTTTTTTTTTTTAAGGATAGGG